>NC_081409.1:10737774-11077766 GCF_030272615.1 Cryptomeria japonica
ACCAGCTTCTGAAGCCACTTGGATACCTGAAAGTGACTTCAACAAGGCTGGCATTCCTCTCTCTTTTCTACCCAAAGGAGTCACATGACTTCTTTGTCACCGGGGGAGTATGGTGCAGGAGCAACTAGGCCTCATTTTCATCGCCAGTTTGATAGCAGGTTTGACTTTTGTCTGTTTTGAGTTGGAAAGGTTGTTTAAATTTTTTTTGAGTTGTTCTAAGTTGTTTGGATGAGTTTTGAACTCATTGTGTGGTCATGTTTCCTGTTTTCATCTTTTTGCTCAAAGTTGCCAATTTGGAGTTGTCTGGCAAAATGTTGTAAAAAGCGAGTTTTTAATGTGTTTTTGTTTGGAAAGTTCTTATACATGTTTGGTGTTTGGTTTTTAGGTGTGAATAGTGTTTTTAGGTGATTTGTAATCTTTGAGGTCAACCTTGCATCATCTAGGCACTAAAATTTGTCATTTTAGACATGAAAGTGTCAAATTTGAGTGCTCTTGGACATGTACCTTCCCGTACATGAGGATAACTGACAAGTAGAGGTATTTATTCTTTTTTTTGAACCATTGTAAGGGTTTATCATTCAAAGTTATGAAGCATTTTGCAACTTGCACTAAATTTTAGCTCATTTTCCCTATGTTTTGACACCATTTGAGCAGCAGTCTGTACACCTGTTATACGTGGCCATACTGTTTTTGCATTTTTCAGTACTCTCATGTTTCCTAAAGCTTTTTCCTTTGGTGGCATTTAATTTCATCAAGTTTTGAGTTTTGTACAAAAATATTTGGTTTTGACAGTTTCACTGCCTTGTCTAGGAAATTGGCAAGGATGCTTGACCAACTTGGCTTCTTGAGGCCCTAAATGCTCATGGCTTCCCAAGAACCAGTTGGTAAACTTGTAAGATATGTACATAATTGGTTTGATTTCAGAATTGCAGGTGTAAGGAGTTTTGTGGCCATGAAGCCCTAGGCAAGTGTGCCATTTGGCTAGGGTCTTTGAAGAAATTTGATGCTTTGCTCTTCTATAGCAAGTGCATTTATCAATTGGATAGACTTTCTTTGATCTTTAAGGTTGTATGTCAAGTCAAAGAGGCTTTCTAAGCCATAAGGAGGATGATTTCATGTTTAGTTTGTGAAAATAATGTAAAAGACAGTGAGTCACTATTTTAGAGTTAATTTCCTTTCACTTGCTTACTCTCCACCATACATTGGAGCTTGTAAGGCATTGTACCTCCTTCTAATTGCTTGCAAAAAAGAAAAAGGAGTGATTTTTGGTATTTTCCATGGGTTTGGAAAGTTTCCAAGATCAATTGATGATCCTTGAGGCAATGTTACAATGCCCAGTTGGCTGTCATAGTCATCTATGATTGATTTTTGTGTTTTTGTTGAAGTTGAATATGTAATTTCCCTCTTCAAAATGGCAGGTATGAAGGTCAACAAACAACTAAAGACAAAGCATTGTTAAAGAGAAACAATTGGACCTTTTTAGAAGAGTTTGACAGTGAAAAGTGTAGGTCTAAAGTGGAAAAAAATAGTGAAAAGAGAAAAGTGCAGTCATAAATGACTTGACAGTGAACAAATCTTTGTTTGTAATTGCCTCATGGCTTTTGTGCAGGGATAATGTGATATTTGTGTGTCTTTGATGATATACATGTTCTCTTTTTTTGAAATGTAATTGGTTTTCATACGTAAGATGTGTTTGTAGACAACAAGAATGGAAAAGTTGTCATTGTTGCATACCCCTCATGAGCAATTTTTGGAAATCTTATTCTCTAACCTTGGAAAGGTACAAAGTTATCTTTTTTTGGCTTAACTAGCATGTAACAGGGTAGAACCAAGTTTGTATGGTTCATATTGAAGGTCTTAAACTTGTTAGTCCATATTTGCCACCAAAACCCTTCCAAACCCTCCTTATTGCACCCATTTTTGGGACAGTCATGGAGAGGGCTTAAGGGACCCTAAAACTTAGAAAATCTTCAATAAATCCCAAAAGGGTATCCAAATATGTGATTCTTTTATTTTGGAAGTCCATCGTTGGAGCAAGCTGAGCACAAAACCCCAAAAGGAGGGCTAATTCCTTGTAGCCCATTTTAGGCCTCAAAATTGGTTTTTTGTCAAAACGAGTATACAAAGGGGGGATGTAAGGTCTAAAACCCATCAATTCTAGTTGAAATAAGTTAATCTTTGAATGCCCTTAACACCTTGGGTGAGATAGACTCCAAAACTTAGGTTGTAGCACTTGTAAGGACTTCTACACCTCAAAACACAGAAGCCCAAAAGTCACCCATTGGGAGCAAAACTTGACATCAATTTGTAAACCAACAAAAGGAGACCTTATGCAGTCAGAGAGCTGGTTAGGGATAGAGAAAATTAATTCCAAATGAGAGATTAACTTGTTAGACCACAAAGCCTAAAGCTATGATGTTGAAGCCCTTGAGCAACCAAGGAGAGTTGGACTTAGGGAGGTGGATCAAGGAGAGTTGTTAGGTTGGTGACAAACCTCTTGCACTCTGATTTTGGTGACTACACCTTGAAACTAGCAAGGACCTAACATTTAGCAAACATACTAGCCTATTGGCAACACCCTTTCCCTATCTCCCTATCACTATAGCTCTTAGAACTTTTCACAATAAAATCTGAAAAAACTAACAACTCAGGCACAATTGATTGTTTCCCATGGCTTGCAAAATGTTTTGTACTCACTATTGACAGTTGCCTCACAATCTCCAGACATGCCACTCTGTTAGGAACTGTAAGTGGTAATGGGTATGGTCTCCCCTCAAACTCATATACCCTTACTTGTGTGCAGTATGAAAAACAATACTAATCTCCCCAATTGTGTTCAATTAAGGAATCTTCAGCAAAATCCTTTGGTCTCAAGAACCTTTGAATATCAGCTACAAGGGCATGATCATATGGGAAACCCAACAATTTATATAATGTCTTGACAAATAACTCCTCAAAGTGACAATATTGATTATTTGCATACCTCTGGTCCCATGAAGAAACCCACAGTTGCACTAGTTTTCCCACTCCAGCATTGTCATATGTCCTGACACATAACTCTTTTGGCCAAAATCCTTCATCTTGGCCAACATATAATAGCATATGCATAAGCAAGGAATAATGCTTAAAATTCACATTAATGACATCCCCTTTTAACTTTCCTAACCCATGATTCAAAACTTCAACTAAGTAAGCAGCAAAATCAAAGAAGCAGGAGTCCTTAGACTGCAAATCAGCACAAATGACCATGGCTGCAATATCCATTAAAGGATGGGATTTTATCCATAGAACTTGAGAAACACAGTAATAGGTATATTTAAAGTATGGATGGAAAGAGTTGACATCATAGGGGGCCTTGTCATCCTGACCTAATGGCACTAAGGACCCTTTATTTCTAGGCCTATGTATGGGGAGTCTCCATGTTTTGTAAATGTGCTCTAGATTGAAATATTCATTTGTCAATTTCTTGAGGTCAATCAGTTCTTCAAACCCCTAGTCCAATGCAAACATAGTGCCGATAACCTCTTTTGTAATTGTGAGAATTGGCTTACCCATATAGTTATATATGGTTTTGGTTTTAGGGTCATAGTTGTTTGCCAATGCCTTCATGAGCTCCACATTTACGAAGACATTCGCCATAGCTAACCTGCCTAAGTTCAATCACCATAAATTATTTATAGGCCGAGGGGAAACTCTTATGTTGTATCCATATATAAATAATTCATACCCTTTCAACTCAGTCCATATGTCTCCAAGATCCTCAAACCGGTCCTCCAGGCCTTCCTTGTTAGCTCTAATCTTTTTGGACCTTAAACTGGATGATGGCCATTGGTCAATCAGGTCCTAGGCCAAAGAACACCCTTCCCTTTTCTGTCTCTTGGGTTTTTCCTTTGCAACGAGAGGTTCCTTTCCCTTTCTAGTTTTACTAGCCTTAGATGATGATTCCATTTGAATTTACAAAGGGGCTTTGTGTATGGATAACTTACTTGGAATCACTGAACTTTATCTATGAATTTGCCCAATTTTTGCTTCTACTTCATCGTTTGTGAATTCCTTAATGTTGTGTCCTTTGGTATCGATTCATTACTTATGGCGAATTTAATCAGTTAGTAATGGCAGTTTTAACAACGGTTACTTGGACACACATTTGAATTTAATGGTGATGTGACCCCCCTGGGATTCATTTCTGATCTTCGCGGCAATCAATAATCATTTCAATGAGAATATGTCTTTCGATCATTTTATTTTTTTAGTCCATTGATCTCTTTGTTTCTATCGACAACACTTTTTTTTCAAATATTACTTCGATTAGGTATTTTCTCCCTTCATCAAAATGTTGCATTCAGTCATTATGGTCGTCTCTTCATCGACATATATCTGATGTCCATCGGCTTTCATGTCAAAGAAACCTTGGGCTTCAGTGACTTCCTTTATCTTTCCATCAAAACTCTTTTTCTATCGACATCACTACACCCCTTCGATGAATAGGTCTATCATTTCATCAAAGCCCTCCTTTCTTTGATGAATTGCTTCCACTATCACCTTTCATGGATGAGCTCATTAGTAATCTTCCTCGATAAAGTTTCATCAGTGAAACCACACGTATCGGTAACATGCCTTTTAGCCTCCTCAAAACTCATATCCTGATCGATATATTTTATCTATGTAGCTTCCTTCTGTTTGATCCATATCAATCTTTCGATAGGAAAGTTTCTTTTGGTAGGTCTCCTTCATGTTGCACCGATAGTATTGTTTCCTCAAAAGCCTTTTCCCATCAATGAAAACCATCTCTTCTCTCTTCGATATCCTCTATCAATGGAATCATTGCTTTCGGTGAGTCCTTTCTATAGTTCATCGGTATTCCCTTTCTTTGATAGCCCTTCTATATCGATGAGACATTGTTGGGTCTCATCGATACTATCTGAATTTGGCTATTTCGATAGAATTCTATTAGACTTGCTCGACAACTTATGGGTTATTATAATATCAATGAAAATGATGATTTCTTCTAAAAATAGAGGGCTTTTATGATTTAATTCTACAAATCAAGATATTTTGCTTAATTCAGATTTGATGCTCAATAGTGGCTCTGACTAGCGATGGGGGTATGCTACAGATACCTTCAAGAATCTAGACTCTCTGGTTTATACAGCGAAAAGAAAACTCAAAGGAAATGTGGTTTTTACAATGGCAATGAAGCCTAAACTACTATACATGAAAAAGGCTTTTTTTTTTAAGAAAATAAGTTTTTCAAGAATTGTCCATGCATTGGCAATTCTTGAACTTCTCCTTTAGCATTTTGGAGAAAATAAGAATCTCCTCTTGCTTTATCCATAATTACATATGGTCCAAGCCATAGAGCCTCAAACTTGCCATGTTTACCTTTATCTTGACTCCTGGCATTCCACATCAAAACCAAATCACCAATTTTAAATTTTCTATCTGTTGTTCTTTTGTCATACAACCTTTTCATTTGATTCTGAGTTTTAATGTTTTGCTCCTGTGCTTCTAACCTGACTTCATCAAGCTCTACCAACTGCATCAGCCTTTCTTGTAAAGGGTCGTCAATCTCTATCCCTTCTTGTGATATGAATTTATGTATAGGTAGGAGGTTATCCAAAGGGAGTCTAGCCCTTTTACCATAGACCAGCTCATATGGAAACCTCCCTATAGATTTTTTTACTATCACTCTATCTGCCCATAATGCTAAATTCAGCTTTGAGTCCCACGCCCTTTTATTTTGTCCCAACACCTTTTTGATGATCTTTAGGATGTTTTTGTTGCTTGACTCAGCCTGCCCATTACCTTGAGGGTGGTAAGGGGGTGAATGAGATATTATAATGCCATACTCCTTGCAAAAGGTGTTGAACTCTTCAGACCTAAAGGCCATGCCGTTATCAGAGATGATCCTTGCGGGAACACCGAATCTAGTGATGATATTTTCTAGTATGAAATTTATCACCACTTTACTGGTAGCCTGTTTAGTAGGTATTGCTTCCACCCATTTGGTAAAGTAGTCTGTGGCAACCAAAATCCATCTATGTCCTCCACTTGAATTTTCTGATATTTCTCCTATAAAGTCTATTCCCCACTGTTGAAATGGTTCTTCAACTTGCATCGTTCTTAGTGGGAGTGATCCTTGATACTTCATTTTGCCTGAAAATCTCTGAGAAGCCTCACATTTTCTAACATAAGCATAGGAATCATTGAAGACGCATGGCCAAAAATATCCAGCTCTTAATACCTTGTGTGCAGTAGTTTTGGCTGAGAAATGACCACCACAAACCCCTTCATGCATCTCTTGTAGGATTTTCTTTGCTTGGTGTTCATCTAGGCACAACAACAATATCCCATCTCTATTTTTCCAATACAAGTCTCCATTGATGATCACATATTTTGTCGATTTTAGTTTTAATGTTCTCTTTTGATTATCAGTCATATCATCTGGACATCTTATGTGCTTGAGATAATACATGATGTCTGTATACCAAGCTATATTTTTAATACTGAAATTGGCTTCATCCAGTCCAACCTCATTTGCCTGAAATTCTTCAACCTCTGCTCCTTCCATAAGTTTAGCTAATCCCTGACATTTGATAACTTGGGAGATCTTAAGCTCAATATTGAATTCTTGAATCCAATTGATCCATTTGCATCTTTTCCCTATGACCTTAGTTTGCCTAAATATGTCTTTCACTGCTGCATTAGGAACATATGCTATAACTTCTGCACCTACCAAATATGGTTTGAATTCTTTTACTGCTTTTACCAAGGCATAGGCTTGTTTTTCATTTAGGTCATATTTAATTTCGAATGAATTCAGTGACTTACTGAAATATGCAATAGGTTGTTCACAATCATCCTGGTTCTTTTGTAACAACACTGCTACTACTGTATGACAAGAGGCAAATGAAAAAATCAAAAAAGATTTGTTAAAATCTAGGGATATCAATACTGGTGCTTCAGATATTTCCCTCTTTATATCTATAAATGCATCCAATGCCTCTGCATCCCAATCTATTTTAGCTCCCTTTTTTAGCATCCTCACTATAGGTTTTATGATATCTGCAAAATTAAGGATGAACCTTCTGACAAAATTGATTTGTCCCAAAAATGATTGAATAGTTTTGACAGTCTTTGGGATAGGTATTTCATTTATTGCAGCTACTTTTTCAGGGTCAATCTTCACCCCTTCCTTGGACACTATATGTCTGAGGAGCTTTCCTTCTTCAACTGCGAAATGACATTTCTTTGGATTGAGGGAAATTCCAATTCCAGGGCTTTCTTGAATACCTTCTCAAGGTGATCGCAATGGTCTTCAGCCTTTTTGAATAAGTTGTTAAGTCATCCTGATACACCACCATTATTACATCAATTAGTTCTGCAAATGCTACATCCATTGCCCTTTGAAATGTTGCCCCTGCATTTGTTAATCCAAATGGCATTCTTGCATATACATATGTAACCCATGGTGTTGTGAAGGTTGTCTTATACTGTTCAACTTCTTTAACTTTTACCTGATTATACCTCGAGAACCCATCCATCATGGATAGTAGATCGCATCCAGTTACTTTCTGCAGCATGTTATCCATGTTTGGCAAAGGGTAATTATCTTTTAATGATGATATGTTTAGATTCCTGAAATCTATGCATAGTCTTATGTCCCCATTTTTCTTTCTAACAGGTACCAAATTTGAAACCCAAGTAGAATATCTACAAGGTTTAATTATCCCTGCATCTTCCATTTTTATTATTTCCTCTTTCATCTTAGGGAGTAAAGTCGGATTTATAGGCCTTTGTTTTTGTTTGAATGGTTTAGCATCGGGCTTAAGAGGTATCTCATACTGGAAGAGATCCTCCTTGTATGCTTTGAGGTCATCATAAGACCATGCAAATACATGCTTTTATTTTTCTAAGTAACATCACTAACTGCTGCTTCATTTTAGGAGTCAATTTATTACCAATAAAAACATGTCTTGGTGATTATTTGCTTCCCAAATTAATCTGCTCAACATCAGTTTCTTTGAATGAGGCTCCTTTGATTTCGACTTTGTCTTGTATGTTGAAAGCTCTTTCTAGTGCAACTAGTCCTCTAGGTATTTTATTAGATTTTAACTATATGACTTCTTGTTCCAACAAAGTTTCTTTCCCATCTGTCATCTCCACAAAATCATTGAAGTTGATAGCCTGTGCTTGGTAGTGATCCACACAGTGTAAAAATTTTAATAAATCATTGTCATCATGAAAAACTTGTTAGTTGTATAAGTTATCTGGAACAGAAGGCCTGACTTTTATTTCCATCTCTAAGACTCCATTCAGTGTTATATCATTTTCTTTCAAAGCAACATTGGCCAAGAAGTCAACCATGATATTCTTTGATCTGTCAATCCAACTTATCTGGAAAGCATCAAACAGTTCAATGGTATCCCATACGACATCCTTGTATTGTTTCAACCTGAGATGTTTAGAGGCATACTTTTGTTTGATTGAGATATATTACTAGTTTTGAATCCCCAAAGACACTAAGCAATTTAATTCCATTCTTGGTAGCCACATTAAGTCCAGTGAGTAAAGCTTCATATTCTGCAATATTATTTGTACACTCAAACACCAGTTTGAAAGAATATTTGAACATCTCTCCATCTGGTGAAATAAATATGATTCCAGCCCCACTTCCTTCCTTGTTGCATGATCCATAAAACTACATCCTCCATACTTGATCCTTATTCTCCTTGACTGCAAATTCAATTGGAGTCAAGCTTCCTGCTCTTGTTTTTGTCAACTCTACTTTAAAGTTATCTATATCTGACTGGATGAAACATACCGACTCAATAGGTTCTGCCTCCTTGATAATGTACTTAGAACAAGGTTCTCTCTCAATCCTTACTTCTTGTCCATTTACTTGTATAGTATCATATGATAAGTCTAACTAGACATGGCCTCCTATCAGATTCGACCATTGTCTGGATAACAACATGCCATAATTAGGGGGAACGTCAAGCATAGTGATGTCCATTTTATAAGATGCTTTTGGACATGCTCCTAATTTGAATTCAACATCCTTCATGACACCAACCACTGGGATGGAGTGGTTATCCATAGCATAACATTTACCAAAATTTATGTCCACTGCCATTCCAAGTTCATTCATGACTTCTACGGGCATAACATTTATACCAGCTTCTAAGTCAATCATGCAATTTTTTATCATCTTGTTATTGATCATCAAAGTTAAATAGAATGGGTCTACTTGAGAAGGATTTTTTGTTATTGTTGACCCTAAGTATATGGTTGGAACAAGGTCATTCTCAGTGTTACTGTTTTGGCCATTCTGTTTATGTTCTTTGGTCTTTTCCTTAGATACACCATTGATCACCTTCAAAGTTTTCTCTCGATATTCTGGGAACTTCATCATCTCAAGTAATGGAACAAAGACCTTCATCTATGTCAAGGTGTTAGCAATATCTAATGATGTTGTAACAGGCATTACTGAAGCGTTCACTGTCATGTCTTTTTCACCCTTTTGCACCGTAGAAACCTGCAACTGCTTTTCCTTAGTTAACTTTATATTCTCTTCCTAAGTCTTACTTGGCTTAGTTATTGGTTTAGATGTTTTATTACTCTCCTTTATGAACATGCCTGATGGTTTTCCTTGTTCACGGTTTACAGTTATGTTCCTTAGCAATGTAAGTCCTTTTGGCTTGTTCAACAACAGTTGTGGTAATTCTCTCTCATTCTTCTCTAGTAGGGATCCTTAGCTTGACTTCATCTTCCTCATCCAAGAATATTTGTTGCATACAAAACAGTTGATTGATCCACCTATAATTTATATCATTTCCTTCGCTCCCCTCAAATGAATCATATTCCTCAAAGGACAATAAATTTATTGCATGATCATCTGCATATTCTTCACATTCTTCCTCTCTTCCCTGCAACTTCATTGCCACCATGCATTGGTAAGGAGAATGAGGCATATCACATGCTAAGCACCACATATCTTCATCGACCACCTAGTTCACCACTTTTCTCAAAGGATCTTGTATTTGGTTACCTTCTTTCAAATTCTTGTCCACTGGCTTCCCATCCTTCCATGCAGTCTTATAAGACATATCATGAAATTTGATCCTATCATGGCGATAGAATTGTTGCTTCTCTATTTTATTTACCTTGACAGACAAATCCTTAAGGACATTTAGCACCTTGTCCAACTTTTCATCATCCTTTGTTTGTCTAGGGTCCTTTGGATTGAACAACCTTGTATCCTCCCTTCTTCCTATAGTTCTAGCTACTTTTCTATTATTCTCTATAGTTATGGTCGCTTTCATGACTCCTTGAAGAGTTGTATGATTTTTTGTTCTGAGCTCATAGTTTGTTTTACTATCGAAATCATTCATGTAGTATAAGATGCTCACTTCAGGAACCAGTTTTATTCTATTAGGGATTTTATTCATAACTCTATTGAATCTCTTATTGAAACCGGCCACTACTTCATTTGGATCCTTCTTGATGCTTATGATCTCATGTAGCGCAAACTCAGGGCTATTGTGGTCTTCGTATTGCTCAAGAAAAAGTCTTTTGAATTCTGCAAGGCTATTTACTGAAAAATCGAGTAGTGCTCTAAACCAATCTCGTGCATCCTCTATCAATGACTGCATGAACAACTTCATCTTGACATCCTCATATGGGAGATAGAAATCCTCCATGACTATGTCAAAGGCTTTGCAATGTGATTCCCCTGAGATGGCATTACTCCCAGTGAATTTTGGTATTGCAGTCCTAATTTGATTAGGAATAGGATGAGGATACACCATCATCCATGAAAAGTCAAACTGCCTAATGCATTATGCATTCATTAACCCATATCCACCTTGGAAGAAGTTTCCATAATTCGGTCTCATATTACTACTACTAAGAGGAAATTGGTTTTGTGGTTCAAAGTGGTTTTGATATGTAAAGGCATTGAATTGGTTATGTTGATATTCGGGAGGTAAATTAGGGTATGGGAAGTTGTTGAAGTGATTGTGTTGGTGCTCAGGAGGTATATTATTATACGGAAGGTCATTTGCCCTATGATCATATAAAGGATTTGTAGACACCTTGTAAGTATTGTTTTTTGCATTGGTTTTATCTGTATTGCTTCTCACTCTATTTGATCCTTGGGCTGCATGTTCACATCTCGCCCTGTACCTCTCCAAGTCATGATCAATATCATCTTCATTGATATTTATACCCAATTTAGCACATAATTCTATACATTTTTGTACTCTTCCATTATCCTTCATTTCAATGGTTGCTTCCATTATTTGTTTCATCAAGTCTGCCATACGGTTTGATGCATCCATCTTGCTTGAGCCTGAGGAACTTGAAGTTCTTGTCCTTGAATTTAGACGGTGGTTCTCAAAGCCAGGAGGGAATTTCCCTTTCTGCGCTCTATCCACAGCTGCCAAATCCTCATCTCTGGGGTATGTGGGAGCTGCATAATTCTGTTTACTCAGGGCTGGATGTGAATGGTTTTCAAAATAGTACTTATTATACTTCCCATTTATGAAGTCATTTTTGGGTTCCATCGGATTATCTGTTGATTTCTCTTTTGAATCCCTTTTACTTCTTTTCTAGTAAAAGTTTAATTGGATTATTGGGTGGCCTTGTCTTATTGACCTTCTTCCATACATAAAATTTCTTTTCTCAAAGTCGCCAACTTTCTTCGTGAAAGGAAATTGTATTTTATGTATCAGTTCTTTCCCATAACAGAGTATATTTTTTTTTCTAAATGAATTTTCCTAGCAGAGTCGCCAATTTGTTGGGTCCCAAATCAATAGATTGGACAGGTTAAATGCCAACTCCTATGCTCAAACCCTCCAATTGACTTGGCCATCTTATAGAGTAAACCTATTTGATTACTAACTCTCTCACTTTAGGCTCTACAGGACCTAGGTGGGTATACCTACTCACTAGTTGTTTTTAATGAAGAGTGCCTATTATAGCAGATTAAGTGTCTTGATCTAACTTGCTCCTATCTCAGAATGGCATAAGTTCCTAGGATGGTGATATAGTAGATGAGTTCAAGATTGTTGTTGTAGAAACTATTTGATCTTTGTGCTTGAAATTTATATATACACACTATTGCTAATTTATTCTACACTTCCTACTCAGCTACTCCTATTACTTTTAATGTGAAAATATGAGCTGATGAGTTGTATTTTATAGATGACCAGTGCCTTTCTTTGCTATTTGGGCTACGGAGTTTTTATATTTCTGTAGGACTTATTGTGTAAACTTATGAGACAGTTTTTAAACCCAGCCCCTCTCGGTGAGTCTATCAGTTAATATTTCTTATGAGCTCTACTTCAATATCTATATTGTAAACCACCTGAATGAATTTAACCCTAACTTTAAGAGACCATCCAAGGAAGAAATACAGGGAACAATTACAATTTGCAAGTAAATCATTTTTATCCAAATCTACAATATGAAACATGGAATTTTACTGGAAGAACACAAATAACCTTATCTCCTTTAGATAATATCATAAGTAACTGCCTGCAAAAAATGGAGTACTCCAAAACATATACGCAAAGGAAAAATGACTGGTTATATTATATATATTCGCCAAAATATTACAATGGTAAGCCTGAGGCTATAATCTACTCCTTTCTATAATCATTCTCCATATTTCAAAAGTTCCCTTATTTATATGAGAGTATACATTTTCACAAATCATGGTGGCTTTTCAATACATAACTATTAACTAGAACTTTTGTTAACAAACGAGAAGATAAACAAATTCAGCACCCCCATGTGTTCAATGTACTTCTCATCTTTATACATTATAATATCATTGTTTAGCTTTCTCATATCATTTTCTGTCAGGAAATAATTGGATAGAATATGATTCACATAAGGTGACAAGTCTTTGTCCCGATCTAACTCTGCCACTACTCACTTCTTCTCATCAATGAACTCTTGTTTCCACTGCTCTAACGACACCAATTCACCATCACTATAAAAAGAGGGCACCCTAGGGGTATTCCCATCATCCAACCTCTGAAGCTCTTTTCTCAATTGATTTGCAAACTCATCATGGGATTTCAAGTAAGCCTCAGCTTCAGCTCTGTACTGGGATTCATCAAACTGTTATCATTCATCATGTCATGTAACCATGACCTAAGCCTTTCATGCTCTTTCAAAGCTTTGGTTGTTCTAGTGTATGTCTTCCAATAGCTCTCTGCAACTAGCAACACACTCATGAATCTATGTTCAATGATCTGATGAATTAACTTGTCCATCTTTTTCTGTATCTATTGTACTTGTCGAGATGACTTTTCGGCCCCATTCCTCCAATATATTACATCTGTAAAAGCATCCATATCATCTCTGTCAATGTCGTATGTCATCCTTGTTTGACTAGAGCCTGTATCAATTTGAAGTAATCTCGCTTGCAACCTTTGTTTTTCTTCATTGGCCTTTTCATATAGGTTTTTCTACGTAGAGTTCTCTCTGACAAGAAACTCTATTTGATCCTGGTTCAGTTTAGTGACATCCAAATTTAGTTTGGCAGTGATCCTAGAGTCATTCTTTCCAACTTGTTGTACCATCAGATGTCTGAAAGCTTCTTTTGTATCAACCAATGTGGGTCTTTTATCTTTGGGATAGCCCACTGTAGAAGAACCTTTTGATCTGGATCATATCCTGGCCCCCTAAAGATTTTATCAATCTCATCTAGCATCATCTACTTATTTGGATCCTATTTCTTAGGGAAGCCATCAAACAATAGGGCAAATTTCATGTCCCATCCAGAGTACAATAACACACTAGCCTCCTTAAGCAATTGTCTCCCCTTTTCAGGTGTCATTTCTTTCATCACAAGATCCATCTCCTCTTGTAGCTTTTGGACTTGCTGATCTTCATTGTTATCTTTCAGGTTGTTTCTGATCTGCGATCCTTTATGGTGATAGAGGAATGCAGTAAACTCTTTGGAGGCAATAAAGTCACTTTCAGCAATGAAATCCTCATGTTCCAGGAATCTAATATCAGCAACTTCTCGGACATTCAATTGTCATGTTGTCAAATCTATTTGTGTATCCTTTGCATAACCAGGAGGGTAATCCTCTCGAGGAGTGAATGGAACAATGCCAAATGTAGAAGCAGGAGACATATGAGCTAAAGGCTCTATACTTCTAATAGTATCAATATACTCCCCAAAGACATAAGGTGGAACTCCTTCAAGTATTTCCAATTCATGCTCCATGAGTTTGTTGGCTAACTCCAAGGGGTCTTCAATCCTTTGTAATACATTCTCATCCATTTTCCTTCTGAAAAGCTTCCATTTATAAGCCTACATTACTTTCTCAAACTTTACTCTCTTTACTCTGGCCTCTTCTCTGCTAGTGTTCTTAATGAGATCATCTGGCAAGTAAGATTTATGCTCTCTAGCCTTTAGCTTTTGTGATGATCGAGTTGTCCTTATGTATCCCTCAGGAATGAAATTTAGCCTTGGATCCCCCATGGCCATGCCATAATAATCCAACTTTGTCTACAATAACCTATAGCTCTTGGAACTTTTCACAATAAAATCTGAAAAAACTAACAACCCAGGCACAATTAATTGTTTCCCATGGCTTATCAGATGTTTTATACTCACTATTGATAGTTGCCTCACAATCTCCAGACAAGCCACTTTGTTAGGAACTGTAAGTGGTAATAGGTATGGTCTCCCCTCAAACCTGTATACCCTTACTTGTATGCTGAAAAACAATACCAATCTCCCCAATTGTGTTCAATTGAGGAATCATCAGCAAAATCCTTTGGTCTCAAGAACCTTTGAATCTCTGGTGGAAGGGCATGATCATATGGGCAACCCAACAATTTATATAACGTCTTGACAAAGAAATCCTCAAATCGCCAATATTGATTATTTGCATACCTCTGGTCCCATGAAGAAACCCACAGTTGCACTGGTTTTCTCAGTCCAGCATTGTCATATGCCCTGACACATAACTCTTCTGGCCACAATCCTTCATCTTGGCCAACATATAATAGCATATGCATAAGCAAGGAATAATTCTTAAAATGCACATTAATGACATCCCCTTTTAACTTTTCTAACCCACTACTCAAAAATTCAACTAAGTATGCAGCAAAATCAAAGAAGCGGGGGTCCTTAGACTGCAAATCGGCACAAATGACCATGGCTGCAATATCCATTAAAGGATGGGCTTTTATCCCTAGAACTTGAGCAACACAATAATAGGTATATTTAAAGTATGGAGGGAAAGAGTTGACATCATAGGGGGTCTTGTCATCCTAACCTAATGGCACTAAGGACCTTGCATTTCTAGGCCTGTTTATGGGGAGTCTCCATGTTTTGTAAATGTGCTCTAGGTTAAAATATTCATTTGTCAATTTCTTGAGGTCAATCAGTTCTTCGAACCCCCAGTCCAATTCAAACACAGTGTCGATAACCTCTTTTGTAATTGTGAGAATTGGCTTACCCATATAGTTATATATGGTTTTGTTTTTAGGGTCATCGTCGTTCGCTAATGCCTTCATGAGCTCCACATTTACGAAGACATTAGCCACAGCTAACCTACCTAAGTTCAATTGCCATAAATTATTTATAGGCTGAGGGGCAACTCTTCTATTGTATCCATATATGAATAATTCATACCCTCTCAACTCAGTCCATGTGTCTCCAAGATCATCAAACCGGTCCTCCAGGCCTTTCTTGCCAGCTCTAATATTTTTGGACCTTAAACTGGATGATGGCCACTAGTTAATCAGGTCCTAGGCTAAAGAACGCCCTTCCCTTTTCTGTCTCTTGGGTTTTTCCTCTGCAATGAGAGGTTCCTTTCCCTTTCTGGTTTTACTAGCCTTAGATGATGAGTCCATTTGAATTTACAAAGGGGCTTTGTGTATGGATAACTTACTTGGAATCACTGATCTTTATTTGTGATTTGAATTTACAAAGGGGCTCTGTGTATGGATAACTTAGTAATCTTCCTTGATAAAGTTTCATCGGTGAAACCACACGTATTGGTAACATGCCTTTTAGCCTCCTCAAAACTCATATCCTCATCAATATCTTTTATCGATGTAGCTTCCTTCTATTTGATCGATATCATTCTTTTGATAGGAAAGTTTCTTTTGTTAAGTCTCTTTCATGTTGCACCGGTAGTATTGTTTCCTCGAAAGCCTTTTCCCATTGATGAAAACCGTCTCTTCTTTCTTCGATATCCTCTGTCGATGGAATCATTTCTTTCGATGAGTGCTTTCTAGAGTTCATCGGTATTCCCTTTCTTTGATAGCCCTTCTATATCGATGAGACATTGATGGGTCTCATCAATACTATCCAAATTTGGATATTTTGATAGAATGCTATTACACTTGCTTGACAACTTATGGGTTATTATAATATCAATTAAAATGATGATTTCTTCTAAAAATAGAGGGCTTTATGATTTAATTCCACAAATCAAGATATTTTGCTTAATTCAGATTTGATGCTCAACAATGGTTTCTATACTTAGTCTCACGTTTTCCCCTACACAGTTAGATCCATTTCAAAACCCCCTGAATGACCATGAGGTAAGTTTTTGATTAAGGAAAATCAGGTTTTAAGGGACTTGAAACTCACTTACATTATAGAAAGACAAGCATGAAAGAAGTAAGAGAGAACAAGACAAAGACAAAAAAGGTGCAAAAGACCAGCAAAAAAAATAGGAGCAAGGGAAAGGGACAACACAAAGCCAGCGAGAGACTGGCAAACAGAGACCAATATTACATATCAGATAAAAAAATTTATAGACTCTTATGCGTACTTCACCAGCATCATCATAGCCTTCGCAGCTTCTCTCAGATCTGTGTTCTCCTACTTCAAATGAATGTCTTTAGTCTTTACCTCCAAATCACAGGTAGTCTTCCTAGTTCTTCGTTTGGACGTTTGGGGAGTAGAGCTGGAGGTCGGCATATCATCAATGATCACCATTTCTTTGTTATGTTGGTTCCTCTCTAGACAATCCACCAGGGCGTTCATATTATGAGACAAAACCCTCAAGACCTCAAGACTATGATTCATAAAATTCTTCAATGCCTTCTCAATTTTAGCAACCCGATTTATGATAATTTCATTTTCAACGTCGGCCTTATCTTTTACAATTTTGATCACATATTCCAGATGCTTCAAGTCTCCCTTAATCATATCTTTTTCCGACCAATCCTGCATTTCAATTTCATTCTCTACCTCACTGGTTTCCACCTCCACATACTTTTTCCCATTATTGGTATCCTTAATCAAATCCTGAATCTTATATTCCAAATCTCTTTGTTTATTCTGAATACTGGTAATATTTTCAATTACCCATTTCTGGAAATTAAAAAATTCCAGAGTGCTATTTATGGCAACATTCAAAATGGAGTCTGTCATTTCCCTACCCTGCTCAGAGCTCACAAATTTAGGGTTACCTTCCTCCATGGTATTCTGGGCAACATTCCTACTATCCAAGACAATAGGGTTTGAATTAGGCTTTTCAACATAAACTTTTCTCTTCACCTCCTCCTCTTCTCCTACATCCTCTTTCTTCTCACTCTCTGCTTCATAATTAGCTGCCTTCCCCTATTCCTCCTCCATACCATCTTCCACATCCGTGTCCTCTTTATCAACATCATCAACCCTCCCTTTTTTATGGAGAGGAGCATTAGACGAATCATCTTCAAACTCATAGCCATCACGACTATCTAAAATATGGGCATTTGCCACCAAATGATCATCCTTACTAACCCTATCTTTTTTCTTCAAGTGTTCGTAACTGAGCAGGATCAGACCTTGATGAGCTAAGGGATAGGAATTGGGTATTTTTGCATGGTCAGCCAAGCTCTCATTCAGAGAAGAAGCTAAATGGAAAGGCAAAGATAGCTTCACCCCATGGTGAAAATGGTTAAGAATAGAAAAATGATAATTATAAACCTTCATAAACCTACCATCAACAGTTAGGTATTCCATCAAAACCCTTAGCATCTTCTGCCAGAAGGACTTTACCTGATGAGGGAGGTAGTAAGAAACATTGTTTTTCTTGGCGAGCCGAACCTTCTCATCATCAGTTTTAGAGAAATTTTTAATAGCTTCAGCCACAAACTTTTGATCTCTGTAAAACTTGGTGCCTTCCTTCTGTAATCTCGTTACTTCCACCACCAAATCCTCATCAATCTTCCAAGTCTCCCCAAATAGAGTGACTTTGTTGTTTTTCCATCCCTTGGCAAAGCCTTGAGACACCGACTTTTTGCTGCCGTACAATTTTTCCATGTAGTCTGTGAAACCATGTCTATGGAGCCTCCTCCAAACTTTCCACTTACTTTTCCAATTGTCATAGCCCGAGGGCTCATTCCTCTTAAGGTTACCTCCCATGTTGAAATGTAGGTTGAGGTTTTCGACAGAACACAAATTTCTCACAAACTGAAGACCAAGACTTAAGCGCAGGCTCTTGAACAAAATGTTGGGTTCAAAAAACAAGGTACTTTCCTTGAATTTAAAGAGGTATTTAAAAATAGTCACAATGAGCCAAAACTTATTATGATTAGCCTCGTCACACCAATGATCATAATAATGATGCCTAAAAAAAATCATCGACTGACACTTCACATAACCCCAATCTCTGTCTTTGATATCCGAACCCCAAGAAGTAATGATAGAATTAACTTGAACCATGGACACGATCAATAATAATTGTGCCCAGACATCCTTCTTACAATAGGCTTCTCTGATATATTTAGTGTCCTCCTCTAAATAAACCCACTCATTAGTTAAAAGGTCAGCAACTTTATTACCTTCCCTTAGAGTATGGGAAATGAAAATACTATCATAGTCATTTAATAACTTTTTAGCACTTTCAATAATATTGAATATGTTCTAAGAGGGAGAGCTAGTACCTTTGATAGCCTGAATAATATTGAGGGAGTTCCCTTCCAGCAAATTTATTGAGGTGTTTGTGCCTTACAACTTGTAGATTACCACTTTTCACACACACAACATGTAGAAGATATTAGATCCTTTTATCATTGGAAACCGGAGGATCTTGGTATGTTTTCAATCTCTGACCAATATAAATTGTTGTGTGATAAGAACAGAGTGTTGAAGGAACAGTTTAAGAAGGTTACGGAGAAAGGTTTTCACATGCACTAAATTCCATTCATGATTTTGATGGTGAACATGTCAGATATGTTCTTAGCAGGATTCACAACCAATTTATGTGACTCGACAGACCACATAAGATTACAAAAGAAGTTATTCATGCAGTCACTGAAATTTGTGCCACCGGTGAGGTTCTAGTATTGAGATTCGTTCCTAAGAATGATGTTGAAAAGATGACTAATTCAAGATGGGATGGAAGATAAATGACAGTGAATGATATTAATGACCCGGTAGTTAAATATGCTTCAATGTTTATTGGTTACTGGATATATCATTCTAGCAGGATGAACAACATCCATGTTGCACCCATTCATACTGCATACCAGATGATAAAGGAAGATGTTGATTATGATTTGTCTGAGGCATTGCAAAGTCAACTGACTAAATATTGAGTCCATCAAGAAGGATAAGATATTGAAGTTTAAATTTGGATAATTGATCATTGGTTTATTTTTCTATTTTTAGAACTATTTTCCCAGTATCGGTGATGTTCAGTGGTCTAAGGACACAACGACACTATTACAGATGAAGAACAACATTAGAATGTTGGGTAATGGTTTTGATAAAATTGCATGGAGATATTTTAAATATTTTCAAAAGAAGATGCATGCAAGAGAAAGGTTACTAGAGAGTATTGTCCAGAGATATGCAAATATAATTTGTTTCATGGTTTATACAGATACTTGTATGATGAAGTCAGTTGATCCCAAGACAACTTGGGTGATTCCTATGGGTTATGAAATCAGCACAGATCTTTTGGTGGCATATGCAGATCACTTGTTAACTCAACCGGTAGATACAACTACAGAAATATTTGGCACCTACAAGGAGAAATCCCTACAAGTGCACTCTAAATTAAATAAATCGGTAATTGCTAAGTAAGTGATAAAGGAAGTGGAGGCATTTGCTAAACAACAAGGTTTTACAAAGGAAGCCATTACAAAAGCAAGAGAAATATATGCAATACAACAAGCAGGTGCATCAAGTGCACTTATCGGTACCTCTATCAGTATGAGAACAAGAAGTGAAGATGCAAAGATTAAGAAAGAGAAACCTGCTGAAGAAAAGAAGGAGAATCCTTCCAAGATACAATTCAGGAGAAAAGGCAAAACTGTTGAGCCCCCTACACCTAAAGCACCAATAACTACAAGGAAAAGGAAAAAGGAACAAGCAAAGAAGCCAGTAGCTACTGATGAAGAAGAAACTGAATCAGAAGGTGAGAAGAAAGCCTTAAGAGCTAGTGGTAAGAGATCAAAGGATGTTGTAACTTCCACTATCAAGACTGTAAAGAATCTGGTAACAAAACTTACATCTTTTGAAAAGTTAATAATGCATGTTAAGGAGTGTAGTTTATTAACTACTATGAAGAAACTTTATGATAGTTTTGGTGAGGATGAATAAAGATAGATAGAGGATGCAGTTGTTTTCATGATGAATAAATACAACAAAGCCCTAATTGAATTGCAAGGGCTAATTTCAAATTCTTTATATAATAAGATTGATGCAAGATGGTAGGATTCTATAAAACAAGATAGAGAATGTATTGAATTCATTCTTAAAATATGCAACCTGAAGCTACAAGAGAGGAGATAGATGAAATTCTTGCAAAGGTAAAATCATCTTTCAGATCTAAGAAAAGGTTGACAAGAATGTTAATTGGTGAGACCCAATTAGTTCATATGGAAATAGAACATATTTTGAAGTTACTGGGTTTCTTACCAGATGAGGAGAAAGAGAAACCAGAGAAGCTTAAGGCGGAAGATATTCTGGATAATGTTGATATAAGTGAATTTCAACCTAATGAAATTGTAATGGGAGACCAATCGGTAGATGATCAATCGGTCAATACACAGACAGAGACTGTTGTCATTCCTGGTGATGAAACCGGTACTAATGATGTTGATGCAACTGATAATATAAATGTGTAGGTTGATGATGTGCAAATATCTGAACAACAACAAGGACATGAAGAGAAGAAAGATGAAGAAGACAAGAGCTCTAAAGAGCCACCGATACATACACAGACTATTCCACCATCAGGAAATGACAGTGAAAAGAATAATGAAGAAGAAAAGACAGAGAAAAAGACAAAGGATAAACCTAAAGAGAAGAAAGAGGAAGAGGAGAAGGAAACAGAGAAATATGAACCTTAAGTGAGACCTCTATCCTTTACTTCTAAGAAGAAAATTGATGAGGATGAGGATGATGATGCATTAAGTATACAAGGACCCATGAATGTGGATATGCTGAGTTCTACAGAATTGACAGAGATTTCCACTGCAATGAAATCTAGAGCAAAGAAGAAGAGAATGAAGGAGCAACAAAAAGAAGCTGAGACAATCAAACATGCAGTTGAAATTTTGTCAAGTTTATTACCAGAGACTGATACAAACAATTTTGATACACCGATTGATAAGCTAGGTCAATTCAGTAATGATGCTAGTGAACATATGAAAACATTTGAGGATGCGGCATATGTTTGTGTAGAAAAGGAGTATAAGAAGCTAAGGACATAGCAGTTAATGAAAGATATTGATAAAGCTAAAGTTGCTTTTACTGTTAATAAAGACCACTTGATGAAAGAATTGGACACTGGTGGTAAGATCCTTCTTACTATGGCAAAATTTTCTTTATTTTGTGATGATTTGGTAAAGAAGAAGCAAGAAGTAGAAAAATAACTTGAATTTATAGTTGATTCATTTAAGCCCCTGAATGATTCTGCAATATACTATGGACAGTTCATTGTAGAACTTCAATATCAGCTGAAAGCTTATGAAATTGAATAGGTAAAGAGAACAACATCCCAGTAGGAACTACAAACATAGTTGATACCGGAAGTTGAAATATTACAGAGAGGGTATAAAGAGTCATAAGCTATCCTTTCTACCCTGAAGATGAGCACTATAGATGTCATGGAGGATCTTGTTGGTTAGATCAAGACACGTGTGGAGATAAACAAAACTAGTTTGGAGATCTGGCATAATGATCTGAAGCAATGAAATCTCATTTTAGTGATGTTTTTTCTAAAATTACATTGTAAAAATATTTGGAACTCCTATATCTATATATGCTATGCAATTTTGATGTAACTGTATGTATTTACTTTTTTTTGTCATTGTTCTCAAAGAGGGAGTAGTAGTTGAAAAGAATCAATCAAAATTTTGTTGTAATTATAATGGGGAGTAGAAGTAGGAGTCTCACCCACATAACACTCTCCTGCATATCGAAGTCCTCAACCATAAAACTTGTGTTAAATGTGTCCTAATAGATAGAGGAGCTAGTCTAAATATTTTCTCATTAAGTCTTGTTCGTTCTTTGGGATTCTCTATGAATGCAGTTGATCCCCACAAAAGGATCACCATAAAATCATATGATGAAGATGAAAGTTCCTCCAAAGGGATAGTGGTGTTGCCAATTAGATTAGAACCCGTACAAAAGGATACAATATGTCAATTTTTGGACCTGAATCTATCCTATAACATACTTTTGGGAAGGCCATGGATCCATGACATGCAAGTTGTCCCTTCAACTTATCACCAATGCTTGAAATTTTCCTACAATGGACAAGAAATCACAATTTCAACAGACTCTAATCTTTTCCAATATTGCAAAAATTTGAAACCAGTGAAAGATGTCATTGTTTCGCATAATAGAGACGCATCTTCTTCTAGTACACCTCCTAAGGAAAAGGCATTTACCTCAAATTTGGCAATTTTTGAGAAAAAACTGCAATTGAAAGACAAAGGAATAGGAGAATATTCACTGTTAGATTTACGACTTTCCCCAAAATCATATGGAAAACCATCAATGTCAAAACAACAACCAGTCTCAAAACCACTAAAAATATTTGATGGATCATTTGTCAAAGCAGGGACTCTATCTGAGGAAACTAAGGATAAAGATGTTTTACAATGGTTATACAAAGATGATGAAGAATCCAAACAAGAGGTTAACAATGTCAGCATACCAATAGATAAGTATGGAAAAGGATATGATATCATATGAAAAATGCGATATGAAGGTAAGGGCCCTGAAGGAAAAATAAAATAAGGCATCCTAGAACCCATACAACCTCCTTCTCAACATGCCAAAGACAAATCAGGACTAGGTTTTGGACAAAATCAACTAGAACTACAATAAAAACAAGAGGAAGAAGTAGTCCACAAACAACAAGAGGAAGAAGTAACCTGTAAACAACAAAAGGATGAAGTAGATCGCAAATGAAAAGAAGAAGAAACAACCTGCCAACAACAAGAAGAAGAAAATTATCGAAGACTAGAAGAACTAGCCATTAAAAGAGAAGAAGCTACCCATAACCTTTATGAAAAAATTTGCAAATTACAAGCTTCTAGTGAAACAGAGTCTAATGCATGGGAATAGTACTCATATTATTTTGAAGTATCCTCTAAAGAATCATGTTATGAAAAAGATTTTGATGTCAATGTAGTTCACTCATATGAAGGACAAACGTCAAAGTACAGACCACTTGAATTAGAATCACAATGTATCGATTCTAACTACAACGAGGATGATCGAGGACTAATCACGAGAGGTCATTCTAAGGAGAGTAATGTTCTAGACCTAGAAATAATCATTGAATACTATAACATCTCCATTATTACCCTTCACGCTTTTGACACACAATAATTTGATGACCCCTTACCTTTGGTGTTGTAACATCCTAATATTGCACCCTTTGCAATTTTGACCACATTTGGGTCTTCACCTTAGTGTTTGCACCCCTTAGCCCAATTGAAGACTTGATTATGCTCTTGCACATCATAAATGGAATCTAAACTCAAATTCCACCTCATCTGGCACCTTATGCCTACCCCAAAATAGGGCAGGACCATGGTACCATGCAATGGTCCTCCCTAAATTGGGCCCAATTTGACCCCTTGGTCCTATTTGAAAATTGAGTAGGATTTCCCTCTCTGTGTCAGCTCATGATGGAAATGTTGGATATTAGAGTTGTTGGGATATGTTGTTGTCATTGATGTCAACTTATTCCTATATTACAAAGAATTTATTTGCTACTGAGAGTTGCTTAGGTGATATGTTGCAGATGTGCTGATGCAGATTAATGGGTTTTGAGATAATTATCTCTAGTTGATTCAGTGTGAGTTTCATGATACTATAAGGTGATTTGGTCGAGTTATGTGATCCAGTATGATGGTTGGTTTTTCAATGTACAGTGTTGCATAAATACCACAACGCTAGCTAGTATTTGATCCATATTTCTCCAGAATGATTATATCTTGAGTTGAGGATTTGGCAGAGTATTTGGGACGTTCATGTGTGTCCTCTAATTGGATGTTTCATGATTTGGAACTTTGCAAGCACATCTTTCAGTATGTCAGTTGGTGTTCTTGAGCTCCGGTGATGGAACAGTGATGAATCTTGTTATTTGAGAGTTGCGGTGGAATTCACGTTGCTTGTTGATGTTATTTGATCGTGTTCTATGCATTTTGGTGGTCCACATTGATTGTGGTGCACATTATTGAATATTTTATTGGTTTGGTAGTATTCTTCATGTTATGCAAAATGTTTGGTGGTGTAGCATGTTGTGGATGATCTTGGAAAATTATTTGATGTTGTTACATGTTTGAGGATTTGATTTGGGTCCATGCTATGTCCTTGTTGACATTGGTTCGGTTATGGATTTATGTATCATTTGATGTAATTTTTTAATTAGGTCTTATGTGTTGAGCCGGCCTTAAGGTTAAGGTTGATGACTTGTATAAATAAGCATTGTAATCATTTAAACTGAAAGTCTACAAGTTGTATGAGTGTATTGTATGTGCGAACAAGAGAATCTATCATTCGGAAGTGTGGAAGTGTAGAGAAGAGTTGCTATGAAAATAGTTTACTTAACCAGAACTGTAATCAGGCATTTAGAGATTCTATTCTTTTAGTTCATGTAATCCAGATTATTGTTTGATGTTTGTAAGGTAGTGAGCCTTCCTTGGGGTTGTAGCCCTTCTTGTTTTTGAGAAGTGAGCTCTAGGCAGTGTGCTTGAATGCATGTAAATTCCCCATTGTAATATTTACACATACTACTACATAGTATCATCTTATTGTGGGTAGGTTCCCACCATGGTTTTTCCCTTAACCAGGTTTTCCACGTTAAAAATCCATGTCTTATGTGTGTTGTTGATGTGGTGTCTATCTTTTTTGTTGTTCCTAATAAAATGTAAAGTTGTGCATAACTTGGTTGAGTTTGGTGAAAACTGATTCACCCCCGCTCTTAGTTTTCTTGCATTATTGTTGCCCTCCTATCAACAGGAAAATTAGCCAATTTCACCAATGGGCAAGTATATAAAGAGGATTTCCCCTCTCATTTGATAAACACACATATGATATCAATCACAAATGAGATCAATCATTCAAGCATTCATGCAATTGAGCATCATCAGTCTTTTTGTTGGTATTTTGATGATGTTTAGTTGTGATTGTCATTGATGGACACACACTTCTTTTATGTGTGAGTTATTCTCAACTGGTAATATGTGTTGTATTGATCACACTGGTATTATATGCCATTGAATGTATAGTCTTTGTTTATAGAAGACTATCAGTGTTTTATAGAAGATGCTTACCGATCAAAGCATGACCGAAGATCTCAAGCAGTATGAAGACCTCAAGCGGAATGAGGACCCCTAGCAGTAGTTAATCTTTTTTATCAAAACATTATGTTCTAGTTTACTAGTCTTTGTTTATCAGTAATCGGTATACTGTTTTAAACCGGTAAAATTGTAGAGTGTGATGAGTTATCATCCACCGACACTTTGGTGGTGCTTCTGTGTCGTGTTACCAAATGTGTCTAGATGCTTTGAACCTAGGAAATTGTAATCCAATCTCATTGGACCAACATGAAATCAGCTTCTTATATAAAGACATCATGTCTAGGGTTTTAAAGTGTGTATGTGTGTGTGTATATTAAAGAGAGAAGTTGTTATAGAAGCATCATGTGATAGGGATTGAACATGCAAAGGATCTAATCAAGCATTCTATGCTACTTTCTAGATCATTCACTTGTTGATTACTAATCTCTTCGACAAGTTTAAAACCCTTAACCGAGTAGGCCCAGTCAAGCCTTTTGTAAAACCTCTAACAAGGTGGTTCACAGTTGTGTATCTAAAATCCTTTAATAGGGTACTCTTTAATAGGACTTATCTCCTAACAAAGATCTGGATTCCTAACAGGATCTGTTCTGGTAAAGAACATTATAAGGCCTTAACCAGTCTGACATTAACCGGTCTGGTTACTATTCTGCAAATAGTTGACTTGTGATTTTTACTCACCGTGGTTTTTCCCATTTGGGTTTCCATGTCAAAATATCCTGTGTTATAGTGATTGTGCTTCTGTGGGTGAATGCTTTATTTGCTATTTGGCTTATTAGTGTTTTAACTGGTTTGTTGTTTAAACTATTATACTGGTCTGTAGTAAAATTGCTTAAGACTTTGGTTAAGTTTTTGGGCATACTAATTCACCCCCCCCTCCTTAGTACTCATCACTTTTTTCATCTTAGGAGTAGCAGTAAATTCAAGTTTCAAGCATTGAAGGAGACATTATTCATCCTATTTTGTTGAAGACTTTTAAAGCCTAATTTTATGTGGAGGCAAGAAAAACTTCACAAGGAGGTATCATAATTCAAATTTCAGTCACAATTAAGCATCCCCCTCATAAGGAGACCTTTCCTTTTAGTCATTTCAATTACATTTATTTCAATTTCATGGTTAATTCCAAAATTGGGGTTGGACCTAAGTCAAACCCCTATTCCCAGCACATTTCCCTTTCTTTTTCTGTGCAGGAAATAGGTACAGAGTTGTACTTTTCATATTAGGCTTCATTTACTATGACGAATCATCTCCCTTTGGTGTGAAAAAAGTTCAGAGGGTCGTTGTGATGTGCCACGATCTTGACAATTTTTGAGCAGTTTTTGGGAGCAGGTCTGATTCGACTTACATTGCTTAATTCCAAGTGCATGCAAAAAACTTGCGATTGTAGCTCACTGTTTTCATGCTTTTATCTTCATTTTTTTGCTTTTACCTAATTTTAGCACTTCAACTCACAATAGAGGAAACCCTTTCAATCCAATTCACTTAGCATTTAGTCTTAATCTGATTCATGACTAGATCTAGTGAATTCTCCATCCTCTTTTGAATGTAAAAGCCCCAAGTGAAAAAATATCCCTAGTGGTCTTCATTCCTCGGATGAAACCCTAGGGAATCATTTTTTCCCCTTCACAGGTGCATTTGGAGCTTATTGATTGGGGAGAAAATGGATCCATTGAGATAGATATCTTCCCTAATGATCATTCCATTTCCCTATATCTCAATGTTGTAGAACCTATAACACCTTCCACCAATGAATTTGATACCACATCTTCTAGTTGAGGTGGTGCCAAATCTCTTGGTAACAAAAGAAAAAATAAGAAATCAAATATCAGGTCTAATGCTGAAAAACCATGTAATGGCAACATTAGATCAAGGAAAAGTAAAAAGAAAGGACGTATCCAATGGTGAAAACCTCCTTAGGGCACCAAAGGATGGGAGATTTGACACCCTACCTGAATATTATCAGGAGAGGTCTTCATTATTGATTGAGCCAATAGAAGCAATTAACATTGGTATATTAGAAAATCCAAAAAAACTGCATCCAACAACATCCCTATCAGAGCAAGAGAGGCATAACTGTCGTGCCTATGAAGTATGATACCTGCAGCTGCAACACAAACACTCAATAGATCATTACAAGCATGGTTAGAAAATTAAACTCCAATAAAGATGAACCATGACAAAGCGACCTATCGCCTCCTAAGAGATGTGAGTATGAATTTTCTCTCAGATTTGGATAAGCAATCCCAATGACTTGACTACACCTAGATGGAGGATTTGAAATGATGATGATGATATGCAAAGATGAGATGGATTATGCTAGATTGATCCAAGAGACTAATTAAGCTAAGGATATACATGATTAAGCTATGATGATGATGCAATTAAGATAGAAAAGAGATTGATTAAGCTACATGATTCAACAATTATGCTAGAAAATGATCAAATTAAACTAAATCTAAGATGAAATTGCCTATAACAATAATGCTCAAATGATAAGCCTATAGTAACAATGCCTAAATTGATAATGAGATGGGATCCTTTGTGCTCCAAAATGGGCGATATTTATAGGATTTCCAATGCCAAGGGTGAGGTGGCAAGAACCAATGGTCAAGATTGAGTCTGAAGATATCAAGGGTGAAATTAGAGGAGGTTGGAGAAGAGGTTGGAGGAAGGGACATTTTTCATCTCTGTGGTGACAAGTGTCAAGGAGCCTTGCTCATAAAAGGGCAAGTGTCCAAGAGAGGAGACATGTGGCCAAAGTGCCATGTGTCCTAAGAAGAAAATATCCACACCATAGGAGGTTAGGATAAGGAGGTTAGAATGTGCAAGATAGGATATGGTTGGTTAAACCCAAGGTTAGGTGGAATGAGTTAGGTTAGAGGGATGGTTAGGCTAGGTGGTTAGAAGTTAGGAGGCATGTGGATAATTTAAATTTAAAAATTCAAATAATAGGAAAAGACTAATTAATTTTCAACAACTCATAAATTGATTTGCTTTAATTAATTAGGAGATTAGAAGAAATGAATTTAAATGGAGCGAGGATTAATTAATTTGAATTAATTGATCAAAGGGGACTATGGAATGAACTTAACAAATAAATCCTTAGATTTATTAATAAGTAGATGAAAGGGAGAATTTAATCAAATTGCTAATGACTTCAATTAAATTAGGAAGGGGGATTACTTAAATAATTTATTATTTAATTAATTATCTTCAGATCATTTTCAGGTGTATACATTTTGCCCCTCTTTGAAGCGAGGTGTGATGACGTGTTGATTCAAAGAATAATCTCATTTTGATGATGATAATGGCATGATAGGATGCCCTAGCTATTGATTGATAAATTTTGATACGATGATGCCCCCTCGAGAGATCAATTGAGATAATTTACCTTTGGAGTTTTTGGATCTTTGTGAAATTGATATCCCGATTAGAAATGATTTGATTTTTGCAACTGTGGTTTATGGAAATGCGAGTTCTATGATCATGGTGATGTTGTTCTTGATTATTGATAAATATTGATTGATTAGATTGATTAGATTGATAAGATCGAGATTTAGTCTAGTTTCAACAATGACACCTCCTGTATAAGACAAAGATGATCAAAGCATCTGGTTTTAGGAATCATATATCTTATATAAGACTTGATTAGAACGTCTGGTTCCAAGAAAGATACATCATGTATAAGACATGATAGGATAGATTAGATGTGATCGATTGATATAATTGATAAGGTTGATTGGATAAAGAACTGACAGTTTGTTGATATCAAGTTGCATGAAGATTTAGATATGCTGATATTGGTTCTGTTGAGGGGGGAATATATAAGATTTTCGTTGGGTTGATAATAGCTGGAGAGAGAGCACTCATGATGATACCTTGATGATTCCTATGATAGATTTAACCTTGGATAGAATGAGCATGTGGGATCCCATGCAAGAATGAAATGCAAAGCTACAACTAGACCAGTCACTGGGTTATTGCATTTTGTCATCATTGAGATTTTTAAAATGTGGGAAGTGAGTGCAAACATAAATGGTATAATTAAACCATGATTACCTGAGCACTACTTTCCTAGATTTTGATATGGCAAGTTAGCACAAGCATCGAGGTATAATTGAACCAAGATGACCTGAGTGTTGCTTGCGTAAAACAGGCAGTATTAATCATTTCAATATGGAAATCAGAAATGTCTTCGATGATCATGTCCCGAGACAAATTTACACATATTAATGATTAATTTATAGACAGCAGACAAGAAAAATATCATGTTCCTTCCTTGTTCCTCTAGTCAAAGACATCCTGGAGTCACTCAGAAATCATGATAGAAAAAATCAAGATAGAAAAGTTGAACAATCATGTTAAAATCATTATCTAAAAGATACCATCCATTGAAAAGTGTGTGATGTGCTTAGACTAACTTTGTGATAGTTTGATGGTTGATAATTTGATCTCGTGTTCAATGTTGGATGTGTCTCAATTTTCACTTGATAAGAGTTGCCCGACTATTATTCTATCTATTTGATTAAGCTCAAAATGATCAAAAATTTTGCCCCAAGCCTAGAAAAAAATTCATTATAATATATCCAATGATCCAAACCATGGCGAGAAGCCACCTGGGATGCCTGCGTATGTACAAAGGCTTTATTATGGATATGAACAACGTTGATGGAAAAGAATGCAAGTAGAAGGATGCATGAACCAATAGATGGAAGAGCTAGCAAACAAATAGTGCTTGTTTGCCAGGTTTTCACCATTTGTATTTATTGCACTTTTTCTCATATTTGATTTTTTTGGATTTTCTGCTTTTTCACTGTTTTTGGATTTTTCTGCTTTTTCACTGTTTTTGGATTTTTCTGCTTTTTTAGACATAAAACTTCTTTAGATGCATTCTATTGATGGGTTCCTCGAGCTGATCCTCATCTTGTGTTGATAGTTGATATGCTCCTGGCCCAAATACTGATGTGACCACAAATGGACCTAACCAGTTTGGTTCAAACTTTCCTTTCTTTTCTCAATCTAATTGGTTTCATGGATTTTCTTTTAGTACTAGTTCCCCAACTTGAAATGTTCTCGGTTTGACCTTATGATTATAACTTCAGCATATTCTTTGTTGATATGCCTTTAAATGATCAAAGGCATTTTGTCTTCGTTCATGGATCAATTCTAACTCTTGCAATCTAGATACTCGTTGTTCTTCATCTGGGATAAGACCTTTTAATGATACTCATAGAGAAGGTATCTCTACTTCTATTGGTAGTATTACTTCTGATCCATAAACAAGAGAGAAAGGTGTGGCACCTATTGGTGTGCGGATACTAGTACGGTAGGCCCATAGAGAAGGGTTCAATTGAATATGCCAATCTCTGCCAGCATCATTTACTATCTTTTTGAGGATTTTCAAAATAGTTTTGTTTGATGCTTTTGCTTGCCCATTCCCTTATGGATAGTAGGGTGTGGAAAATCTGTGTTGGATCTTGAATTTCTCACCTAGTTCTTGGACATCCTAATTCTTGAACGGTCACCCATTATCTGTGATAATGGTCATGGGTATTTCATAGCAATAGATGATATAATTCAAGATAAAAGAAGCAATTTGTTTTCTTGTGATCATTGTGAGAGGTATTGCCTCAATCCATTTTGTGAAATATTATGTAGCTACAAGGATGAATTTGTGACCATTAGATGAAGAAGGATTTATCTTTCCTACTAGATCAAAACCCCATTGGCAGAAAGGCCAAGATGTTGCCAAAGCATGAAGTTCTTGCATTGGTGCATGAATCAAATTCCCATGGATCTGACATTGTTTGCATGTTTTAGCTATCTAAAAATAATATCATTCCATAGTTGGCCAATAATAGCCCAAGCATATGAGTTTTTTTGAAAGGGTAAGACCACTTGAATGAGTGCCAAAAATGTCATTATGGACTTCACATAAGGCCTTCTCAGATTCTTCTTGTTCGAGACATCTTAAAAGAGTATCGTCTAGACCTCATTTAACAAGGTATCCATGACAAGAGTATAATGGGAGGATTGGTGAATAAAGTTTCTTTTTTGATTTTTTATAAGTGAGGAGGTAGGTTATTATCTTCTAGGTATGTGTAAGTTTGGCCATAACGAGGGGAATCTGGTGCAGGAGCACCTAGGACTTAGGCTAGTAGTCTTTTCTCAATTTTGGCTTGTACTAACCCTAGCCAAGTTAGGATTTGAATAAGGACTCTCGGAGGGTCCAAGTGTGTGTGTGATGAGTGAAATGTAGTCCTACTAGAGTTAGTTTCTTCCTAGGTTTGCATTTTATGCATAAATAGTGGTTTAAGTACATAGTTGATCTTCTTGATGGTGAAAAGTGTCAAAGCTTGGTATAGGAATTAGGGAGGGTTAAATTAGTCTTATAAATTTTTTAAAAGTCATGTGTGATGACTTAGAATAGGTCTCATAGGTTGAGAAGGCCAAAAAGTGCAAAAGTGCAAAGTTGCAAAAAGTTGTCATAACAACTTTTGTCCTAAATTGGTTAACGGTGGAGTTAGGGATTGTCCAACACCCTAGAAAGACTCTGTGCATGGGGAATGCTATAAGAACCCTCTCTTGCATGGTTTCCAAGGTTGGAGATTTTGTTTTGTAAGTTCATCAATCTGAAACTACCCATTTTCGGACTGTGACAACATTTGGCTTTGTTTTGCTCATTTTGTAAATGCAAATGGATTGAGTCCATTGATCTAGTGATGGATTAATCTTCTCTAGTGTGTTTTAGAGAATTTAGTTTCATTTCAAGCTTTGTAATTAGTTTTCATTAGTGTTTTCTTGTTTTGGTTTGCAAACAGCCAGTTTTGGCTTGTATATAGCAGTTTTGAGTAAAATGGTTGCCCCATGAATTCCACTCGTGCTACCATCATAGCCTATTGGGAAATGGAAGGAAACTACTTGTAGTGTACATATGTAGGGACAAGTGTTGGAGATGACATTTAATGTGATTGTCACCTTGTTCTAGGCGAGTCCAGGAGCAACCCGGCTAGACGAGACAGGGTGAAATTGAAGTGCAAAGTGCAGGGGTGAATGCCAAACCACCATCTAAGATTTTGGAGGGGTCCATTAAATTAGTATTTAGTTTCCAATGCAAGGGGAAGCCTTGACATATTCATTTGTTTCCCAAACACCAACTTGACCAGTCACTGCCGGTTAGAAGGCCTAGAAACCCTTCGAAACCCTCATTTTGGGGTTAGGACATTGTACGGTGGAGTAAGGAACCAAAACCACAAAAATCGCTTGATTTTAGATGATTCATTGAAGAAAATCCAAAATTTCTATGGGGTCTTTTGGACCGTTTTCCCTCAAGCCCTAGAAAACCGGATTTTGGAGGCCTAATAGGGCTAATTCCTTGTAGCCCTTTTCTAGGTAAAATGGCGAAATCGATAAGGAGGAAAATGATTGCAATCCTTAAATGGATCCAAAATCTATTAAAAACATTTTATAAGCCACCTCCACACCTCTGCATCAACTCACAATAGTAGGAGGTCAATTTGACAAGTTGAAGCCAAGACACCCATAATGAGCACATGGGAAGCATTGTGGAATTGGTAGGGTTTCTAGATAAAACACTTGAAGAAAACACCTTGAAATGGATAAGAAGAAAGCCCTAGAAGAGATTGAGAAGGACTTAGAGGTCTAGAGTGCAATTAGGCCTGGAGAGTTGGTGGAATTGAGCAACACCAACTAGGCAAAGTGTTAGCAAACTAGGTGAATCCCATCAGAATCATGCCCAACAAGGTGACAGGTAGTTTGGGAATCAGGACAATTATGAGCAGGGTAAAACAATTCTTCCACCAGGAATTCATAACACTGCTAATTTTCTTGTGTCTGAAGTAGAGAAGTAAGTGTTTCCATGGCATATGCTGATTTGTTGTCATTCCTTGGAATCTGCTGAAAAGTTATTTCCATAAAGTATTTCGTGATATCATCAACCATCCTTTTATAAGGCATTAACTTTTCATCCTTTGTTTGATAATCATCATTGATTTGATTAATGATAAGCTGGGAGTATCCAAAGACTTAAAGTTGTGTAATGTTCCATTCTATAGCCATTTTGATACCTGTAACCAAAGTTTCATATTCTGTTGTATTGTTGGTGCATGGAAAGCTTAATTTGTATGCTTTTGGAATTGTATGGCCTTGTGGTGTGATGAATAGAATACTTTCTCTTGATTCGTGCTGTGTATATGAACCATCAAAGTATAATTGCCATGTTTTTGTGGTGACTGTTAGGATATCAACATCGGGAAATTCAATCTGCAAAGGATGATCATCTTGAAGTGGTGCCTTGGTGAGTTGGTCTACAATGACGACCCTTTATAGTTTTTTCCATCAACATACTCAATATCAAACTCACTCAGGATCATGATCCATTTTTCTAGTCATCTTGTTAATGTTGCCTTGCTGAGTAAATACTTCAACGAATCGATTTTAGCTATCAACTTGATGGAGTGAGATAGTAGATAGTGTCTTAATTTTTGAGAAGCAAAAACTACTGCCAAGCATGCTTCTTCTATTGGTGAATAATTGGGATCGTATCCCACTAGTGTTCTGCTAATGTAGTAGATGGCCCATTCTTTTTCTTCATTATCCTGTTGTGCAAGAAGAATTCCTAATGATACTTTAGTGGTTGATACATAGAGCAACAATGGCTTTCCTAGAATTGGTGACATTAGGACAGGTGGTTGCATGAGATATGCCTTGATCTTGTTGAATGCGTCCTCACATTGATGGTCCCACTTGAAATGAACATTTTTGTGTAACAGATGAGTAAATGGTTAGCATTTATCTGCCAGTTGAGCAACAAATCTTCTGATTGACTAGAGTCTGCCTTAGAGTGATGTGGGTTGACTAATATTCCTGGGAGATGCCATTTCCATGATTTCTTTGACCTTAGCTGGATCTACTTCGATACCTCTAGCTGAAACAATGTATCCCAATAGCTTGCCTAAAATGACACCAAAGGCGCATTTCTTGGGATTGAGTCATAGCTTATACTGTTCTAACCTGTCAAATATCTTTTTGAGTATTCCTATATGGTCTTCTCTATTGTATGATTTTGCCAAGATGTCATCCACATAATCTTCCATGAATGTATGCATCATGTCATGGAATATCATTGTCATAGCTCTCTGATATGTAGCACTTGCGTTCTTTAGTCCAAAAGGCATGACATTCCAGCATAAAGTACCCCATGGGCATGTGAAAGTAGTCTTTTCTTGATCTTCAGGTGCTATTTTAATATGATTGTATCCAGAGAAACCATCCATTAGAGAAAACATGGAATGCCCAACAGTTAAATCCACAATGATGTCAGTGTTAGGCAAATGAAAGTCATCCTTTGGACATGCATTATTAAGATCTCTGAAGTCTATGCATATTCTGATACTTTTATCTGGTTTGGAAACATGAACGATGTTGGATACCCATTGAGGATAAGCTATAGGTTTGATGAATCTGACATCCAATATTTCTTTAATTCTGTTTTGACTAGAAGAGCAATATGTGGATGCATTTTCCTTAATTTATGTTTAACTGGTTTGGCTCCTGGACTGACATTTAAGTGATGCAGAATAAGCTTTGGATCCAACCCTGGCATGTCTGCATATGACTAGGAAAAATTGATTTGTCGTCATTTGAATAATTCCATATATTGTTGTATTTCTTCTTCTGACAGAGAAGTTGTTGGATGTAGGATCTTTGGTTGCACTGTTGTCCCAATGTTAACTGCCTCTGTTGGTTCGATCAAAATGGATGACCTTTCTTGATAGTGCGTAGGTAAAGTGTCAAATCTGCCATCTTTTGGTGCCTCGAGGAGGTTTTCACCATTAGATGCGTCCTTTCTTTTTACTTTTTCCTGATCTAATGTTGCCAAGAAATGGTTTTCAGCATTAGACCTGATCTTATTTTCTTTATTTTCCTTTTTGCGACTAGGATATTTGGCACCCACTTGACTGGAAGATGCATTGCTGAAATTCCTGGTGATAGTTGTTGCGGGTTCAATTGCATTAAGTTATATGGAGATGGCACGGTCATTTAGCAAGGTATCAATGGCAGTATGTTCTTCATTTTCCCAATTAATCAGTTCGAAGTGGATTAGAGGTAGGGGGTCATCAGGTTGAGATGCTTTGAGAGTATCAAGGGTCATGATGGATGTATCAAAGTTTTTGATATGTATGTCTATGTCCAGAATGGTACTCTCGTCAGAATGACCTCACACAAGGAGCTCTTGATCGTCCTCGATTAAGTCCAAGTCAGTCGAATGTGATTCTAACTCAAGTGAACTAGTTCCTAATGTTTGCCCTGCATACGTGTGAACTACATCAACTCCTACATCTTCTTCAAAGCAATTTTATTCAGCTGATTCTTTAGAGTGATAAGAATCCCATTCCCATTCATTAGAATCTGTCTCACTTGCAGCTTGTAATCTGTAGATTTGTTCATATAGTATTTGATTTGTTTCTTCATCTTTTCTAGCTATTTCTTTTCTTCTTTCATATTCAACCACTTCTGGACTGAGATGGAGTTCTATCAACCTTTCTATGAGCTCTCCTTGATTAGTACCAAGTTCACGCTTGTTTTGATTTAGATTTAAGGCTTCTTGGGAGGTGCTTTTAGTTTATTTTTCCTGTTGATTTGAAGCTTGCTTCTTTTCCCATTTCATGTTTGCTTGTGCTTGTTGCTTAGTTGATGTTTCTTCTCTTTCAATTGCTAGTTGTTCTTGTCTATTTTCACATTCCTCTTGTTGTTGGCTAAAAGATGTGTCTTCTGGTGGAGTAACTTGTCCATATCCTAAGCCTGCTTTGTCTGTAGTCTGTTGAGTGTAAGGTTGGATAGGTTCTAATATACCTTCTTTTATTTTCCCTATAGGACCTATTCCAGGTTATCCCATTTTTCTGAGAATGTTAAATCATTTTCCATACTTTTCTATAGGTATGTGGACATTGTTGATCTTTTGTTGAACTTATTCATCCTTGTATAGCCATTGTAGTACATCTTTGCCTTCTATTTCCTCTGATAAGGTCCCAGCACTAACAAATGCTCCATCAAATATCGAAAGATGTTTCACAATTGGTTGTTGTTTAGAGTTTGATGGTTTTCCAAAGGATTTAGGAGTGTTGGGCCCATATAAAATTTTCATTTCATATATGTCCTTGCTCGGAGTAATACCTGTTTAATCCGTTGGTCAAGTCATTTGTTTAATGTTCCTCATATAGCTCGGCCATTGTTAAGTTTCACCACGTTGAACTTGAACCTTTTTGGTTCAAGGTTCAAAGTTCAACGGGCGTTGTATTGAATGTTTTTCCTCCTACGCGATTTTAAGTCTTTGCTAGTCCTTGTCGATATTTTACATTCTTTGAATCTTGAACTTGAACCTTTTCGGTTCAAAGTTCAACATTTCTCATGCTAATTTTGTGTCGTGATTGTTTCACAAAGTTCAAAGTTCGATGTATAGGTTTCTCGGAAGACATGTGACTTGGTGTGAGGTGATGGTGCGCATTTCAAGAGATGATTAACGACCACAGAAGAGAGGAATATTCTTTCTCTAATGATTTGAAATTTGTCATTTATAGAAACTATGTGTGAGGATCCGTAGTGTTAGAAGTGAAGTGATCTAGAAATTAAGGGATGCTCCGATACAATCATTTCAGAGTAAGCCCACACGAACGAAGTGTAAGGGAGACAGTTTGTGGTAATGTTGGGTAATGTTTTCTCGGCTTTAAAACTGAGTAGATGTCACATCGATATTATTATTTTCTTGAGAAGGTTTTGAGAAGGAATTTTGGAGTGGGAGAAATAGATTGTGATAGGGGTTTTCAGAGGACAGAGGAAGGTATGTTCAACAACTTTCTAAATTGTTGCAGTTTGTTTTAAAGATCTGGGTATTCTGTTAGCTGTTTGTTTATGTTTCCACTTTCCTTCTTTGACTGAGATTAATTGGAGAAAATCACGAGCTAAACATGAGGCCTATTTTTCCCAAATTGATGAGCTCATCTTCCCTTGTAAGCTCTTTACCAGAATTAGGTGATACAGCATTAGTCCAACTGGATTTAGATGATTTTCTAGAAAGAGCCCAGAACCCAGCCGCAAATCCTATGATGAGATATGTTGCACAAAGCAAGTTATTAGAAGTGGTCGTATTTCCCACAGCTACTCCTGTTAGGCCCAATATGGAAAGCTAATGTATTGAGAGGGGAGGGGTGAATCAGTACTCCAAAACTTTTCTTGAATAATAACTTTACTGTTATGCATAAACAGAATAGTGTCCTAACATAAAATAAAGTTAAAACAAATAGATAACAATCATACATGATTCACTCCATAACACATATATTTTGGTTATGCAGAAACTCTTGGTTAGAGAGAAAAACTGCGGTGGGGATGGCACCCACAACTTCACTACTGCAATAATAAAGAGTGCTTGGTTAGAGCTACATATTAGCTATTTCTGATAGCTTACCCTATTAGGAGTATCAAGATCTGTTAGATCTACCTTGCTAAAATAATGCCGAACCAAAGAGATATTTCTGGCAGAAAAAGATTATTGAATTGATAAGAAATACTTTTTTTCTGCCGAGTTAACAATTCTTTTGGAGGAAATATGATTCAGTCCCAAACTTACTTGAATGTAGCAGACAACAGTGGAGCCCGAAAATTAATGTGTATTCGAGTGCTAGGAGCAGGTAATCGTAACACCGCTAATATCGGCGATAAGAGTCTTTTACCCTGTTAAAGGTTTCTCTTACAACTTCACAATATTACAATAAAATCATTACAAATATCTGCAACTTTACATCTGAAATGTTATAACAGATTCTATGTGCTCAGAATAGATTACCTTGCTTATAACATACCTCGGTAACCCATATAGTAACTCGGTAAACCCTTCTATTTACTCTGTTCTTTGACTGTTCTCTGAAAATCTTCTCAGTGACCTCTATGTCTCTGTAATAGTCTTCTTACACTCATGCACATACCTTTAATTCTTAACTCATGTTGTATAAATAGATCTCTTAAGACAGTGAACCAATTCATTGCTTCAATCTTACAAACATGATTCCTCGAATGAATAACTATACAAAATATTTCATTGGTTAGATTGATCTCAAAATCATACACAATCTCCTAGTGCAATTTCCAATGTGATAACGGTTAGATGTGCCTCGATCTTGTAACATGATTTCATATGCATGTCCAGGTTCAATGAATTTGGTAACACATTTCACTCGATGTATATCAACTCGGTGTGTCATATTTTTTGCTTGGTAGACATAAAAAGATACTCGGTAGACAGCTCGGTGTGTACTACGTTTTGTGACTGCTTTCTTCTGTAACCGACTAGATTGTGCATACTGACTTCTCTGTGTATACCGACTGCATGATTCGATAGTGTTAACCGACTAGAGTATATAGTATGACTTTGATTATAAAAACTAATGGCAACTTGATAAGTAGTAACAATCTCCCCTTTTGACATTAGTTGAGATGTTTGACAAAAACTACTTTCAAAGTCATAACTCAAAAATCTATATACTTTGCAAAATGACTATACTTAACAGTATATACAATAGTCAATGAAATAGTATATTCAGATATACTCCCCTTATCATTATATTGTACATAACGCTGATACTCTGCATGCTCTTCTTGGTATACTCCCCCTGTATACAATACTCCGATTACTATATCATTCTCAATACTATATCAAAACTGTATGTATCAAAACTGTATCACTCCCCAAATATATTATATCACTCCCTCAAGACTATCATATTACTCCCCCTTTTTGACAAACATCAAAAACTTGAATTTCCATCCGGGGTGGTAACTGGTCAAAAATGGATTTGTACTTTTTCTGGGTGTCGGTGAGAGCGACAGAGAGTGCATCCTTACACTTTCCATTAAAGAATTTTGTGCTTGAATATCAGCCAATAGTGATATTAAGCCATCAAGAGTGTTTCCCTCTTGTGTAGTAGATAGACATGTGGCTCAGTTAATCTGTTCTTGGACGGATGAAAGATGAGGAAGGAATAATGTCTGGAGTGTCATTATATCCATCCTGATCTTGTGTTCTTCATTTCTTAGTTCCAATTGTTGAGCCATGAGCTGTTGAAGCTTGGTATAAAAGTTCTAAACTGAATTGGGCTCTGGGGTCAACTTATTTGAGAGATTGGTGATCTCTTTCTCAATTGCATCGGTTTTATTCTTAATGTATTTAATGAATATAGAAAATGTACAGAGTTTCTAAAATAAATAAAGAATATGCTTGAGTTGAGGGGACAACACAGCAATGAATTTGACTAGTTTGACTTTGCCAATAGTTAGAGCTTTCTGTACCTCTTCTATCATTTTTGCAGTAAGCTCCTTGTCTTTTAGCTTGCTCAAGTACTCAGATGCATCAACTCTGGATGTTTCTATTTGATTAAGAAGTTCATCCAGTTGAATGTGGATGGCTGCATCGGTTGACATTGTAGTTGTATGTAGTATATCTGATAGCAATGTCTTCACCTTTTGAAGTACTTTATTCTTCTTTTGTATGGCCATTTGTTTTTCTTGTTCGACCTTTGCTTTCCATAGTTCACAAAAATCAATGAGTGCTTGCCCCTTTAATTTTGATATATCCACATTGGGCAACACTATCGGTTTAGATAAATCAACTTTGAAACTATGCTTTTTCACCTTCTTCTCTTTACCTTTGTTCGGTTGGACCAAGATAATAGATTGAGAGGCTTGATGACCCTCGGTAGGTTGCTCGGTAGAGACAACACTTTGGTTAGTTCCTGTAGCCGTTGTGTTGTCTTTTGGTGTATCGGTACTGGGTGTCTCAGCTGCAACATTTTTAGTGCTCGAAGGTGCTTGAGAGGTCTGTTCTAGAGTAGTATCTTCTCCTATTGTAGACTTGTGACCTTCGGTGCCTTGTGCTATATCCTAAGGAGCCTCGGTAGAGACAGGTTGATTGTTTGGTGGATAAGGCTGAATTTGTTCTAAAACCGATTCACTAGATACAAGTTTTGCATATGTAGTGCCTTCTATCATTTCTTGCTCTAGTTCCTCTGTATCCATGACACTTCATCTATTTGAATAGTGTCAGCAGGGTCTTGTTCGGTAGTATCAGGACCTTGCTCGGTGACATCAGGATCATGCTCGGTGACATCAACGATTTCAACTGTAGATTGTTCACCGGCATCTTTGATTTTGAAGATTTCCAGCCATTTTGCTTTTGTCTCATTTTCTATGTCAATATATAGCCCATTCATCAGTTTTAAGGCTCTCTATTTGACAAGAAATTTTGAATTGTAGGTTGTTAGATGTTCCTTTATTTTGGCTACTGATATATCAGGAAATAGATGGACTAGACTTCTTTCTCCGATTTGTTTCTTTGAGTCCATTGCATACTTCCACCTATTAACAATATGCAAGTAAAGTTCATTTGGAAGTGACTTTACTAGTTCCAATGGAGCTAACCAGAACTTTAGAAGTGTGCAGATGATAGCTTATTCAATTTGTCTCTTCTCATCATTATTTCTATTTTCATACTTGACATATCTAAATGAACCAAATCCGCCATATTCTTTCAGATTGGCACAGAATTTTTCAACACTAAGTATATTTACCTTCTTGCTCTTGACAATCTGGAATTTGTTTGCATCTTCAGATTCTGTATCACTAGACTCTTTTGCCAAAATGAGTCTCTGAGTAGATTTCTTGTATGTCTTTGTTACCTTGGGAGTAGTAACACTCTTTTGTTTCTTACTCTATGATGTTGCAGATGCTCTTGTATTAGGTCTCTTTGTTGGAGGAGTCGATAGGGCCTTTGAAGTGTCCTGTTTCTTTCTTTTTAACACTTTACCCTTAGGCAATTCGGTGCTCAGTGTTATAGCTGCCTCTTGAGCTTCTAATTCCTCTTCGGTGATGGGAAGAGTGCCCTTGACAGGTGTGGAGGAAGAATCTTCTCCAAATTTCTCTATTAAAACCTTTATCATCTTTGTTTCTTTTCTTGTAGCTTTGGGTACTACAATGCTCATTTTTACTTTTCCCTTCACTTCTTCATAGGTTCCATACCTCAGCTCGGTAGCATGCCTTGGTAATGTAAGAAATGCATCAATTTATTGTTGTGTGATTTCAAAGTCAATCTCATAACCCATAGGTGGCAAAGATTGAGTTCTTGGTTCCACAGCATTCACATAACAGTAATCAGTGTCTACCTCAAAGCATATGTCATCTTTATATTTCTCCACTAGCTGGGGTGGAATCCGGTACCTATTGTGCATTTTCTCTTGAAATTTGCTGAAGTAATCATCCATTATATCATTGAAATTATCACCTAGCTTCTTGATGAAGTAATTAATCTGATGGGTGATTGGTCGGTGTAGCTCCCAAACTACTTTACCGACTGATGGAAAGAATTTTTTAAAGTAGAAAAACGTGCATACAAGAAGTGAACCAAACTTTAGTGTATTTGCCGAGTTGTTCTTCTTTGGCTTCCTTATTGTGTTCAGATTCTCAAACAAGTTCTTCAGTAACACTTCACATAAGTCAATTTTCATTCCTTTTTTCACAATTTTATAAGCTATGTCAACCGCTGCATAGGGTACACTATTTTCCCTTGTTGATTGGAAGAAACAGTAACCAATTACTCTAATGGCAAACTTAAGTTCTGCATCGGTGACATTGTTCAATTTCAGTCCTCTGTAATCAGATTCTACTCCGGTTAAATTGATCAATTCCTTCTGTGATATCATCTTTTGAGCTCGTGCATGATCATAGATAGGATAATCGGTGATCACATGAATGGTTTCCTTGGTGATTTTAAATGGTTTCTCTTCTAGCCACATGAAATCATCATGAACTCTGCTCAGAACAAACTTGACCCACTGGGGTTCGAACACACGAGGATAGGTTAGGGCTTCAGTCAATCCTTTGACTTTGATGTGTTCATACTTGCTATTTAATACACCATCGGTACATAGTTCATCATAGGTGTCTCTTATTTCAACATGACTGAGTTCTTCAACACGGTATTTGATGAAGAATCTCACATCTTCTATTAACAATAATCTATCCGGGATGAGTGAAAAGGTGGTTTTGTCATCCGGTTCGGAGGCAACATTAAGAGTCAAAGAGTATTTCAGTGAGGGCTTCTCTACATTCTTGACAACTATGGGATCTTGGATCTTGGGCGCCATTTAGGATTTCAGGTAAAAAACTAGTAAAGAGTCCTTAGGGTTTCAGAATTCCAAACGACAGACACTTTATACTTAGCAAATAATGGCAACAACATCGGTAAACCAGCTTAACAATATGTTGAGATTTGATGTAAATACCTTGGATTTTCTTTGAATGAGGTTTTGATCGCCTTGGAATAGTTCTGCTCTGCTCTTTCGAAAACTTGGTGAATGAAAATGACCGCGAAAATACTTTTAAGTACACAAAATATCTTATCGGGCTCCATGTGGGTTAGGTCAAAAACATTAAATGCACTTGGTTCCTTTTTAACTGATTTACTCTCTTTTTTTTGTTTTAACCGAGTAACTAAGCTTCCTTCATTTACCGACTTGAAAGGCTTCCTATATTCACCAACTTGACAGGTTTCCTGTAAAGTGCTTCAAAGACTTTGATAGAATTTCAAACTTACTAATGCATCTTAACTATGCAGATTTTGAATTTAGTACATAATAGAATAGGAACTGTTATGATTTTAATCTTCAGAAAATGCAGTCCCTTAATACCTTTACTGATTAATTTGGACTAGGTGCACCTAACTCGGTAAGTAAGGTGCTTTCTTTATTTGACACAATTTCCTTCTTTTTCCAAATCATCTGTAATTTGCCCTTTATTTCTTCAGTGTCTCCTCTAGGTTGATCTCTGCAATCTCCAGCCAAGTGTCCAACTTTGTGATAATGAAAACATGCCATACCAGGATTTCTCCATGATCTTCAGTTGTTCATCGCAAACCTTATAAAACAGTTAGCACTAATATGTCCATATCTTCCACAACATTCACACCATATCCTTGTATTGTAATCCCATGGTACTGCTGCATATTGTCGGTAAGGATCTGTGTGAGTTCAGTAACTTCTAGTGTTTTCTCAATGTGCAGACCACATGTAGTTCTTTTGCTTAAGCCAACACTTCTCAGTACTATGTCCATATCTATTGCAGTTTCTACAAAACCCTTTGTATTTTGCCTTCTGATAGTTGTTAACAGACTTTGTCCTACATTGGTTAAATGCGTGACCATATTTATTGCAATTGTAACAATAACCATTGGACTTAGTGACATTCGGTTTCTTACCTATTCTGATTTGGCACATGTCGGCAGTATGACCTTGATTTCCATAGTAGTAGCAAAAAGGCTTCTTTCTTTTGATGTTATTCCTATTTCCAGCTTGCTTTGATGATTCGCCTCTCTCGGTAGTATGAAGTCCTTTCTCGGTAGAGTCTTTTCCTTTGTAACCGAGTCCTACATCTCTGTTGGGTCTTTTTGTATTCAATTTCTCATCCAACATCTTTGATGCTTCATAACTCTTCTTCAGTGTTTCTTTGGATTTCTTCTCTGTTTCTAGTTCATTGGTCAACCTTGATACTTCAAGTTCCAATGCTTGATTTTCATCATTCTTCATAATTGTTTCATGATGTGCATAACCTAGTTGATCTATCATATTTTATTGAATCCCGGTCAACCTTATGATTTCATCATTTTTATCAAATACTAAGACTTCAAGTTGTTGTTTCTCTCTTTGTAGATCTCTTGTTTCATCCTTAGCTATTCTTAATGCATCTAGATTTTCAGTCATTTGTGTGTTGAAATGTTCATGTTCTCTTTTCATTGCTTTTAGTTGATCAACGAGTGCTTTGTTCTTTTCTTTCAATACTCCAATCATTTCTTCAGTCTCTTTAGATATACTGTTCTCAGGTGATGTCTCAATTTGTTCCACTAACTCTTGAGAATCTTGCAAGTCATCAGATAATCTTTTTCTTACTTTCAGAGATTTTTGCATTTGCCTTTGCATGTCTGCAATCACTTGATTAGCATGATCCAGCTCTTCTTGCAGATACACAATCCTCCGAGATTGTTTGTAGCCTTCCATTGATAAGATCTTTCTCTTTAGGTAGTTGAACCCTTTTCCAAGGTTCAAGCTTTGATACCAATTGTTAGGCCCAATATGGAAAGCTGATGTACTAAGAGGGGAGGGGTGAATCAGTACTCCAAAAAATTTCTTCAATAATAACTTTACTGTTATGCATAAACAGAATAGTGCAGTAACATAAAATAAAGTTAAAACAAATAGATAACAATCATACATGATTCACTCCATAACACATATATTTTGGTTACGTAGAAACTCTTGGTTAGAGAGAAAAACTGCAGTGGGGATGGCACCCACAACTTCACTACTACAATAATAAAGAGTGCTTGGTTAGAGCTACATATTAGCTATTTCTGATAGCTTACCCTATTAGGAGTAACAAGATCTGTTAGATCTACCTTGCTAAAGGATTTTACAACATTTAATCTAAATGTTGCACCTAGTTAGAGGCTTTACAATTTATAGACTTGATTAGAGTCTTTTACCCTGTTAAAGGTTTCTATTACAACTTCACAATATTATAATAAAATCATTACAAATATCTGCAACTTTACATCTGAAATGTTATAGCAGATTCTATGTGCTCGGAATAGATTACCTTGCTTATAGAATACCTCGGTAACCCATATAGTAACTCGGTAAACCCTTCTGTTTACTCTGTTCTTCAACTGTTCTCTGAAAACCTTCTTGGTGACCTTTGTGTTTCTGTAACAGTCTTCTTACACTCATGCACACACCTTTAACTCTTAACTCATATTGTATAAATAGATCTCTTAAGACGGTGAACCAATTCATTGCTTCGATCTTACAAACACGATTCCTCGAATGAGTAACTATACAAAATATTTCATTGGTTAGATTGATCTCAAAATCATACACAATCTCCTAGTACAATTTCCAATGTGATAATGGTTAGATGTGCCTCAATCTTGTAACACGTTTTCATATGCATGTCCAGGTTCAATGAATCTAGTAACACGTTTCACTCGGTGTATATCAACTCGGTGTGTCATCTTTGCTGCTTGGTAGACAGCTCGGTGTGTACTACATTCTGTGACTACTTTCTTCTATAACCGACTAGACTGTGCATACCGACTTCTCTGTGTATACCGACTGCATGATTTGGTAGTGTTAACCGACTAGAGTATATAGTATGACTTTGAATATAAAAACTAATGGCAACTTGATAAGTAGTAATAGCTCCTTGCCCTGAATTAGTTTTAGAATGTATGAATCACTATGACAAGGGTAATAGATGTGTTGATCACTATATTTGAAAATAAAAAAATATATAAAAAATGTATATTCCCATAGGCGTGAAGACTGAAAGATGTTTTCGGCCAGCAAATTGTATCGAGCACTGCAAAGGAAGTTTCATCGAAAGAGTATTTTCATCGAAATGAGGCATGTAAAGCACCGAACAAAAGTATTTCGGCAAAAAGTCACTTTCGATGAATGTAGAAAATCACTCATCGATACCCCAAGTTTCATCGAAAAGGAAAAGCAAAAAGCAAAAAGGGGCAAAAGGTGATTTCGAAGGAATATCATTACCGAAGAAACTCATAAAGCACTCATCGAAATGCAAGTTTTCATTGATGAACATGATGTCGAACAAAGGCAAAGTTGTTTCATCGACAAAGAGGGATATCGATGAAAAGAGGATATCGATGAACATACATAGGCCTTCACCGAAGAGAGAAACTCACCGAAAAGAATGATTTCGATGGAAATTACATGTGACTTATCGAAAAAGGGGACTATCGATGAAAGAGTGATTTTGATGAGTCTTAAAAGCGGCTTCTCGACATAAGCTTTTCACCGAAACAATTGTATCGAAGAAAATGAGCTTTCGATGGAAGATTTAAACACTCGGCCGAAGTCAAGGGTTTCATCGATAACTTGAAATATGAGCACTTTTGAGCGAACTGTACTTCCCGTGAAAGAGTTAAAGGCCCAATTGAAGAGTGTCACATCTGCAATTAAGTTTAAACACTTGAGTAGCCGTTGTAGATGCAGAACATTAACTGTACACAAGTTGCCCATACGATTACAGTTGAACTGAGTGAATTTTCGTAAGAACCAGATCGATGCTAAAAGATTGAAAACTGCGAAGAACTTGCGGAGACTTGCGAATGATAGCCAGAAGAATTGAGCATTCTTCCAAGTAAGTGTTGTCTCTCGTATTTACTGTAATTATGGAACCTTCGTCTTCTTCTTCTAAGAAGAGTAGGAAAGGAAAAGAGTTGAACCCTGAAGAGAAGCCCAAGAGACAAAAGAAAGAAGGGAGAGCTCTGACTCAGGATTTGTTAGACCAGTGTCCATCGTCTAGCGTAAGGTCCAAAAAGATTAAAAGTGAAGGAGAAGTGATATCCCTGGAGGATTTGCAAAAAGAGCTCATCAGCATCAGGGATTGGGCCTTGTCAGAGATAGATCGAAGTAAGGATATGGCCCCTACTGTTAACCAGATAATATTCAAGTATCTATCGTTGGGAGATGAATTGAAGAAACAAATTCCTCGAATCAAAACCTTCAAAGACGATGATTACATTCATCATTTAGGGCTCCTGAATCTCTTTTTGATTAAATTTAGAAATATTCAAATTAACGATTAGTATTGTGAAAAGTCGTGTCTCTTCGTGAAAAGCCTTCATCCTCATATATATATGAGAATGATTTTTGTAATGTAGGGAGAGAGGGTGATTAGATAAGAAGAAAATGGCGATGTATGACAGCCTGTAAGTTTTACAAATTTCAATGGAATACATGCTATGAACTATTGCTTTTCTTTGCGTATGTGTTGTGGATTATTTCACTTTGTCTTGGCAATCGTCTGTGATATTATCTAAAGTGATAAGGTTATTCATATTCTTGAAATCAAATCTGTGCTTCATGTTATAACGTTGAAACAAAAGTTTTGCTTGCGAATTGTAATTGTTCCTTGCAGTACTTCATTGATTGGTCCCTTAAAGGTAGGGTTAAAATTCATTCAATCAACACATGATATAAGCATTCAAATTGATCTCAAAAGAAATAATAACCGACAGGTCTACAAAAGGGTGGATTAAAAAACTGTCTCACGGGCTCGCATAATAAGTCCTGAAGAAAGTGCAATGACTCTGTAGCCCAAACAGCAAAGAAGGCACTGGTCAAAACAGATTACACTCATCATTATATTTCACCATTTGTTATTTTAAAAAGCAAACAGAAGTAGTTAGGAAACATAGATCGAATAGCTTCTACAACAACAATCTTGAACTCATCTACTATATCTCCATCCAAGGAACTCATGACATTTCAAAGATCAGGAGATATCAGATTAGGATAATACATCTGCTATAAAAAGCACTGGTTATCGGAGACATTCAGTGAATAGGTATACCCGCCTAGGTCCTGCAGAGCCTAAAGTGAGAGAGTTAGCAACCAAACAGGTTCACTCTACATGTTGGCCAAGTCAATTGGAGGGTTTGATCATAGGAGTTGGCATTTCCTTAGAACCTATCCAATCTGTTGATTTGAGACCCAACAAGATGCATAAGGCAAAGCAATGGTGAGGTTTTGTTATCCATAGATAGATAGACAGTAATGGTAGCTATGGGTATCCCACACCGGGAACCCTATGAAGATTAGACGATTGGAAAATCCTATGAAATTTTCTCCAAGAAAAAGCAGTATTACAGAACTGTTATTGCACGGAATTGGTTTCTGAAATTCCAAAAAGGAGGTTCAAGGCTGCTCAAGCTCTTTTTGGAGGTTCAAGGCTGCCAAGACCACCAAGGCAAGCAAGGATTAAAGAAGAGAAACTTGACACTGAGGTTGAGCTTGCTATTGGTGGTCGAATTACTAGGTCAAGGTCCAAAAAGAGCTTTCAACTGCCTGCTCCCCATCTCATTCTTGATCTCGATGCAGAGGAAGCACTCTGCGATATGGCAACCCTTGTTTCTGATACAGACAAGGTTTCAACTGGCGTAGACACTACTTTCTAGGATCCAAGGACACTTGATATCTAGTCTCATGCAGATAGTGCCACATTGCCACCCTCAGTAGGATTTCCACCCATGCCATCTAAGGAACTGACTCTGCCACCCAAGTGGTTGAGTGATTCAATCACCAGCAAAAGGAACGTGGTTCCTATTTTGGTATCAATGGAGGATGCTGTGAGTAAACGTTGGGAAAGTCTACAAAGCCCAAAAAGCTAAAAATGGAGGCCATGATTGATTTCGACAACGGCACGAAGCATTGGACCGCAGACATTGCCAAACCTGCATCTGACAAATATGTTGTTATTACTTCAGAGGTAGACTATGCTATTGAACGAGTTGATTTGGGGGTCGAAACCAGAGCTGTAGATGTGAAACATCTAGAGACTTCAACTAAATGAATTATCTCTCGTACTTGGAAAGATGAAAGGATAAGGCTGAGTTAAAGAAAAATTTAACGCAAATGGCTCAGTATATTCATGCTCTACAGAACAACCCATTACCGTTGTCTCAAAGTTCAGGACCATTTAGCCCAAAATCACCTAGTAATCAGAAATTCTTTGATGAGGTTCAACGAAATAGGATGATTGCCAAAGTTTTCTCATAATGGCTCACCTCGATCATGCATCAAGCAACCAATTACATAACGGATTTAGTCTAGTTCTTCAAAGATGCTAATGAAGTCGCCAAGGAATTGGATTCTAACTTAATCTCATGGCAGAAAGAGAAAACTAAATGGGTAGTGATTTCAAAATAGATGCATGATATTCAGCGTTATGGTCTGATGAATTTTCTTGCTGAAAATCAAGTGCCAAGGTTAAATGAAGATGTAATGTTTATTTGCAAAGAGAGTATTGACTGTTTCAACCAGATTATTGAACATGGTCATAATGAATCAGCCAGTCTACGTGGTGAATTAACAACTTTAAGGGCTACCATGTAGAAGGATTTGCACTGCGTGGATGTTCAATTGCTTAAAGAAGATAACGAAACCCTGGAAGATACCACAGAGATGATTAACCAGTTCAGTAACCACATTAAACAAATCAAAGTAGAGAAATCCTTGGCTGTGGAAGATTTCATGAGGATTTCCAAAGTCGAGTTGATGCTCACAATTTGTCATGATCACCTAGATTCCCATAGAGACAAAGTGCAAATGGTGAAGAGAAAGAAGGAGCTCTAGAAACAGAGAGTAATTCACATCAGTTTGCCACACCTAATTGTAATTCAATAATTTTCAAAGGTGCATTGAGAGTGGAGTGCGGCGAAGGCGGTGATGGTGTCTGTCCAAAACCCTGACCTGAGCGATCACACCGGGACCGAGCAGACGACATGACTAGCACTTCTAGTAGTTGTTTGCCAGCAAGTCTAGTTATTTTCCTTAGTTTCGGTTATACAGTTAGGGTTGTTTTCTATTAACTCTTACGAGTTAATTTTACTTTGGTTAAAAACTATTGGTCTGGCGACCTATATATATGTTTTGTAATGACTTTGGAAGGGTTCACTAAGTTTTTGAAAAGACTATCTTTTAAATTAGCTAAGGATGTTGTGTATGCAGAAGGTGGATATTCATCAATGAATGAAAATCTCATTAACAGTTCTCTTTGATTTTAAATCTGTGCGTTTGTTATTTTGGAATTTGATTTCTGTGAAAATCTGTTTCAAGGAAGGAGCCGTTATACTTTCTATGTGTGCAGAAAATTATTAGCGAATTTCATCTTTAAAAGGCTTTTCATTTTGTTTTAGTGTACGTGTGAAGTCTATCAGCTTTATATAAAGAGTTATATATGGATCAGTGCTTGCATTCATTTTGTATTGACTGGTGAATGCAATTACCTTTTAGTGCTTTCTGGTGAAAAGCATTCTATTGATTGTGTGTAATTTGGAGTTGATTGAATAATTATTAGAGGGAGTTGTACCTTAATTCAGAGGTTAATCAAATATAATGATTTTCCAACTGATTGGTAGGGAATTTGTCTTTCTTTCCGTGAGCCATAATGTGCAAGGTTAAATAAATAAAGAGAGACAAATATGTTTACCAACAAGGAGAAAGTGGTAATTGTGATATTGAATATTCTCCATTCCCTCAATCTCTTAGCTGCATCTGTTTTTCCATACTTGACAAAATTGAGGCAAATGATTTTTCTTTGGATTGTGTGTTCGAAGATGATGCCTCCCTATTATGAGGAACAGTGACTTCTTGAGCTAGTTTGAGATTACTACAATATTAAAATGGATTTGAATCTGCTGAGATCGTGATTTCCTGTCCATTGTAGGGAAACTTTAGGCACTGATGATATGTGGATGGAACAGTCTGTATGTCTTCCCAAGAGTATGTTGTATGATAAGTCCAAGTCTAGAACTTGGCATGCTGTGTCTTTCTGTAAAGGTCCCACTCTAATGGGTAACATCACAATTCCTTTAGAGGAACACTCTTTTTCATCATATTCTTTAATGGTGATCTTTTTCCAGGGATCAACTGCATCTTCTGAATAACCTAGAGCACAGACTAGACTCAAAGAATAAATGTTTAAGCTAGCTCCTCCATCTATTAGGACACGTTTAACTCACGTCTTATGAATGATGACTTCAATATGCAAGGGAGCATTATGGGGATGTTGCAAAGACATGTCATCTTCTTTGGTGAATGATAAGTAGTGAGGGGTTATGTCCCACCATGGTTTAGAATTGATCTATATCCAGATATTTAGACACTGTTGTATCTACTAATGCTCTTTCTAGAATTTCTTTGTGTGCAGGTGAAAGCTTTGAAAGTTCTAAGATGGATATTTGTGCGGGCATTTTCTACAATTGCTCCACTAGATTATATTGTTTTGTAGTGGATGACGTGTTTGTTGTAAAACCTGGCAAAACAACTTTATCTTTTCTTCTTGTGATAGCATGAGCAGGTTCTTGATTTTGTTTTTCTTTAACTACAATCACATTTACCACATTATCATATGTATGAGCATAGTTTACCTTCACTTTACCCTTACCATTATTTGTTGTTGATAATTCACCATTCTCATAGTTTGAAAGTGGAGTTTTAAAAGTTGTTTGAGATTCATTTGTTGTATGTCCATCCATAGTTATTACTCCATTACCAATCAAATCTTGGATGACATCTTTCAACCGCTGATAATTATCTATGTGATGTCCCTTGTTTCGATGGAAATCGCAATAATGGTTATCATTCCACCAAGGAGGTTTTACTTAAGGTTCATAGTTCTTTTCTTCTGGCAAAGTAATCAATTTGTTTGAGATAAGTGTCTTTAGTGCTGACCCAAGGGGTTCACCAATGTTTGTAAATTGCCTTCGAAAGAAATTTTTGTTAGTTGGTTTTTGGTGATTGTTGTTTTGTTGAGCCGCTGCTGAGTGATTGGATAAATTAAAATTGGTTGTTTTGGTTTCACATTGTTGTTATCCACTATCCCATTGTTGATGACATTACAATTTCTATTCCAAAACTTTGGCTTATCATTGTTTTTGTTGTGAGTGTTGTTAGGAGGGTGAACTCCTTCTTTGTATATTTTCAACTCACCCTTCTTTATCATGGCTTCCTCCATTCTGATTCCATTATCAATCATCTTTCCAAAACTTTGATGTCCATGCATTTTTAGATGATAACTCATTTGATTAGCTAGGTTATCGATGAATATGTCCATTTTTTCATACTTTGGCACTGTACGAAGATATTGTGAAGCTAACCGTCTCCATCTCTGTAAAAATGTCATGAAAGGTTCTCCACTCTTTTGTTTGGCATTACATAGGTCTAGCATTGTTACTTCATGTTGTATGTTGTAAGAGTATTGTGAAACAAACTTATCCACCAATTCTGAGAATGATCTGATTCCAAGTGGAAGTTTGGAGAACCATTCACTAGCTAGTCCAGTTAAGCTTTTCGGAAATAATCTCATCAAGTAGTTATCCTCATGTGCAAACTCCATACTCATTGTACAAAATTCTCGTATATAATCTTGAGGGTCAATGCTTCCATCATACTTTTTGTATCTAGCAGTTTCACAACCTATAGGAAATGGTATCATGTTTAGATTTATGTCGAATGGATAAGGACAGATTTCTTGAAGTGAGTATCTTCTAACATTTCCTCTCTGCATATCTTGAATTTGCGTTTGCAATGTTTGTATTTGTTGTGTGAGAGTTGTGATAGGATTATCAATGTGATTTGTTCTTACATAGCCATGATTTTGCATTCTAGGAGGATCTTGATCTCTTCTTGTATCATCTCTACCCCGTCTTGTATCCTCATTGGATTGAGCGTTATTTAGAATTTCTACGTCATCACTTTTGGGAATGTAAGTTTCCTCATTAGTTCTGGTGTTACTAGGAATTGACGTGTCATTAATTTTGAGACCAAAAATATCCTCATATTGTTCATTATTAAGGGGGGGTCACTTCTCTTTTGTGTCAATTTGTTCACATCAAAATCTTGGGGGAGTGTAGCACCAGATTTTTGCTAACATTAGGAAATATTTTTCTTTTTCTCCCTCCAATATTTTTTGCATAAATTTATCGAATTGAGGATATTTTTTGATGTCTCTAACATGTTGTTTTGTTATTTCCTCTTTGACTTGTATTTCATATTCATGTTCCATGGTTCTATGATCTTCAATTATTTCCAATGTTTCAATTTTTGTCTCTGCGATCTTTCGTCCCTAAGCCCTAGTTAAAATGAGCATACACGTGTGTTAGATATTGTGCTAGGATATAATTGTCCAAAATTTGTTTTGATAAGTGATCAACTGTCAATGTCAATGCGATAGAGTGATATGACACGAAAAGATGATTCAAGTGTTTAAAAGTTTGCAAGTTTTTCGATCTTTGGTTTTGGAGTGCAATGATGATGATTTTGATAAAAACCAAGTCCAATAGGAATGATATATCCTATGATGTGGGACAAGATTGTCCTGACCAAACGTTGTAGTTTCGTGATAGAGGATGATAGATCCTGATGAGAAACTATATTTTTGAGTGATCAGTTTATCAAAGAGGGTGATAATGCACTTTGAGATGTTTAGATCTTGAACTTGTTGAAGGCAAATACTTGAAAATATTGAGGTGTCTATTTCTAGAGTCCGATTTGACAGATGATAACTTGACCAAGCGAACCAAGGAGACAATCTAAGCATAGAATGATAGATAACAGGTGTTTATGCTCAATGTTAACTGACCAAGAAAATGTGATAGATCTGAAAAAGACATGCAAGATGACAGTTCTGGATAGACAGAGACATAAATTTGTACGACAAATTATATAGCCCCGAACGACAATTTAGACAAGCTCATACGACAAAGCAGAAATCTCGCACGAAAAGAGACATAAACTCGTACGAGATTTCTCACAGAACTAGACGACAAATGATGACACAAAATTCTTTGCTAAGATGACTCGTACGACAATTCTCACTAGGCCAGACGATGAAAGATGACATAAAATTTTCTGCTAAACTGGCTCGTACGATACATCTCATTGGACTAGACGATAAACTAGATGCCTTGTATGACAAACTAACAAACTTGTACGATAGAGGATAGAACAGAAACAAAAACTTTGTCTGGACAAATTTTTATTAATGAACTTTGATGTTTTGCTTCTGTTTTCCATTTTTTTAGATGTCTGATTTTCTGTTTTAGGGACGAAGACACATCAAACACTTGATATGTTAAGTGACCTCAAGAAAAATACGCTACCTAAGGAAGTTGGCTGAGAGAGAAAACCTTTGCTTGCAAACTTAGGTACACACCCAATAGCTAATCAGAATATGACCAATGAGTCTCACGCAATGGATTCTCAACACCGTATTATCTAACTCCAAACGCTAATGGGGGCACAATATGGCAAGTGTCTTGGGAGAGTTACTATCTCTCTTGCACAAAGATTATCCCCCTTTCGGAGGTGAATTAGGTAGCTTCTAATCTTAATTGGAAGTAGTAAGGGGTTCGTTCGGCATGTCGGGGTATAAACTCAATTAAGAGGTCTCCCAGCCTTGAAAACCAAGGTTTGATATACTTGAAGGTACGGAGGAGAGTTATTCCCGAGCACTGCCATTGACTTGATTTTCATCAAATCACATTTATTTTATAGTGGATTGGAGTACTTGGCATTAGTCATTCCCACTTGGTTCATTCCCCTTTCACCAGCCTTAATGGCTTTGGCCTTATAGGCTCCTCGGGAGGGCAGGCCCGCTAAAGATATGCACTATTGAAAGCAAAGGATGAGTTTGGTTTTCTAATCACCTAAGAAAGGTGAGAGCATACTCGCCTATCATCAAAACACATAATACATGTTTTTTCAATTTCATTAGCAAAAACAAGTGTGCCTAAAAAATTTAAAGAAGACATAAAGTTTGGTTGAGTCCTCCTAGGCAACCTGCAAAATAGATACATTAGTAGTCATGATGTTTGGATGAAATGAAGCTTTGACAAGAGTAATCTTTGACAATCATCTTGCAAAAACCAATCAGGCTACCGAAAAAATCACAAACAGACCAAGGTTAGCATTAGTAATAACCAAATTGAAACATGAAAACCCTAAAATGCAATCTATTTTGAAAACACAGAAGCAAAATTTCGTACAACAATTCTCACCTGCTCGTATGAGGACACAAAGGAATGCATACAAGGCAGAAAGGGAACTCATACGAAATTTTGAATCAGACTTGGCCAGAAACTTGCTAGATTGGAAATTTGATGATGCTAAGAGGCCAATGAGATTTTCGGCCCCATGGTGGGCACCAAAATGTCGTGCCTGTGAAGTGTGATACCTGCCGCTGCAACACAAACACTCAATAGATCATTACAAGCATGGTTAGCAAATTGAACTCCAATAAAGATGAACCATGACAAAGAGACCTATCGCCTCCTAAGAGATGCGAGTATGGATTTGCTCTCAAATCTGGATAAGCAATCCCAGTGACTTGACTACACCTAGATGGAGGATTTAAAATGATAATGATATGTAAAGATGAGATGGATTATGCTAGATTGATCCAAGAGACTAATTAAGTTAATGATATGCATGATTAAGCTATGATGATGATGCAATTAAGATAGAAAAGAGATTGATTAAGCTACATGATTCAACAATTATGCTAGAAAATGATCAAATTAAACTAAATCTAAGATGCAATTGCCTATAACAATAATGCTCAAATGATATGCCTATAGTAACAAATGCCTAAATTGATAATGAGATGGGATCCTTTGTGCTCCAAAATGGGGGATATTTATAGGATTTCCAAGGCCAGGGGTGAGGTGGCAGGAACCAATGGTCAAGATTGAGTCTAAAGATATCAAGGGTGAAATTGGAGGAGGTTGGAGAAGAGGTTGGAGGAAGGGACACTTTTCATCTCTGTGGTGACAAGTGTCAAGGAGCCTTGCTCATAAAAGGGCAAGTGTCCAAGAGAGGAGAGATGTGGCCAAAGTTCCATGTGTCTTAAGAAGAAAATATCCACACCATAGGAGGTTAGGATAAGGAGGTTAGAATATGCAAGATAGGATAGGGTTGGTTAAACCCAAGGTTAGGTGGAATGGGTTAGGTTAGAGGGATGGTTAGGTTAGGTGGTTAGAAGTTAGGAGGCATGTGGGTAATTTGAATTTAAAAATTCAAATAATAGGAAAAGACTAATTAATTTTCAACAACTCATAAATTGATTTGTTTTAATTAATTAGGAGATTAGAAGAAATGAATTTAAATGGAGGGAGGATTAATTAATTTGAATTAATTAATCAAAGGGGACTATGGAATGAACTTAATGAATAAATCCTTAGATTTATTAATAAGTAGATGAAAGAGAGAATTTAATCAAATTGCTAATGAATTCAATTAAATTAGGAAGGGGGATTAATTTAATAATTGCTTATTTAATTAATTATCTTCAAACCATTTTCAGGTGTATACAATAACTACATTGATTTTTTCAAGAAGAGACAAATAAACTTAACTTGGTCATATGCAGACATGTCATGGTTGGATCCTAATCTCATAATGCATCATTTAAATTTCTCTCCAAAAGCTAAACCTTTAAAATAGAAACGGAGAAAAATACACCCTTGCATAGCTCTATTAGTTAAAGCAAAAATGAAGAAATTGTTAGATGTGGGCTTTATAAGGCCAGTTGCATATCCAGATTGGGTATTGAACATCATTATTGTTCCAAGTCAGACAAGAGTATCAAGGTATGCATAGACTTCAGAGATCTAAATAAAGTGTGTCCAAAGGATTACTTTCCTTTGTCCAACATAGATATCATTGTGGACTTAACAATTGGGCATGCCATGTTTTCTCTAATGGATGGTTTTTCAAGATATAATCAAATCAAAATAGCACCTAAAGATTAGGAGAAGACAACTTTCACATGTCCTTGGGGTACTTTTTGTTGGAACGTAATGCCTTTTAAATTGAAGAATGCAGGTGCTACATACCAAAGAGAGATGACATCAATCTTTCATGACATTATGCATACATTCATGGAAGATTATGTTGATGACCTATTGGATAAATCATACACTAGAGAATCACATCTTGAGATCTTGGGTAAGATCTTTGACCGATTAGAAAAATATAAGCCATGGCTAAATCCAAAGAAATATGATTTTGGCATCACATTTGGCAAGCTTCTGGGATATATTGTTTCTGCTAGAGGCATAGAAATGGATCTAGCTAAAGTGAAGGCAATCATGGAAATGGAATCACCTAAAAATGATCAGTCAGCTATGCTCTCTATAAGGAAGACTCCAATCTATCAGAAGGTTCATTGCTTAGTTGGCAGATAGGTGCCATCCATTTACTCATATATTGCACAAGAATGCTCCATTCAGATGGGATGGACAGTGTGAAGAAGCCTTCAACAAAATAAAAGAATACTTGATGAATCCACTTTTGTTAATGACACTAATAGAAGGCAAGCCATTGTTGCTCTATATATCAACCGCAAATGTATCAATGGGAGCTCTTCTAGAACAACAAGATCATGAAGGAAAGAAAGAGCCATCTATTACATCAACCGGACCTTAGTTGGGTACGAGATCAACTACACCTCTATTGAAAAATCATGTTTAGCTGTCATGTTCAAAAACTACAAAATTATATACTAACACACTCAGTCAAGCTAATAGCCAAAATAGACCCACTAAAGTATCTTCTTAGCAAAGCAACATTAATAGGAAGACTAGAAAAGTGGGTCATGATCTTGAGCAAATTCAATATTGAGTATGTTGATAGAAAGGCTATCAAAGTTCAGGTGATTGCATATCAGTTAGCAGAAGCACCATTACATGGACAATCCATTACATATTGAGTTCCCAGATGCAAATGTCCTTACAGTCACAAAGAAAACTTGGAAATTATATTTTGATGGCTCTTATACCCAGCATGGATCAGGAGCAGGCATACTATTCATCACACCTCAAGGTCATACCATTCTGAAGTCATACAGACTGAACTTTCCATGCACCAACAATATGGCAGAATATGAGACATTAGTCACAAGAATCAAAATGGATATAGAATGGAACATCACAAACCTACATGTTTATGGAGATTCTCAACTAGTAATTAATATAGTCAATTACCAAACAAAGATTACAAACTAATGCCTTACAAAAGGATGGTCAATGAATTCAAGAAGTATTTTTTTGAAATCACCTTTGAGAAAATTCCAAGGAATGAAAACAAAGAAGCAGATTCCATGGCCACAATTGCTTCTTTACTCCAGACACAGGAAAATCAAGATTATTACAAATTCCTGGTGGAAGAATTGTTTTATCTTGCTTATAACTGTCCTAATACCCAAATTATTTGTCACCTAATCGGACCTAATTCTTCCCGATATGGCCAAATATATAACTACTTGAATGATAACACCCTTCCTCCTGACCTATCAAGAAACCAAAAGAAAAACTTCATTCAACAATTTGCTCGTTATACTATCATCACAGATATACTTAATCGACAAGGTTTGGATGGTACTCTCCTCAGGTGCCTTGAACATGAAGAATTTGAGAAGGCCTTAAGAGAAGTTCATAACGATATTTGTGGAACTCATTCAAGTCGTCTTACTCTTGCAAAGAAACTCATGTGATTGGGCTATTATTGGCCAATGATGGAGAAAGACTCTTTTCGGTTTGCTAAGAAATGCAAGCAATGTCAAATTCATGGCAATCCCATACATGCACCACCTCAGGAGCTCCATACTCTAGCAACTTCGTGGCCTTTCTGTCAATGGGGTCTCAACCTAGTGGGAAAGATTCATCCGCCTTCTTTTAACAGCCATAAATTCATCCTTACAACAACAAAATACTTCACATGAATCCCTGCCCCTCATTAAATTCATAGAGACACAAATTGCTTCATTTATCCTCAATTATATCATTTGTCACTACGACATTCCTATTTTCGTTATCACTGATAATGGAAGACCTTTTAAGAACCAAGATGTAAAGGAGCTTTGTGAAGAGATTTCAGATCCAACACAGATTTTCTACACCTTATTATCCTCAAGTAAATGGGCAGGCTGAAGCCTCCAATAAAACTATTTTGAAAATCTTGAAGAAGACAGTCAACGATGTTCGTTGATACTAGCATATTCAATTAAATCCTGCTTTGTGGGCCTAGCACACCAGTACCGAACATTCACTTTGTGGAGCCATGCCATATTCTCTTGTTTATGGATCAGAAGAAATATTACCTATCGAGGTATAGATACCTTCCTTGAGAGCATCACTCAAGGGTCTCATTCCGGATGAAGAACAACGAGTATCTATACTATAGGAGCTGGAATTATTGCAAGAATGTCGCCAGAATGCTTTTGAGCACCTGAAAGCATACCAGCAAAGAATGTCGAGGAGCTACAACCATAGGATCAATCCTAGGGTGTTTCAGGTTGGCGACCTAGTACTAAAAGAGAACCCATGTAATCAGCAAGATTGTGAAAAGAAAGAGAAGTTTGAGCCGAACTGATTGGGTCCTTTGTAATCACAACTACATATGGTTCTGGTGCCTATCAACTATCAACACCAGAAGGGTATTTTCTTGAGGAGCCAATCAACAGGCTACATCTCAAAAAGTTTTATGTTTGAAAAAGCTCAGAAAAAAGCAAAAAATACAAAAAAAAAAGCAAAAAAAGCAAAAAATTACAAAAAATCAGAAAAAGCAAAAAATACAGAAAAAAACAAAAAATACAAAAAAAACAACAAAAGCAAAAAAAATACAAAAAATACAAAAAAAAATACAAAAAAATCAAAAAAAGTAAAAAATACAAAAAAAAATCTAAAAAGAAAAAATACAAAAAAATTAGAAAAAAGCAAAAATACAAAAATACAAAAAATCAAATATGAGAAAAAGTGCAATAAAAACAAATAGTGAAAACCTGGAAACAGGTGCTATTTGTCAGCTAGCTCTTCCATCTATTAGTTCATGCATCGTTTTGCTTGCATTCATCCGTCACCATTGTACATATCCATAATAAAGCCTTTTTGTGCATAATCAGACATCATATGTAAATTCTCACCATGGTTTGGATCATTGTACATATCCATAATAAAGGTTTAATTCTAGACTGGAGATGACATCTTGAACCTAGTTGGGGGGCAATCCGCATTGAGCTTAATCACAATAGGCAAACAACAATAAGACGACTACCGCAAAAACAAAGATTGCAAAATCCAACATTGAATATCGAGAAAAAACTTAGCAAATATCAAAATCAAACTCAACATCACACAAACAAATATCAATGGATGATATATTTTGAATCATGGTTTTAAGAACTTTAGCATGAATGTTCAACTGTTGTAGCTTGATTTTTGAAATCATGCCTCCTGAGTGACTCAAGGATGTCTTGAACTAGAGGAGCAAGGAAGGAGCATGATCTTTTCTTTGTCTATTGTCTGTAAGTTAATCAATAGTACTGTGCAAATTTGTTGCAGGACGTGATCAACAAAGCATCATCGAGGACATTTCGGATTTGCATAGGAAAATGATTAACTTTTGTCTGTTGCACGCAAGCAATAGTCAGGTCATCTTGGTTCTATCATACCTCGATGTTTGTGTTAACTTGTAATATCAAAATCCAGGTAAACCGTACTTAGGTCATCATGGTTCAATTATACTATTGATGTTTGTGCTAGCTTGCAACATTTTAAAGGCTCAATGATGATAAAAAGCATGATCAAAAGATTAATCTGATGACAAAACTGCATAATATTTGCATATTTAGAATTAAATCTTGCATAGGCATCTCATGCATCACTTTTCCAAGGCTTGAGGTTTTCAAATGATGTTATCTCCCTTATTAAATGATTGAGTACATCGGACATTAACAAAAACAAACAATTCATCTATCTTGCTTTTTAGTTCGGCTTATCACATTAACATTAGCGTGCATTTCATCATTGTAATTATTCATGATAACTATTTTCCTCGTATTTAATCATCATGTTAGCAAATTCATTGTGTATATAGTCGCATTAAACATTTTGCATTGCATTCACCACTTTGTATATAATTGCATTCATTGTATATAGTTTCATCAGTACATCATCTCATCAATATACATAATTTCATTTATTTAGTTTCATACATCATCACATGGTGTAAAATATTGCATTGCATCATCATACCATTGCACATTTCATTTATTCACATCTCATTCCATTTGTTTCATAATCATTTTCATTGTATGTAAGAAAAATCATCCATGCATCAAGCATCAAATCTCTCATATTATTCATTGTATCATAATGACATAAAATGCATCACATAGTAGATTGTCATTGTAATCGCATAAATCTGTCCATTTTATTTAAATGAATATTTGCTATTTATTTAATTAAAAATCCAATAGCCATCAATTAATTAAATTAGCATTTAATTAATTCACCTACAAATCATTCTCCTATTAATTAAATAAATTATTCAATTTGTTTTAATTAATTCATTAAACCAAAATTCACAATCAATTAAATGAATAAATTCTATTTATTCAATTTAATCCCCTTTCTTCTTTTAAATAAATTAAATAAAACATTTATTTAAATCATTAAATCCCCCTTTTCTTCTTTTAAATAAATTAAATAAAATATTTATTTAAATCATTAAATCCCCCCCACTTGCATTTTCCTACAAATGCAAGTTGCAACCACAAGTTGAAATAAATTAATTTTATTTTAATTAAATCCTATTTTCTCTCACCCACCAAACCCACTTGCAATCTTAACCCCCTTCTAGATTCTTCTAAAACCTTCCTAATTAACCTAATCCATCCCCTAATTATTGTCACATTCCTAAGCAACTTGGAGTCACTTCTCAAAGACTTCAAAGTCTTTGAAAAGCATTAAATGCTTTGTGTGTTCAACAAATTAACCTCTAAAAGTCTTCCAAACCACTTATGGCTCTTACATGACCATTTATGGTTAACCCCTAACTCAACCCTCATGTGACTCATGTGTCTTCTCAAGCATTTATTGTTTTGACCATGGTTATCCCTTTTACCTTTGCACAAGAGTTTATCCATTGGATAAAAGCTTTATTCTTTGAATAAAGAATTTATTCACTCAACCCAACCTTGACCTTAACTCCTAAGTTAACTCTCAGGTCATGTCAAGCATTTAATGCTTATTCCCTCTCCTCTCAACCTATCTCATATTGACACTTGTCATCCTAGGATTGGGTTGAAAGCTCTCACATGGATCTCAAACCATTCAATCCTGACCCTTGTTGAGATTACTCAATCTCAACCATCCATTGCTCCATTTTCCCTATAAATAGAGCTCATTTCTTCATAATCCAGATCCTGAAAACTTGTATGCATCTAAGTTATAGAGAATTTTAGAGAGCATTTTAGCATAATCAATCATATTCACTCTTTTGGCTTAAAATCAACACTAGCTAATTAGATAATCTCTCATTTTTAGCTTTTGTTCACACTTGCATAACATTTTAGATTAATCATCTTTTTATCTTGAACCTCCATAAGGCATCCATGGTGCAAAAAGCTACTGAGAGCTACACTAATTTGGAACTTGGAGAGGAGAGGAACAAGGGAGGAGGAGCTACGAGCATGGTAGAAGACATTTGGAGATGTCTTCTTACATTTATATTCATAGTTAAATGCTTTACTTTGTTTTTAGTGTCTCTCTTGGTATGTTTGCTTAGACTAGTTTTTGTTTGATTAACACTAACGTTTGTCTTTGTTTCTTGTGTTTTTGTGTGTTATACAACCATAGGTTTTAATCTAACCTTGCCCCATTTTGCAGAGCATCAGTCATCATTGCACATTCTATGATAGCATAAACCATTGCATCAAGCATAGCATAGATCATCATAATCATCATCATACATCTCATGACTAAGTAACTATTTCATAAAGCATTGTAAATAGCATAGCATACTAGAATCAACGAATCATAAGCATAACATTGTAAGATCATACAAGCATCAAAAGTAAATACATCCATCATATAGATCAAATATATCATAATAAAATGCATTCATCCATCACATAAATCAAATAAAGCATCAAAAGTACATGCATTCATCACATCATAAAGCACGTAGATTGTTGGTGTAAATAATTATTCATCTTGGATATTATTACACTTACTTAAGTTTACTTAGGAAATGCATTTCATAGTAGTTTGGGTATGAGACACTTGGGTGTTTGTGCCACATTGGGATAGTGTGTGTAGGAGAATTCCCACCTTTTATGGTGTTGATCTTGTTGTTACACTCCACATTTAGTGGGTGATCCACCTCATGTGGACTATTATATTATTTCTCCTACCTACCCACACCTATTTCCTACCTACCCTTGTTTCTTATTGAGCCACATGTCATGTTTGTGTGCTCACATATCCCTAGCCTTGCCTATATAAGCAGGCTCATCTACATTGTATGTAATTTGATTCTATTGATCAATTTCTATTGATGAGAATACAGCTTATTCTTGTCCTATATTGTGTCTCTATTTTGTACATTTCATTGAGCTCTTGATCTTGGCAAAATCTCACATGGTATCAGAGCCATTGGAGCTTCATTGATTCATCTTGAAGAGGCATTATTGCGACGTCAAGAGGCAGATCTGAGGAGCACCATCTTTTGGAGGCGTCCTAGACCAAATCCGACCCCGCCATTGCGTCTAAAAGATCGTTTCCATGAATTTTGGTTATAAAATCGGCCTATTTTGGTGAGAAAAATTTTTTCACCAATTTTGCTATTATTGTACGAATTTCGAAATTTTTTTAGTTTTTTTTGAAAAAAATTTCATCAAAATTTTTTTTCGAAAAAGCGATAGTGAAAAAAAAAAAAAATTAAAAAATCAATTTCTGGGGGGTCCGCAGACCCCCCCCATCCCGTGACCCCCGTACCGCAGTGTTAATTGTTTGCAGGGCCTATACTCCTCCCGCCACTGCCGTACTCTCGGCCAACGTAGACCTCCCGTCTTTCGGTGTGTTGCGTGCTGCACCAACCGTGGTGGTTTCCCCGATCCCCGGCACCAGGCATCCTACTTCCGGCAGCCTCACCGTGCACCTCCGAATCTCTCCTGCCGATCACCGACAACCGTTGTTGACCTGCTCCGGTGCCTCCCGTCGGACTCCCAGCCACTGCTGCTGCAAACCCAGTGTGCCGACTCCCCTACCGGTCGCCACCTCCAACTTCTGGCCACCAGCAAATCGCCGACATCTGACAGCCCTCCGACATTAGCAACCCCACCGGCACCAGTAGTTACTTAAACTGGTGGACCTACGCCCACCACGTGGCAGGCGGCCACTAGCTCGCGGTCAACATCTGTACGACCTGTCAATCAACCTGCACAGTTAGCATATTTGCCACGTGTCATAAGTTCGTACAGTACGGACATCGAATGGGGAAGGAGGAAAAAAAATTTGACGGAAAGATGGACATCAAATTTAAGCCCATAATTTTCTGATATCAGCACCACATCAGCATTATTTTGAAATTTTTTGACCCCCTCTCATTGAGCTTTTTGATTTTGCAGTTCAACTTCAAATGGCCATAACTTGCTCATTTTTGCTCCTTTTTGGGTGCAATTTTTTTTGAAATGAGCTAGAATTTCATGTACTTTCACATGGAGGAATTATTTTCTAATTTTGATGGACATATTTTTCAGAATTCTCAGTTTTTGGTGACTGTACCTGTCCAATCCCCATTTCTACAACTTCCAGGTCTCCGTTCGAGCTCATACAAACTCCTTTTCAGGTGCCATTTTTTTTGAAAGTGTGTTATTTTTTGTCTACTCTCAGAATATGCTATTATTTTGTAGCAATTGTGGGTAGAAATTGTACTTTCATCATATGGTCTTATTTGGCCAATTTGGCATTTGTATTGCATAGATCTATCTTTCTAATCTTTTGCTTTGTAGTTCTTAGCCTATTGGGGTAGTTGTAAAACAAAATCAGAAGTCCACCTTGCATTTGTTTGCAAGTGGCCTATTGTACACGCACTACATATAAAGTCCCAAAATCATCATTTTTGGGGGGGTACTTTGATTGAGTGAATTTGGGGGGGTGTCTCTTGTGCTTTTGTACTCTCATGTTCCTTCCTTTCTGCTACTATGAGTTCTTTTAAGTTTCCTCTATTAACTCCTCATAATTATGCTACTTGGAAAATTGATGCATGGAGTAAACTTATGGAAAAAGGACTCACTCATTACATTGATGGAAATATTATTGCTCCCACTAATCCTAAGGTTGATCTAGTTGGTCACTTGGATTGGCTCACTAAAATGGTCATGGCAATTGGTACCTTAAGAAAGTATGTATCAAAGGATCTCATTTTTCATATTGAGAAGTGTACTCTAATCAAGGATGCTTGGAAAAAGTTTCAAGACTTGTATGGTCAAGTTGATGAGATTAGGGGATATCAGATTGATAGTGATCTCACCATGTTGGATCCCAAGAACTTTGATACTATACAAGATTATGTCACTAAGGAAAATGAGTTGAGGGCACAACTCAAAGATTGTGGCATTGATAAGAAGGATACTCAATTGATCTTCAACTTGATAGGCAAGCTTCCACAAGAATATGCAGCATTTGTTTCTAGTTTCCAAACCCATAGGATGACAATGGGTTCAAGCAACACAATGCCTACATTTGATGCTTTCAATGAAATGTTGATGATGGAACAAACTAAGTTGATAAGCATGGGCATTCTTAAGACTTCTAAGTCTCAAGCATTAGTGGCAAATCAAGGGAACAAAGGAATTCAAGGAAAGGACAACTCAAACAAGAAGAAATGGCAATCAAAGCCTAAGGACAAAGCATCATCTTCTCCACAACAAGGAGATTCATCCTCTTCCAAGAGAGATAATTCACCAAAGAGGGAGAGACCTACTTGTGCCTATTGTAAAAAGGTTGGTCATGAGGAGAATCGTTGACATTCTAAGAAGATTGATGAGCTCACACATATCCTCAAAAAGCATAACATTGATTTGCCTAAAGTCTACAAGAAGGATGATTCATCAACTTCCACTTCCTCACATTCAAAAGGAAAAGGGCAAGCTTTCATGGCTTCTACAAGTGGGAAAACTCACTCTTTTGGGACAAGAAAAGGAAAAGCTCTATGTGCTACTATCAGTCATGATTCAGAGAGATGCCTTCTAGATTCAGGGGCTTCTCATCATATGGCATCTTTGCAGTCTATGTTCTCTACATTTGAGCCTTGCACCATGCCACAAATTTTGATGGGCAATCATACATACATGGATGTGATTGGGAAAGGATCTATTGACATTGGGGATAACTCCTTCAATAATGTGTTGTGTGTACCCCACTTCACAAACAATCTCCTTTCTATCTATCAAATCACACATGGCACAACTAAGAGAGTTGTGGAGTTCACACCTGAGTCAGTTTTCATGATGATCACACTTCTTGTGATGGTTCAAATTTTGAGGAGAACTTTGGCCACTTGAACATGGGGATTCTCACATGTGACCCCGTTCTTGAGCCTTGTATTTCATCTCCTCATATTGATATCACATCACCTATTGCACCTGATGATGCAGATAGTGTGATAGTTTTGCCTTCATGTGATTCAGTGCAGCAGGATATTCATTGTCTTCCAGCTTCAAATTCATGGGATGATTACTTGACAGACATTACAGGTTTGTTTGTGGAATCCTACATTGCAGATTTGGGAGACATCATAGATGACATTCATCTTCTCTTTGATGAAGATGATCCTTCTTTGATTGTTGTGAGGGAACACTCTGACCCTCTTGTTCATTCTCTACATGATCATTCTTTCGAGGTTGACATAATTGTGGATACTTAAGTACAGCAGTTGGAGGAGGTCTCTTTATATTTAGAGGAGACATGTGAGTCTTTGGGACATGTTCTACATCCATCTCCACTAGATCTTGGAGTGCCTTTTTCAGCAGTGTGGCATAGTTTACCACCTTTGGAGGGGGCATCTTTCAGAATCGATATGGGAACACTTGAGCAGTTTTCAGAGATTCCAATCATCATGAGTTTTCTTCATTCATCTTCCCTTCATGATTGGGGAGACTTCATGGATACACCTTTGGTTTTGTTTCTTCCTAAGGGGAGGAATATTGTTCGACGTTCGTGGAGCAGTTTCTTCATACATCAAGCTTCTATCATTGGTGCAGATTCCACATTGAGGGGGGCCTTCCTAGTCTCTCTTCTTCTTCTCTCATATGGGGGGGACTTTTTCCTCACATGGGGTTTTGTCCTTCACATTCTTCTATGAGAGTTCTCTTGTATGTTTGCATCTCTCTTTTGGGGGAGGGTTTTTCCCATTGGGTTTTTCTCTCTTTCCCCACTTTGTGAGAGATATGATTGCATTGGTTTGCATGCATTTGCATTTGTACATGGGTACCTAACATGGCCTAGTAGCCTAGATCCATCTTGCATTGCTTAGTTGCATTGTAGACTTAAGTGCATTCCCCTAAGTTGCACTTAAGGGGGGGTGTTGGTGTAAATAATTATTCATCTTGGATATTATTACACTTACTTAAGTTTACTTAGGAAATGCATTTCATAGTAGTTTGGGTATGAGACACTTGGGTGTTTGTGCCACATTGGGATAGTGTGTGTAGGAGAATTTCCACCTTTTATGGTGTTGATCTTGTTGTTACACTCCACATTCAGTGGGTGATCCACCTAATGTGGACTATTATATTATTTCTCCTACCTACCCACACCTATTTCCTACCTACCCTTGTTTCTTATTGAGCCACATGTCATGTTTGTGTGCTCACATATCCCTAGCCTTGCCTATATAAGCAAGCTCATCTACATTGTATGTAATTTGATTCTATTGATCATTTTCTATTGATGAGAATACAGTTTATTCTTGTCCTATATTGTGTCTCTATTTTGTACATTTCATTGAGCTCTTGATCTTGGCAAAATCTCACATAGATAATACTCATCAAGTCTCCATTGCATCTCATATAATCAAAATAATTGATGTCCAGTGTACAATGAAATCATATTAGTATAAGAGATACATCCAAAAAATGGCAAGAATCATATAATATCCGAATCGAAAAGTGTATACATCAGGGATGATGCAAAATGTGTAATAAATATGGCACAAGGAGCTAAACTGCACTCCCCCTAGACGATGTTGGTCTAGCCGACCCTCCTACTACTACTTTACTAGATGGCCCAACATCTCAATCTTTGGGATCTCTGCATAGTGGCCCAATCACACCCCTACTCTCGGTCTGTGATCGAATCCGTCCTGACCTAGTATTAGTAACATGCACATAGCTCGAGACTTGTTGATTGGTAGGAACACTGGCATGACATAGTTGTCTATAGTACTCTATCTCTCGGGTTGAGTGTTGGATCGCCCTGATGGCCTCACCTGCACTAGTCCCTTCAGCCATTGTCTACAGTCTCTCAGCTAGAGCCTCTACTTGCCTATATCTCTCAATCAATGCATCTCCCTCTATCGTAAGAGAGGCAATTTGTCCTTGGCATTGAGCTAACTATCCATGTACCTATCTGAGTTGTGCCTGTAGTTGTTGTACTATGGACTGCAGGGCACTATTCTGAGACTGTTGCTGGTGAGTAGGCACTCTAATCTAAATCTGTCTAGGAACAACCTATTGTTGAGTCGGGACTTGTGTGGAAGTACTTGTTGTCCCTATCCTGCCTGGTAGCTCCTCCAATGTTTGTACCCTATGTGGGAGGGATCCCAAATCTCCTCCTCCTTTGTACTCTGACATCCAATCCCCGCCTAGTGCTATTGGCACCTATCCCACCTCCACCTCCATCCTCACTACCATCCCCATCATCATCATCATCATCATCATCATCATCATCATCATCATCATCATCATCATAATCCCCATCTCTCCTCCATCGGATCCCCTCATCTACAGCTTGCCCTCATCATCATCAAGAATGGGCACTGGCTCCTTAGGACGCGACAATCTGGCTACTGCAAGTGCAACAAAATACTGTGAATACTTGGTAGTCATCCCACCATCAACAACACTAGCTGCATAATACTAGGTCTACGCAGCTAAACCAAAGTACTCTGCACAGGATGCCTCATATGAAATAGTGGGCCCCCACTCGAGAAACATCTTGTTGTCGGCGAGCATATAGACATGCTCCATGTGGAACCCCCTATACGCATTTGTACTGCTTGAGCACCTGCTTGTGAAGAAATATCTTAATGATAAAAGGGTGTCCACCCAATCAAGTGTCTAGTGGTAAAAACATAAGGCATCTCAATATCATCATCCAGCCACTGCTCACAATCTAAGGCCTCCATATATATAGTCTAGATCATCGAGCACTCATCTCCAGTACTCTAATTTGCCTAGCTTGTGTTGGACAACAACACCTGCATATCTAAAAACATATGGTCTCCCAGCTAGTCGCTCTCTATCTACCAAGGGCCTGATAATAGCTATATGCTCCCATGCCCAAACCTATAATAGTGTGACCCCAGCTAATATGCTCCTAGCTCTACGATACACCACCTGATGAAGATCATGATATATGTGTGCAAGCATGCAAGAGCCCCATGCATATCGAGTACCCTCTATAATCAGCTCTTGAGAACTCATCCCCAGCTGACTAAGAGTCCCTTTGACCTATGGTCGGGACATAAGAAACCTCCAACAAAACCAGCTAACACAAATGGCAGTGGCTCATACAAATCCACCACCTCCTGCCATGGGATCTCATAACCACTAATCTCATCATCATTGAAAGTATGCCTCAAAGCCTCCATACCTCCCTCCTCAATGTGATCATATGGAACAAAATCTCCAACCATGGGAATCCTCAAGATCTGATAGACATCCTCGGGAGTGACCATCATCTCACCGATAGCCAAGTGGAAAGTGTTGGTGTCGCTATGCCACCTCTCCGCCAATGCAGTCAGTAATCCCTTATTAATCCTATACTAGGTCATCTCAACCAAAGAAGACAATTCGCATCTAGCAATGATATCTAAATCCACCTGCACCAGACGGGGAATCAATCTCCAAGTCTTCAAGTATCGCTCCTAAGACTGTAATACTTCTAAATTCTCCTACATTCATAACATATTGCAAATCAACATCTGATCAATTAGATTATCTATTAATATAATCGGCTCAGGTGAGATTTCAATCAATCTTGTTGAGCATCTATCATTGATTCTCATTCATCATGAGATCAATCATCATTTATTTTATCAAAAATCAACATGACAAAAGCTGTCGCGATCGAAAAATATCAAAGTCAGGGAGAAAAATCAAATTTTCCATCATTTTGGTGTGGATGCACAAAAATGCTCAATGCGCTAGAAAAAAACTATTTATGTGCTAAAATTATGCTTCTATGCGCTAAAACATTATATCATTGCACTAATCTTTCTAACCGATGCGCCAAAACCACAAATGTGTCAAAAAATCCTATCAGTGCACTAACATATCACTCCTATGCATTAAAATTATGCCCTAGACGTGCATGCACTAAAACAGTAATTGGATGCACTAAAACTAGCTTTGAATGCACTAAATCGCTAGAATTTAGTGTTTAAATCATGAAAACGTGTGAATTTTTTTTAAAAAATTAACAAAAAGAGGTTTTTCGAGGTTTACCAGGGGTCCATATTCGACAGGTCATTGATATTGCCTAACTCGCTCAAATCAATGAGTATGGTAGGGGATAACCATTTTAAAGAGGGTAATTAAGTAGGGTGCATTTTTACACTTTCTCAATCTAATTAATTGACAGTGTAATTCATCATATTTATCGGGAGATGAATCAGTTGAAAAATCCTAAAATTAAAAAATTCTTTAAAATTCCAAAAAAAATCAAAAAAATTAAAAAATCATAAGAAAATTTGAAAAATCATCAAAAAATCCTAAAAATTGAAAAATTCTCCAATTCATCTCCCGAGGGGGCATGCACACATCATCACTCAACAATTAGTGTTATCAAGCAATTATCGAAGTCTGAGACAAAAATCAAAATTTTTATCAACATTATCAGCGTCTCAAGCATCGAGCGAACTTTTCTTTGAACCAACGTGTCACTAACACCTTGCTTCAAAGAGGGACAAAATGTATACACTAAAAAATTGGCCTAGAGCTAATTAATTAAATACGAAGTTATTTAATTAATAAGTCTTTATTCCTTTACTTATAAATTAATTGAACATTTTATTTTATATAGTTCCTTTCTTCAATTCTTCCTATCATAATTCATCTCTTCCATTTTCCCTAATTAAATAAATAAATTTAATAATTTATTTTATTTAATTATTTCATCCCATTAAATTTGAATTTTTAATTCAAATTGTCGCATGACTCTTAATCCTTAACTACCTAACCTAGCCCCTTTCTAGCCTAACCCACCAAATCTAACCGTGGGTTTAACTAACCCTATCCCCTCCAGCTTCCTTATCCTAACCTCCTATGGGTTGATAATCCTCTCTTGAGGACACATGGCATCCTTGCCACGTGTCTTCTTCCTCTATGACTTGTCCTCTCAAGGATGACAAGTGTCATATCTCTCAACCTCCTCTCCAACTTTCTCATCTCTTCAGGATAAATCTCCACCATTGAATCCTGCCACCTCACTTCTTGCCTTGAAAAATCTATAAATAGTCTCAATTTGCATTCATTTTGCCCCCTTAGTTGAGTTTTTAATCTTGCATTAGTGATCTTTAATTTTGCAATTCTAGCATTCTCATTTAGCATATTAGGATAATAGCATTGCATATAGTATAATTGTAGCATCTTGTTCATTTAATCATGGCATAGTAATCATGCATTTCATATAGATCAAATAGCCACTCATTCTCCAGGTTGTCATCTTTAGATCTATGTTGTTGAGAGCCACATCTCCAGATCTACAAGGTACTTGAGGATAGAGGACAATGGGACACCATTGGGGAGTATTGATTGTTTTTGTTTATTAATTTGTCTCCTTGATACAATGTCTCATTGATGTGTGTTTATTCTTTTGATTAGTTAATTACACACATTTTTACACACATAGTTATATGGTGTTTACAAAAAGGGGAGGCTCACTATCGGATGGCTCATTGCCAGATTACAACATAGCTCACTACTAGAATGCTCACTGCAATATAAAATAAATGAACTGAGGAAGATTGCATCTCCTAATGCATGAGGTCAATTCCAAGTTAAGCTTAGATATCAACTCACAAGAACTCACAATAGATCCGATAAGGGATCTCTCCAAATTGTCCGCAATTGCCTGGAGCAAGTCCGATAAGGGATTACTGCAACACTGTGACTGCACTCTGCTAATCCAACTTCTTGTAGCAGATCCGGTAAAGGATTATTGCTACACTATATGCATTTTGACTCTTCTTCACACACACCTTCGCTCCATGCTATATACTTCTCTCTTACTGTAGGTGCTCTTATGTCCACAACTCTATCACTCGCACACTTCTTACTCTGTTATACATGACACACACATACTCTATTGTTCCACACGCTACACATCCACACACATTGCTCTTCTCTTGAATACCACACTCACACATATCTTCTGTATATATAAACTGGTAAGCACATACACCAAGATAAAATGTTGGCCAAGCACAAATGATTTACACAATAATGCATTGCTTGGATCAACACATTACCTAAAACATGCCTCAACAAAAAAATAGGATAAACAAGTTGGCCTTCACTGATCTTCTACATGTTTCCTTCACACACTTCATTTACCAAAATGTACGCCTGAATTACCTAAACAAAACAAGGGTTTACCGGACCCATAGACTCAGACCCATAAGTACAAATTCCAAACATAGAAACTCCCAAACTTCAAGATACAGATGCCACAGAATCTGGAACATAAATCACAATGTAATACAATCATTCAAATAGAAATACAAACTGATACAACTAATATAACTGATATAAATGATACCGGAACTAGATACCAACCATGATAAGCAAAACAAAAGATTTCGGAGAAGAGTTTTCCAGAAACAACTCTAGTGGATCGTACATGCTTTAGCTACTCAACATCTGCTCAATGTCACTACTCTACTTACTGCATACATTATCTGCATTATCACTACTCTGCACAATATGCTACATTCAGTCCTAACCGGATTACTGGGTTTGACATCAATGACAACATTCACACAAATCTAACAGGAATTTCTTATAGGGGTTGCCATATCATTTTCTCTAATTTTAATTTCATGATGGTTTGTCATCCATATTGTCCTTTTCTGTGTGAAGTACATTTTGAATGGAAAGAACACACTACATCTAGGGATTGTAAATTATGAATAGCATGTTTAGATCAAGGGTGAGAATATTAATGTCTAACTATTTTTCTTTGTTAATTGTTTTGAATGCAATGTGAGTTCCATGAAAATTAAATATGAGAAATCCGTATTCTTTACAATCATTCCTATTAGGAAATATGTACAAAATATTTTAATAAATCAATAAATAGCTCTTTTGTTATTCAAGAAAGAACGTTCTTCAGATACCTTGCATTTTGTTAGTTCATATTTGGAAATATAATGTTTTGTGTCTTTGACTTGAAAAGATAGAAATCTAGGATTTCATGTCCTATTACACTTACACATGTCGTTACTATGATCCACTCCCCATGTTTTGAGATTGAATACTACACACATTTGAAACCCAATCTTGTAATGCTACACATGTAATGGTTTATTGGAGCATGCTCTCAATTTCATTATAATTCTAAGTCATTTTAGATCCGCATTGAAGCTTATTATAAAAGTTTCTTTAGGTTCTCATAAAAGAATGCAATTATACATGGAATAAATATCTCTACCACATTTACTCTCTTTATAATCCTAATCTTCAAATTTGGATTTCTATTTTAAAACCTATCCCACCAAGACCTTCATGACATCTCATTTTTGTGGGTTCAATCTTCTCTAACTTATCTATGCCACACAATAATTCAAATGAGTAACGTCATATATATGGTTCAAATAAACCATATTTTGCACCACTACATGAATTCAAGCTAGTTCTCATCATTCAAAAAAACTCTACTTCATTTCATTTGGTGTTTATAAAGTCTAGCAACCACAACCTTAGATTGATACTAAATATTCCCACTTCTTTGTTGCTACCTAAAGAAAAAGATGTTTCTTCTATACATTAATAATTAGTAATTATTTATTGTAAGATAGAACTTCTCAAATTCACATAATGCTCTTTCCCCATGCCTTTTTCTATTTTGGAAGCATGACTAAACACTAGTGGGAGTAATGTTTGGATAGCACAAACTTTACTTTTTCCACTATCTATACATCCTCATTTGCAAAATTTATGTAATAAAACTTCACTCCCCTTATCACATTGGATGCACACTGTATAGATGTTCTCTTCCCCTTCTTTTTTATTTTCATGATATTATTAAATAGACATGTCAAATAAATATTATTATAATTAATTGTATATACAAGAAAACATGTTAAATTTATAATTAGAGACATGTGATTACATATACATACTGTAGGGAACAAATAAATGCTCAAGAATTTAAGGATGAAATAAACTAATGAGTTGTAACATTTTTTTATGTAGATTGAAGCTATATTTTTGAAAAAATATTAAGAATTATTTCTTTCTTTTTTTCAATAAATTTTTATTTTTATCTTGCCTTGTCAAATGATAATAATTTTAAAATATATGCTAAAGAAAACATAATATATTATAATTTATGTAAAGTTAATAATAAGAGCTTCACACATATTTCTAAATGACTTTATTTTGATCTTCAAAAGGTGAAGAAAAAATATTTTTAGTTAGCATTTTGCTAGGTGTGAAGGAGAGGCAATTTAGGATTTGATTTAAGCCTAAGAGGGTTATATTCAAGAGGGCTTGAGCAAAGGAGATTTGATATAACCTCCTTCAAGTAGAATCATTCAAGTGGAACTTGTTTAGGATTAAATCACCTATGCACATGTAAAACTTGTAGATATATAATTATATACTTGTTAAATTTGGATACTTGAAACTCAACAACAACAACAACAACAACAACAACAACAACAACAACAACAACAACAACAACAACAAAAATAATAATAACAATAATAATAATAATAACAACAATAATAATAACAACAATAATAATAACAACAATAATAATAATAATAATAACATCCAAGGGGTTGAGCTTAACTTGTTAAAACACTGGGTTCTCACTGTGGAGACCCCAAGTTCAATTCCCAATAGGGCCATAATAATAATAACAATAACAACAACAATAATAATAATAATAATAAATGAAAAATTTGTGGAATTATATTTTTTTCCAAGACATGGAAATGAATGAACATAATACAAAAAAGATCCAACCCAAAAAGTTTATGCTTCTTTCCTACAATTGGATCATGAAATATTGCACTATATCTTTGGCAATAGTGGGCCACTTTTTGCAAACATTGCTTACAAAAATACATTAATTTTGTGAATTTCATTCATTTAAACAAAAAAAAAAAAAAAATTCAATTTTTTTTTAGATTTTGTACAAGTGGTTTTTTATTGCAGCTATATTGTCTTCTATTTTGCATGTCATAAAGGAGGCTCTCTCTCTCTCTCTCTCTCTCTCTCTCTCTCTCTCTCTCTCTCTCTCTCTCTCTCTCTCTCTCTCACACACACACACACACACCGATGTTTTAATGTATTTGTATAGGTGGTCTTCTATTGCAACCGTGTCACAAACATATAAATGTCTTAATGAATTTGTATCTAGGTGGTCCTCTATTGCAACCATGTCACAACAATATCGATGCCTTAATGAATTTGCATAGGTGGTCCTCTATTACAACCATGTCACACACATATCGATGTCTTAATGAATTTGTATAGGTGGTTCTCTATTGCAACCATGTCACGCACATATCCATGTCTTAATGAATTTGTATAGGTGGTCCTCTATTGCAACCATGTCACAAACATATTGATGCCTTAATGAATTTGTATAGCTGGTCATCTATTTCAACCATGTCACACACATAGCAATGCCTTAATGAATTTGTATAGGTGGTCCTCTATTGCAACCATATCAGACACATATAGATGCCCTAATGAATTTATATAGCTGGTCCTTTATTGCAACCATGTCTTTTATTTTGTACATATTAAAGGAATTTATAATCCACACATATCAAGATGTCTTAATTAGTTTTATTAGTTAACTTTTCTAATTAATTGTAAAATATATCCAACTAGAAGTCTAAATGCATTGCACTATAACAACTATTGATGTATGGATAACTATAGAATAATTTTCATTTCCATTATTTAATGTTATAACAACTATTGATACATGAATGTATAGAAATCTTCTTTCCTATTTTTTTATAATTTATATATGTAATTAATTAATTTTTCATTCTTATTTTCTCAGCTTCTCCTTTTCCATTTCCATAAAATTAACGAAATTGTATCTGAGATTCATTAAAACAAATAAACCCTTTATCTTCTAATCCTTGAGGCCCCACCCTAAACAAAGTAAGGAAAAAGAGTAGATAAACGTGTCTTCATTTAGGTAATGGTGCAATTGTGGGGACTCCAAAAACTACAGCTTTACAATTCTCCATTGCTTTTTATTTAAACTAGGCTAGGTACTTCAAGAAAGGATAACATGAAATTCCTTAATTAAGACTTAAAAACCAGTTATAGTTAGCGTGAGTCTGACAGACTAATATCATTTTGATAAAACAAAACAGCTGTTCTGAAATACTTGAGGTTGCTGAGCTATTCATCTGAGACTGATTGATGGATGGGTCTTCTACAGCCCACAAGGGCTTTGATTGAATGAAAGCAAAAGTTCCATAGAGTGGGAGGAGCAGAGATATTTTGGCAGTTTGTACAATGGACGTGGAGAAAGCAGAAACCAGGCATTCATGAAATGGACCATATTCATAGAACGTACGTCCTGACTATGACTATGGATGCGACAAACGGGGACGAATATCGAGAGAAAGCTGCAATGAATAATAATTAATTGTCTTGGCTCCTGTGCAATTGTGCAGCAGGGTTGAAGGATGTGTAAACCAAATCATGTTAATAATGATGGTGGGATCAGGCTGCACAGTAATCAGCAATTAGTGTAGTCGTATCAATTAGTACCATCAACTAATATTACTGTACCCTCTTAAATTCTACTGTTCTTTGTACTTCATTCAAACCATTCATCTCAAACAGTCTTCGAGTACTCTCTATCTTTTACACTTGGAAACCACATTATTGTAAATTTGTGATAATCGACTTAGTCAAGACACCAAAGTAACTGTCGTTTGCATTTATGGCAGCAACATTAGCCAATTAGTTTTTGTTTGTACTTTGTAAGGCATGCTTTTCATGACTAACGGACCTCTGATGTTTGGACTCTGCTTATTGATTGACTTTGCTTTATAGTGTTGGAATTAGGATTATTTTGTGATTAGGTGAAGAGTATCCTGTCCATGTTCTAATAATTTTTATGTAAAAAAAATTAAGAGTCTATTAGGGGAAGCATACCAGTAGTGGACATAGCTAACTTCGTGCATCTAGAATTCTCAATCCGTATATTGGATTTCGATTTTTTTGGGGGGGTTGTCACCTCATACGACTTAACTGCTTGTAAATAAGGATTTGGCTTCTGGGTAGTAACGATGCATGCTGTGGAAATCATTATATGTGGAAAGGTCAAAAAGTGGTCATTTAAAAGTGTCACCCCATACATAAACACCTTTGCCCCAAAAGTAGTCCACTACTAGTACCCTTCCCCTAATAAATTTTATATATATCAATGAAGGTCCATTTTTTAGTATTTTTATATCATAATTGGTTCATTTATGCACCTTTTATTAGTACCCATAACACATGACTATTGAAGCATTTGTGCATAAGTATTGACAATTTTAAGTGCACGGTTATTGGGGCATCTTTAAGCAAGTATCAGGTAACACATTCAAATGTGTACTTTTTTACCCTTGCGCTCATAACAAATCTCACAATGTGCATTGTTACTACCCAGAAGCCAAAACAATAGCTATAAGTAGTTAAGTTGCATGTGGAGACAACCAAAAAAAATTGTCAAAATTCAATGTACTGTTTAGAATGTGGGTGCGCGAAGTTAGCTATAACGACTACTCGTGCGCTTCCTTAATGCACTCTACAAAATATCATATAAATGATTTCGTTTTTTTTTTTAACTAATTCTTATTAATTTTAAATAATTAAATAATTTTAATGGTGCCTTTCGCATGTGATGCACTATCATAATTGCAGGACGATTTAATCCACCCAAACATAAGCATACAAGAGAAGGGGTCTAGCTATCACCCATGTTCCAAATATCATTCATTGAATTTCGCTAATTAAAAGTACACAAATATTTCATTTAGTGGGCCAATATCCACCCATTGTATACGAAAAAAGCTATAAATTAGACCGGTTCTACAACATTATTGTTACCAATAGTACATGATTATTGGGGCATTTTTGCACAAGTATTGGATCAATTGTGCAAATTTTTGTGGTGGTCAAAGCGAATGATTAATAGGGTGATAGGGAATATGTTTGGAATGACACTTTGAAATGACCACTTTTTACCTCTACACTAATAATAGATCTCATAGTGTTCATCATAACTGTCCAGAAATCAAAACAATGGCTATAATCTCTTAAGTCACATAAAAGGATAACAAAAAGAATCGTCAAAATTTGATGTACCATTTAAGATCTTAGGGTACGATGTTAGCTATAACAGCTATGAGTACCCTTCCCTATCATAACATTGACACATTATTTTAATTTAAAATAATGTAAAATATCAAAATAATTAAATATAATATTTATTTTCCAATTCAAAAATACTAGATTTTATTTACATATTGGATTTCATTAAAATTTAGAAGTTGGTTGGTTTTGTGATGGGGTATATGTATTTGTAATAGGATAGAAACGTATGAAATGAATAGAAGTATATAAAATATTAACTATTATTAATTTCTTAAATGATTGAATAATTTTAATGTTGTCTTGCATATATAATGCATGGTCATTGGAGGACAATTTAATCTACTCAAACATAATCACATATTAGGATATGCACTATTTTGATTATAATTTTTAAATAATGTGATGATGTTAAAATAATTAAATATAATCTTTATTGTACAATTTAATAATACTTTATTTCATTAAAATTTGCAAGTTGAAAGACTTTCGAATTGGAGAGGGAAGTGTTGCAAGGACGACCCGGCTATCGAGGGTTTGAAGGGGTTCGACCCCTATGAGTGGAGGAGGTGTCAGAGCCTCCTCCATGTTGACGGATTAAGTGCCCACTAGTTGTTTTCCGTCTGCGTTTTCTTCTTTTATTGTATTTGTACTGGGATTAATGTCGGTATTCGATGTTTCTAGGTTAAGTGTGCGAGTATGCGAGAAGCAAACATGGGAGACGATCCAGGGCGACAAGCAATTAATGAAACAAGTTCGAATGCATCAAAAATTGATTCAAAGAATGTGAAAGAAAAAACATTCAAAGAGGCAGTTTTTCAACCCTCCCTTACGGTTCCAGACTCGACGAAATTCCTCATGGTGAGTCCCTGAGCTGTTGTAGGCATCGTTGGAGAGGGAGCAGAAGCAGGTAAGGCCTCTAGTCTCCCCATGAATTCCTTTGTCTACATCTTTGAATGAATCTATGGTTAATGAAATAAATTTGGAAAAGAATAGACTTAAAGATGTTGCTATTTTCTTTGCGACACTAGATATTGAGAAATGGGCCCTGCTCATAAATTCTTAGATGACTGGTTTAGAAATGTTTGAAACTCTAGATTAGGGTTTCATATCTCATTTTGTCAGTTGGTCCAAAAAGGGCTCTTTATATTTTTTTTCAAATATTATAGTGCTCAAGCAGAGGTCGTGAGAAAGCAGTTTTGCACGATTGGGAAATGCACCTTTTGAGCTCTCAGTTGGACCCTCGACACAATTAATGGGGAGATTTTGGCACTGTCGTGCCATAGATGGCTCCTCATTAAGAACGTCCCTCCCCTTTTATGGAGATTTATCCCTCAACTGATGGAACCCATTGGTAGGGTTATCCGGATTGATAATTCTACTAGTCTTGTCTCGCACCTTGATGCGAGGGTTCTTGTCTCGATCAATCCTGGGTGGGATATCCCTAAATAGCTTGACATTTCTCAGGATGATGATAAGATTTCATGTGATATTGAAACCATAGGAGGATTTAACTCTTGTTTTCTTTGCAAGAAGGTAGGTCACATCCATAGAAATTGCCCTGTTTTATCCAAGAAGAAAGGGGGGGAAAGCATACGTAAAGATTTGCACTCTGCAAAATCTAATGTGAATCCACCTCCCCAAACACAATTGATACCTTTAAATTCCACCCCCATGCTTGAGAAATTGTAGTCCTTGAGACACTCGGTAAACAAAGCCATGGTGGAAAAGCCTGGTGTTATCCCACTAATGGAAAAAGATACCACCTTCAGAAAATTTAATGTAGATCCCCCTCCACACTCTGCAATTTTTGAAGCCTTGAACCAAATCGATTCTCGAAAATAAGATGATTACAAATGTGTTGGCCACAAAGCCAAGAGGACAAGGGAAAAGAGCGCTCAACGGCTAGCGCTCGAGAAAATCTGGACTGCGATTAAAACAAATAATGAGAATCAAATCACCAACCCAAAACTGTTTGAAGGCTCTGCATCACCTATGGACGATGATGTGAATGATGTCACTCCTGAAAGGATATTGTCAGGTATGAGGAGTAAAAACTCTTTGTTCAAATCCATGGTTAATATTTTTGAAGGGATGGACTGTAACATTAATGAGAAGAGTAGGGGTGGGTGCCCCACCTCAATTATCGGGGACCCTGAACTAATTGAAGATCAACTAACAAATTCGGAGTACTTAGAGACTCTATTGATATGGATGAGTAAGTTGTAGACTAACTAGCAAAGGAACCCCGATAAGTGGTGGAATTTGCTTCGCCTTCTCTGCCCGTTGATGTTGCAACCCACCCTCCAACTGCTAAAAAAATTGTTGATCTGGTAGACTCATGTATTATAGAGGTCATTGCTGCTGACCCTAGTGTAGGAAGATATATCCCTAGCGATGAACCTGCCCCCTCCATATCTGGTGTGGTGGCTAATTGTTATGTAAAACACACACAAGAGCCCGCAGTTGGGAGTGAGATTGCTTCCACTCTGTTGGCCTCTTCTGGGGAGTCAGAGGGAGAAGAGAGCTCCCAAACCGAATATAATATAGAGAAAGATGGGGAGGGGAATGGGGACAATAGAAACCCCAATCACGGGATCAAAAGGAAAAGAGGGAGACCATTGAGGTCCAAAAACAAAGTCTCTTCCTCTCAAAGGAAGATAGAGCCTAAAAAAGAGCTTCCTAAATGTTTTAACAACTTTAAAACTACCAAAGAGTTGCAATAATCACTACTGTTCATGATGAAGTGCATTTCCTGGAACATAAGGGGACTGGAATGGACCCAGATAGGAAGCAAATTATTAGAAGATCTCTTAATCAGCATAGAGATGCGGATATTGTGATGCTTCAAGAGTTAAAGGTCGTTAAATTCATGCTTGAGGTCAACCTTGACTTCATCTGGAAGTTTGCAATTAAGATTTGCACAGATCATGAGAAAGGCAGAGGAGGATCGGGTATCCTTCTCAACCCTAAATGGAAAGGCTCCATTATTAATCATGGGAAGTCTCCTTGTAATAGAGTTGTTTGGGCCACCCTCAATATTGATAACTCCACTATATGGGCCTATTCAATTTATGCACCCAATGATTATAGGGATAGATCTGCACTTTGGGATTGGATTGGATCACTCCCTAAAATCCCCTGGGTTTTAGGGGGTGATTTTAACATGGTAGAAAATCCTGTGGACAAAACAGGGAGAGTTCCTTTTGAGTGGAAAGGCAATAAGAGATTACACTGGGATAGACTGAAGAGCATTAACAAACTATTTGATCCCCTAGAAGGAAGGAAGCATTTCAATAGAGGGATATGGTACACATGGTGTAACTTTCAGAAGGGGGAGAACAAGATATATTGCAGACTGGACAAGTTTTATACTGATAAGTTCCATTTCTCTTTTAAGCCAAATAGTCAAGGTGATCCAATAATGGTATGGCCGACCTCACTTTCCGACCACCACCCTATCATTTATCATATCCAGATCAAGGACTGTACTCCCATTCAGTTTGCCACCAAAAATAAGTTTCTCCTAAATACTCATCTTCTCAAGGATCAAGATGTACTAGTTGCAATCAATATTATTAGATGCTTCAACAGAGAAGCTAATGTGCAGCATTCTCTTATCAGTAAATGGGAAAGAAATGTGAATAGCTAGAAATGCTCATTTAAGACTATGGGCCAAAAAAGGTAAAAGATAGTAGATATGTAGAAAGGGTCCTTACTGATAAACTGCATCATGGAGAAGAAGGAATCCAAAATAACCCAAGCAATTCAAACTTAAATATGCAAGTTACACGGACCATAAATGCTCTTAGAGGACATCAACAAGTCAAGGTGAAAGGGGCTATGGTTAGAGCCTGTAGCTAATGGCTACAAGAAGGAGATAAAGGGACTAAGTTTTTCTTTAACCTTCTTCGTCAAAAACAAAGAAGAGAGAAAATAGATAGACTATGGGTGAAAAACAAAGAAATCCTAGAGTTGAAAGATATTAAAGGGGCCTTTAGATCCTTCTACCAGGACCTCTTTTCATAAGAAGACACGCCTTCTTCACAGTCTATAAGAGATAGATGCAGGAAGCTTATCCCTAAAAAGATCTCTATAGAAGATGATGAATCTTAGTAAAAGGATCTTTGTAGCTAAAATAGAAAAGGCTATTCAGGCTCTAAATAATGATAAAGCCCCGGGACTTGATGGGCTGCCTATTGAATTCTATAAAGCTAATAGTGATTGGATTAGTGAATAATTGCTTGGATTGTATGAAGAGACCATCGAGCATGGGACTTTGGGAAAATTCATTAACAAAGGGATTATAAAACTGCTTCCCAAAGAAGGAGATAAAGGCCATATAAAAAATTGGAGGCCTATTACATTGCTCAATGTGTCATACAAGATCTTGGCTAAAATACTAGCCCACGGGCTTGAGACAATTCTGCCTAAGTTTATCTGCCCAACCCAAACCAGATTCATAAAGGGAAGATATATTCTTGATAATCTCATTACTAGCTGGGAAGCAATGGAATGGGCTAGAGTTACCAATCAAAATGTTGCAATGTTTCTTCTTGACTTTGAGAAAGCATATGACAGGGCTGAATGGGAGTTCATTATATTGATGTTGGAAGCTTTTGGGTTTTCTCAGGAGTTTTGTCAAATAGTGAAGGTCCTCCTCAAATATGCCTCAGCACAAGTGGAGGTGAATGGTTCCCTAACCCAATAAATCCTTCTAAAGAGATCCATTAGGCAGGGTTGCCCATTAGCCCTGACACTATTTGTAATTGCCTCGAATGCTCTTTATTACATCCTTAGAGATAACTCCATTTTGCCCAAAACTAAAGGGATTATTCTCCAAGATAACTTAAAATTACTTAATATTCAGTTTGATGATGATACAGCTCAATTTCTTGAGCTCACTAAGCAAAACGTGGAGGCCCTAGTAGAAAAGATCGGGTTTTTTGAACAAGCATTTGGGGCCAAGATCTCATAGGCTAAATCCACCCTATTAGGTTGGAAAGAGGAACCTCCTAAATGGATGATACACTTTGGGTATCAATGGGGAGGACCCAATAAACTGGTCAAATATCTGGGCATACCCTTCTCAGTCTCCCCCAATCTAAAGGATATGTGGTTGTGGGCGAAAGGAAAAATTGAGAAGAAGTTGAGTAGATGGGTTAGGAGATACTTATCCCTTCTTGAAAGGATGCAATTATGTTAGAAGATTATATCCTCATATAGCATTTATTACGCTTCAGTATGGATGTTTTGTAACTATCAAAGACATGAAATCCAAATGTTAATCATGAGGTTTTTATGGTCAGATAGAAAAGGGGCTAGGAAATGGCATGCGATTAAATGGGAATGGTGTTGTATGGACAAGAAGATGGGGGGGCTTGGGTTGAAAGACCTAAGAACCCAAGGGATTGCCCTGGCTGCAAAATGGATATTTCATGCACTAGAAGGGAATGAACCATGGAAAGTTCTTATCAGGAATAACATTAAAAGGGTTGTACCTAAGTAGGTCAAATCATGGAAGAACCTCCTGTTTAGTGACCTAGTGGCTAGAGAATTCTCAGTCTCTGTCTTGGGCTCTTATGTGTTCAAATCCATACAGAGGGCATGGGAGTTGGTTAGGCATAAGATATCCAATAATAGGGCCACAACAATGACCTTGTTTGTGGTGAAAGATCATTATGGTGGAACATATTCCATGAGACCAAACCTTTAGCTCTTACTCAGGGATGCTCTTCTAGAACTTGGGTGAGTAAGGGGATTTGTTGCCTCAAAGACTTTATTGTTAATGAACATCTCATCAGATGGGAAGACCCTGTAGGTAAGTATAACCTCCCTAATTATCATAAAAGAAATTATAATATGATAAAAAATGCTAGCTCTATTCTTAATCTTCCTAAGCAATGTACTATTGATGCAGATAGGTTCACTTCCTTCTTCTGGACAGATGGTAAAACTCTTTCTAATACTAAAGCTATTTCAGTTTATAATGATCTTGTATTTAATGAATTTTTCTTCCAACATGTTAGCACTTTATGGCATACTAATCTATCAATTTCACAGTGGCAAGAAGTCTTCATGAAACTATGGAGTTTTCCTATAGCCCCTAAAAAGAACTATTTAAAATGGTTGATGGTAATTAATAGACTCACACTCAGGAAGCTGATATCTGCAATATATGTAAAGTCAATGAGACAGCGAGACATAATTTTTTTGAGTGTTATCATTGCAAAGGAGATTTGGCTCATGTTTAGTTTTTCTATCCCTAACACTGTCAATATTATTGATATTATTTCTAGGTCTGTTCAAGGCATTGATAAAAGCTCTAATTTATTTTGGCATATTCTCTCTGTTAAAAATTTTATGGTATATTTGGAAAATTAGGAATGATGACATATTTCAAGGGAAGACTAGATGCCTTACTCAGTCTTTTTGTAGACTCACATTTCATAATATCTTGTTGCAGGTTACTTTTGTCATGCGGCTATAGAGGAGTAAATTTGAGAAATTTCTGAGTGATGGGCAATACCAGAGTTTTAATATATGAGCTCTCCCATGGCTACACATGGGGGTGCATTAGCAGGGAGCAGGCCCCCTTTGTGAGTGCATTAGATGCACTCATGGAGGAGATTCAGAGAAACAGAAGGGCAACTACAAAGCAGATTTGCATGCTTGCACAACTACAGGTAGGGAAAAACAGTGTGGATGGAAGGCCCCATTGGGTGGACAGCATGGATGGAGTCATATAAGATTCCTCCTCTCATGCAGACCTTTTTGATGAAGTCATTACCAGTTCAGGAGATATATATGTATATTTTTGTGATGAACATGTACTTAGCATGTATAGTGTGGTATATTGCACAAGATGTACAGGAGAGTAGATAGGGGGTAGGATATTGGACATATTATACCAGCTTATTGATGGGATTCTTCAGCTGATGTCATAAAAATCTGATATTTATCTTTTTGTAACAATATTATCTCCTTATGCTTAATATACAAAAAATAATTATAAGTTGGTGTTGTGATGGGATATATATATATATATAATATTTTTTGTTTAGTTTTGTGTTTATTTTGAGAATATCTTTTAGTACACATATATATAATAACAAATGGCAAAATCTTGTGTGAAATTAGGTTCACTCTCCAAAATTTAATAGATCTTTAGTCTTACCTTGTCCTTATTCACATACACTCTTATGCATTCACCTTATCCACCCATTTCTTATATTCACATGAGCATGTATCTCTATTTATTTGTTTGCCTCTTAAATTTGATAGTTAGTCCATTCTATGACACTTTTGTGTCACAAAGGTGATCTCATAGTCACAAACTCGTCTCCTTTCATTCTAAAATTCAAATTTGATTAACTAATCCCATTCACCCTCCCACCTTGATCTGACCAAACACATGTTTGGCACAATTTGAAGTTATGTGCTAGTATTATAATACATTCAATGCATTCATTCTAATAATCTCTTAGTCCAAAAGAGAATTAAATATCAATTCATCGTAGAACATTTGAACAAGTAATATTGACACATTTCAATTCGATGAAAATAAAAGAAAACAAAATTTGCATGTTTAAGGTGCTTGTATAATGTTTATGATGTTATTTATTTTTTTGAAGATTGATTTGGAAGAACATGACTCCTAAACTAATCATTGCTTGGATGGTTGAAATATTTGTTTGACGAATTCAAAAACTCATCAATGCAATCTTATCAAGTTCTCATATCTCCCTAATGGTTCAAATCCTTATGTGAGAAAATTGAAAACAAATAATGATTATTCAAATACACAATATCATTCTTATTAATTTATTGTATCTCTCTCAAATTTTATAATTTACTTTAAGACAATTAATTTAGACTTTGAGCTTCTCATAAAGTATTTTTATTTAATTCATAAATAATATTTAATTTAAATTTTATCGTTTGAAACTTATTCTCCCTCCTTTACTATCTCTACTTCCATGTATTCTCTATTTTATAGTGCTTAATATTCAACCCCAAAAAAACTCTAACTCTTTGTCTCAAATTTGTTTAGTAAATGTTTTAAAATATATACCTAACAATTCTTAGTTTCTTTTATTGAAAACTATTGAATCCCATATCAACATCACATTTCCCAATAAATTAGAAACTCACTAGTATTCTCTTATGGTGATACAAATTACAAGGCTCCATTACATTAAAAGAACCTCAAGGAAGGAATCTCGGGCCTCCCACTCTAAGAGATCATCAAAATTGCTCTTATAGGCACTAAAAGAAGTGTCATAACCATGGAAATTACATGAGTGTTTATGTTTTCTAAAATCTAAGAATTTAAGGTTTAATTGAAATTTAGTCTTATTATGTTAAATCTATTCAAATTTATCTCTTTGTTACTCTTATAGGCACTAAAAGAAGTGTCATAACTATGGAAATTACATGAGTGTTTATGTTTTCTAAAATCTAAGAATTTAAGGTTTAATTGAAATTTAGTCTTATTATATTAAATCTATTCAAATTTATCTCTTTGTTAGGAAATTGGTCAATTAACATTCTTGGGGTGTTCATGATGTTCCAAAGGATGCTAATAAATTATTCTCAAGATACACTCTAATGGTAGGAGAATTGTATAGCACATAAGTGAATACACAGTTACTCTAGGAATGTTATGTGACAATAGTATGTAGATTCTTTATATTCACCTTATCAAATGATGCACATTTATGGTACCACCATTAAGCAACTAATTCAATATATTCATGAGTAGAACTATAACACTCTTTCATAATTTCAGCAATAGAGAAAATAAATTTAAATAATGATTTTTAGATATCAAGGGTTTGAAATATGAGCCAAGTGAGTTTATTCATGCCTTAAGTTGGTTCTTCGATTATTTCCTTAAATTTATGTAGGATGCACATATAAATTATTTTAGCTATAGGACATAGAGTTAGGCTAAATGATCAAGTGATGCCTTACAAGAAAAACATAGGTAGACTAGGTCAATAAATGGAAGTAGTTAAATTGAAAGATTTTTCCTTCAAATATCATTATTGCATGGTATATATTCTTTACTTGTTGCACAAATAAAGTTTATATCTTAACTGACATGAAAGTAAACCAACATTCTTACATAACTATTGACCCTTGATGTTAGTTTTTGTATTTCTATAGTTGGAGACCTCAAAACATATTTGTAAACTATTAATCTATAGACATAAGATAAAAGAAGTTCAAAATAACCCTTTCATATCAATTCTCTATATTTCCTACCAACAATTAGTACACTTTTTTTAAAAAAATTGTAAACTGTATAAAAAGAAACAAATTCAATTATTGATCAATAATATTTGATATGTTAAATCATTTTTTAACTTTTATTGCAATAGAAAACCAACTTTTTATAACAACAAAGTCACAAGTAAGTTAGGTATATGCATTTCTTGAAACAATATGCTATCATTAATGGAGAAATTTATACAAATAATTTATATAGAATTATTTATAAAAAGAAAATATGCAATCTTTACTTTCAAATATAGAGTCTTATAAAGAGAGATTTTACAACATATGACTTTTCAAAAAATAGTTATGATATAAATAAAAATATATATCAGAGACAAATCATATAAACAAAGGAGATAGGAAGTAGAAGAAGAATGCCCATCTCACTCAAATGATTAAAAAAATTTCACAATGCTTGAAAAAATAATTATCACTTATGAAATTACAAATATTTTCGTAGAACAAATCTTATGATGGTTAAAATAAGAATTCTCATTCTTTTTTCTTTTTTTGTTGTATCAAGTAATTGAAAACTAACTTAGTGTCTATTGCACCAAAAGAAAACCCCCTCTTCATTCAAAGATCATATTACTAATGTTGCTAATAAATTCATCTATAGATATACACCAAGATAATATACAAATATTCTTTAGGAATAATATGTGATACTCATGAAGATGTGGTAGATCTAGACTCTTTCTATTCACATTAGGGGAAGAGTACCAATAGTCATCATAGTTCCAATAGCCACCATCTTATTATCATAGTGACCCTCCAATAGTCGTCATAGTGAAAATACCATTAACAAATTTGTTTTGTACCAATGACCGATCATTTTTTTTGTCATTTTTTGTAATTATTTGTTCATAATTGGCCCATTTGTGCACCACTATTGGAACATTTGTGCAAAACTATTGGGACATTTGTCCACAAGTACTGGCGATTTTGAGTGGACGGTTACTGGAACATCTTTAGTTAGGTATCAGGCGACACTTTGAAATGTGTACTTTTTTACCTTTGTGTGCATAACTGATTCGACAACGCGCATCGTTACTACCCAGAAGCCAGTTCAATAGCTATAAGCAGTTAAGTCACATACAAAGACAACTTAAAAAAAATTCAAAATCCGATGTACCATTTAGGATCTGTGGGTGCGTAAAATTAGCTATGACGGCTACTAGTGCTCTTCCCCTAGAAGACAATGCTCATTTATTGTGCCACCATTCAACAACTAGTTCAATAAATTCATTTGTGGAACTAGAATATTCTATTATATTTTAAGTTAGAGAAAAACAATAAACCCAAACTAGGATTGGGTATGAAATATGATCCAAGGGAGTTCATTCATTCTTTAAGTTGGTCTTAAAATATTTTAGCACTATAATATATAATTAGTTTAAATGATCAAGTGATGTCTTATAATTAAAATATAGTTAGATTATGCCAATTAATGAGAGTAATTATAATCTCCTATGCACTTTAATATTTTCTCAAATTTGAAGTGTTTCCTCCTCAAAATATCATAAGACAAAAAATATTTTTTTACTTGTGAACAAAATTTAAACCTTAAATGACATAATATGAATCCAAACTTCTTATCACTAATGAACTTTGATGCTAACCTTTGTATCACTATAATTAGATATTCAAAAACATATTTGTAAATAATTAATCTATAGGCGTAAGATTTTAAAGAATATTAAAATGATCCTTTTATATCAATTAAATTTATATTTGTGAGCAATAATTCATAGATTTTAAAATAATATAAATTATAAGAAAATCTATTCTTTTGATTAGAATGTTGATCAATGACCACTTTATAATTGACACATTTCCCCCTCAAAGATAGAGTTGAGAATACAATGCAAAATGATAACACAATGTAAACCCTCATTTTAAATCCTAGTTATATGCAAGTACCTAGAAATCCATTATTGATCAACAATATTTCATATATTATTATTTTACTTTTATTGTAATAGAAGATCAATTATTCATAAAAACAAAATAACAAATATGCTAGATACACGCATCTCTCAAAATAATGTGCTATCAATAGTGACGAAATTTATACAAAGAATTTATATTTTATTATTGATAAAAATGAGTTTACAGTCTTTACTTTCAAATATAGATAACATGACTTTCAAAATCTTAGTTATGTCCTAAACAACAATAAAATTAATTCATAATATTGTACATTGAAGTTCCTAATATTTGACTCTCATGTTGACAATATAATTATCACTCGTGCTATATCAAATATTTTTTCAAAACACATTTTATGGTGATTAAAACAAAAATTGTCACTTCTTTTGTAAGAGAGGTTACAAACTAATCCAATATCTATTGCACTAAAAGAAGAGCCTCTCTTCCTTCGAGGATTAGGTTACCAATGATTTAAAAGATTTTTCTCTTATAAATTTCATTCGATATCATAGATCTGGGTGATTTTTTATATTCAATAACCTACACAATGTTGGCTAGTAAAGGGTAATCTAACCAATCCTAACAAACATATGGCATATATCAAGTTTCCTCATTAGTCTTTGAATGATTTTTTTTTATGGTTTTATGTGTCTAAGTGTACATGAGTTAATATTAATATGTCACATGGCTAGTGGCACATGTTTATGGGAATCTAGGATTGTTTATTATGTTAATGCATAATTTATTTTCAAAGGAATTAAGATCATATGGATTGTGTAGTAGGTATGTAGATTACTTTGATGTCATGTAGCACCATGGTGGTAGCTCTAGGTGGTAGCTTAATCCTATAAATTTATATGTTGCATGATGTATCTAGCATGTGAGAAGTATTATTTTAATTAGAATAGAGGAATGAAAAAGGTCTTTAAGGATTTTCTTTTAAGGCTTAGGGTTTTAGTGTAACAATGTGAAATATATATTATATGGGCATATGGAAAAAATATTTTTTGATAAAAAATAAAAATAAATTATTTATATCATTAAATATTAATATATGTTTAAGAAAAAGAAAGAGACGATGATCTAAGGATTGTAATTATTATTAGGAAACATCACAATCTAAAAACATGGAGTGTAATATTTCATCTATTTTTCATCTTATATCGTTTACTTCAAACAAGAAACTTTCAACACCAACATTTCTATCATTTACTTTATCTAGAACAAAATAATTGAAGTAAAATGTATGAGTGGTAGGGGTGATCCTTCGAAGCAAAATTTGTCATATTAATGTATATTATAATTTGAGTGTAGACTTATGCTCTTGCAAGCTAGAAATATGATGTTCTTTTGATATTAAGAAAACGATAAATATAAGTGTAAGGAAATGGTCAAATTTAACATGATTCTATTGTGTTTATGAATAAAAGTCATTTGTCCACTTTATTAATAATGTCAATTTGTAATTTTCACTCTATTCCACCACTCATATTCATGTAAATTTATCACTTAAACTTTTAGAAAAAAAATTGTTCAAAGACACTTGTAAAACATATCACATCACAATTATTTTTAAGCTTTTACTTTTAAAGATTGCAAATCTTTGAACTTGATAGCTTACTTTCAAAGAAAATTTGGACTCTAATGTAAAATTAACAATTTAGTAAATAATCATAATAATATCTTGAAAAGAATTCATGGTATATTTTTTTCTATCAACACTCTCTCTTCTTTGGTTAAATAAAATGATATACTAGTGCATGTGCAACATCCATAATAATATCATTGTTATGACTACTAAAATAAAAGTCAATTGTGGTACTACTATTATGGAGAAATGAAATATATACATAAAATATGATCACCTATCTTTCTTTATCTTATAAGAAAATTGGAGTCACATATAATTGATTAGTTATAATGTCTCAATAGAAATTGTCCAAGCTTATTGACCATATAACTAAAGTATTAAGTATATTCCCCACAATTGATGAAGATGATAACTCTTGCAATGCAATATGATTATATGCTAACAAAGCTCTTTCACAACTACCAACTTTTTTATATAATAGCTATTAAAATAGTAATAAAATATATCATGACATGTCAATCACATTTTTGTTGCCTCTTCTGATATCAATAACTACATCCATCCAGGTACATTTTGTTCCATATTTCAAATATACAAACAAATTACACACATTTGACAATGTTCTTGTGAAAGTATAGCTATAAAATCATCACCTCCAAATACAATCACACTCACCAATTGATTGATAGGAATTAGACAATGCATCTTGCATAGTTAATATGTTGTACATTTACACACACACACTCCCCCCCCCCCCCCCCCAACCCTCTCTCTCCTCTCTATTTTGAATCTATTTTTAATAATGACAAACCAAAAAAAAATGTGAAATTGGTAGTAAAGAGAGGCACATTTTCTTCAAAAAAAAAACAAGTTGTATCTACTTTCATAGTCACTATGTATATAATTAATATAAATCTTTTCTAATGTGTGTAGATCAAATATATCTTGACTGATAATAATTCTTCCAAATCATATTTTTCAAGACAATAATGAATCATAAACTCAAAGTAATCAAATTTTGTGTGAGCCAACAATTCAAAGTTACGAGAGGTACATTAGAAATAGAAAATCAATCCTTTAACAATCTAACAATTACACCTTTTCAACATACCCTTTTCATTATACATTTTCTTACTAGATTAATGTCCTACACTTTTAAATGGATCATATATCTTTAATATAGAAATCTTAATATTTTACTATTCAAACTCATTTCATTTAAATACTATATTGTATCACCATTAAATAGTTGAAACAATAATTTTATTCCAAATTTACCCTAGATATATTTGAAAAGTTCCTCAAAATTCATAAAGAAAACCCTATTCCCAACTGTACCCCATCATAACAAAATCTAATCAACAGCATTCTTAGCATCTAGCTGTGTTGCAGCAGAGAATTGGAGCAGCAAACAGTGCGCACAAAGAGAATTCAAAATTGAGCGAGAAAGTAAGATGAAAGTGTATTAGGTATAGATTGGAGCACGTTCGATGAATGGTGGTCACATGCATGGAAGCGGGCATTATTGTTGTTATTCTTAGTATTAGTATTAGAATTAGAATTAATATTGGTGTTGAAAAGACAAAGTATGAGACATATTGTCAATAATCTGCACGGCACAGGCTGCATCATATCTTATCTCTTGTAAATTCATTTGACAAGACAACATAGATAATAGCCCTGCACGCCTCCTCTGCTACATTCCATGCTTTTCTCAAATAAGCCAAACTATAATAATATATATTTCTCAACATCTTTGTCTCTTTTACAGTGTAATCTCATCTCATTTTAGGTTTTGCGTTACTACTGTTCATATTGCGGCTTACAACCTCGAAAATAATACATTTATGTTTCAGATAAGCAGGGCCAAAATTGTGAGTTCCAATTCAAACAAATTGTTAGAAGATGCTTTACCTTTACTCGTTTGTCAAACTGGTCATAAGTGATAATCATTCTGTTGGCAACTGGCACCGTCACAAAACTAGGTATTTGTTTTTAAGTTTGATAAGTTGTATCGTCCACTCATATGATCTATTTATGGAGGACAAGCCTTTGTATAAAATTCATTTACCTATGCTTCAGACTGCGGCAAAAAGCTATTAACCTTTGAAAATTTCTAGATGTGACAACTCAAATTGTAGAAAGTGTTTTCCTTTCATATTTAAAGTAAATAATAGTATACAAAATGGAGGATTATCTTTACCTTTTTTTAACTATTATATTATTTATTATTTTTATTATAAATCAAACAATTAATAGTAATTTTATATTCATACTTTAAAAATATTTATCTCATTTAGAAAAAGGAGGAGATATGACAATTCAAATTTTTAGAAAGTGTTTGTCTTTTATAAAAACATTAATCAAAAGTAAGTGATAAATTTTACATATTTTGTATTTAAATAATAAATTCAAAGATTTGTTCATATATACAAAATGGACTACCAATTCACATACATAGAATAACTTTTTTTTTTTTTTTTTTTGAAGATTATTATTCTATTTTACTTAAATATTGTTCTATTTATGAATCAAACAATTAATAGTAATTGTACATTTTATTCATACTTAAAAAAAGATAGATATATGTTTTATTTTTAAAAATATATGACAATTCAAATTCTAGAAAGTTTGTTCACTTTATAGGAAAAGAGCACAATTACCATTCATGTTCCAATTATAGTGCATTGGATTTCGCTAAGTATAAGCCCACTAAAAAATCATCTAGAGGGCTAATAGTGGAAAAAAAATAGTAACTAGATCGATTGTGCAATTTTATTAGTACCAATAGTACACATGATTATTGGGGCATTGGTGTGTAAGTGTTGGATCAATTGTGCACATTTTTTGGTCATCAAAGAAAATGGGTGATGGGACAATAGAGAATATGTTTCAGACCACACTTTGAAATGACCACTATAATGAATCTCACAATGTCCATCTTTACTACCTAGAAGCCAGAATAATAGCTATAAGCAATTAAGTCGCGTAAAAAGACAAATCATCAAAATCTGATGTACAGTTTAGAAGCTTAAAGTGTGCAAAATTAGCTATAACAACTACTAATACTTTTCTCCTAAACACACTAAAAATAATAATATATTTTATATATATTAAATAATAATTATACACATCATCACATTAAAAAATATATAATAATAAATTTATGGAGGACAAGAGTTTATACAAAATTCATTTATAGTTGAGACTCAAAAGGTTGTTCACGATACAAACACAATCCCATGGTAAAGAGCTATTAGCCTTTGAAAAATTCTAGATGTGACAACTAATTGTAGAAAAAGTGCTTTCAAAAGTAAATGATAATTTTTGTAGGATTTCGCCAAGATCAAGGGCACAATGAAAAGCATAAAAAGAGAGACAATAGAATGATAAGAACAAACTGTATTCTCATCAATATGCAAATGATCAACTGGATTAACCAATACAATGAATATAGGCCTGCTTATATAGGCAAGGCCATATGGATGTACGAGCACACAATTATGACATGTGGCTCAATGAGAAACAAGGGTAGGTAAGAAATACTAGGGGTAGGTAGGAGAAATAATATAATATTCCACAAGAGGTGGATGACCCACCGAATGTGGAGTGTAAAAACAAAATAAGACCACAAAAGGTGGAATTTCTCCTACAAGCTCTATCACTATGTGCACACTTCCCTAAGTGTCTCAAATCCAAACTACGAAGAGATGCATTATCCTAAGTTAACTTAAGTAAGTGTAATAATATCCAAAATGAATATTTATTTACACCAACACCCCCCCTTAAGTGCAACTTAGGGGAATGAAGACTCAAGTCAACAATGCAAGATGGGTCCCGGCTACTAGGCCAGGATAGGTACCCATGTACAATATGCAAATGCAAGCAAAACTATGCAATGCAATCTCTCACAAACGGAGAAAGGGAGAAAACCCAGTGGGACAAAACTCCCCCCCAAAAGAGAGATGAATGTACAAAAGACTCTCAAAGAAGAAGGACAAAACCTCAAAGAGGAAAAAGTCCCCCCCATAAGAGAGGAAGGAGAAGTCAGCTGACCCCCCCTAATGACACATCTCGCACCCCCAAGAGAGCTCGCAATTGCTGGAACTTACTCTCGGTGAAAGGTTTGGTGAATATGTCAGCAACTTGCTCTACTATAGGACAATACTGCAAATCAATGACTTGCTCCTGGATGAGCTCTCGGATATAGTGCATATGAATCTCGATGTGTTTGGTCCACTGGTGCTAGACCGGGTTCTTCGAGATCGCAATAGCACTCTGATTGTCGCAATGTAGAACTGTCGGCCGTGGAGTGGTGAATCCAAACTCTGTGAGGATCTGCTAGAGCCAAATGGTCTCAGTTGTTGCGTTAACAGCGCCTCGATACTCAGCCTCAGTCGAAGAGAGAGCAATAGCATGTTGCTTCTTGCTTTGCCAACAAATGGGGCCCAAACCAAGGTGAAAACTGTAACCAGAAGTAGACTTATGATCATCAAGATCGCCAGCCCAATCGGAGTCTGTGTAACCAACCAAGCGAAGTCCTGTGCCTGCTGCATAGTGAATCCCATAGTGATGTGTACCCTGGATGTAATGAAGGATGTGTTTGGCGGCTTTCCAATGAAGCTCATGTGGTTCCTGCATGAAGCGGGAAACCATGCCAACTACAAATGAAATATCAGGGCGTGTATGAGTCAAGTAGATGAGACTACCCACAAGCTGACGATACAAAGTGGCATCAACTGGTGGAGAAGAACATTGAGCCTCAAGCTTGACTCCTGAAAGAAAGGGAGTCGGGGCAGGCTTACAATCAGCCATATGAAAGCGTGCAAGTAGATCAAGAGCATACTTGGGCTGTGATAGTGTGATCTCGGAAGGTGACCATGAAATCTCTATCCTGAGAAAGTAGTGCAAAAGACCCAAGTCAGTCATAGCAAATCTGTCATGCAAAGCAGATTTGACCCTGCTAATGATGGATGAAGTACTCCCTGTAATGATCAAGTCATCAACATAGAGCACAAGTATCAAGTGAGAGTCATCCTGTCGCAAAATGTAGACATTCGGATCGGAATGACACCTCGTGAACCCTGCGGAGAGAAGAAAGGAATCCATCTTGGCATACAAAGCCCTGGGGGCCTGCTTAAGGCCATAGAGAGATTTCCTTAGTCTACAAACCAAGGAAGTATCCTAGATAAAACCCTGTGGCTGCTCCATATAAATCTCCTCATCAAGATCACCATGAAGAAAAGCACTCTTCACATCCATCTGATGTACAGCCCAACCATGAGCTGCAGCAATAGCAAGTGTCAAACGAATGGAGTTCATCTTGGCTACGGGTGCAAAGGTCTTAGTATAGTCAACACCTGCAACCTGCGAGAAACCTTTCGCAACAAGCTGAGCCTTATACTTATCCACACTACCATCTGCTGCAAACTTGGTCTGATAGATCCACTTACATCAAACCATCTTTCTCCCCTTAGGGAGATGGACTAAATCCCATGTGTTGTTCCTCATCAAGGAACTATACTCTTCCTCCATAGCTTGGTCCCACTCAGGAACCCCTGATGCTTCCCTATATATCTGTGGATCGGAAGCTGTAGCAATGAATGCATGTGGAAGATCCTGATGTTGTGATCGAGTTCTCCGTGTATCTGTAGGATCCCTAGCAAGAGAACCCATAGACTCAAGTGTCTGTCGAGCCCAACAAGGTCTAGGTGGAGGTGGAGAACAAGGCTCCTCAACTGCAAGTGGACCCTGAGGAGGTGTAACCCTGCGAGTCAGAGTTGAAGGAGTCTCATCGTCTGAATCACTAACATCACTATCCACAATGGAGGAAGGTGGAGGAGGTAGAGAGGCTAAGCTAGGAGAGCTTTCCTCAAAGTGAACACTCCTCTCAATGAACACCTCATGTGTCTCTGGATCCATCAATCTGTATGCCTTAACACCCTCAGGATATCCAATAAATATGCAAGGTCGACTCTGTGGTTCCAATGCCTTGCGTTTCTGTGGAGGTATGCGAGCCCATGCTGGACACCCAAAGACTCTGAAATGTCTCACAATCGGTTTCCTTCTAGCCCAAGCCTCAAAAGGAGTAATACCTTAAAAAGCTTTGTAAGGAACCCGATTCTAGATGTGTGTGGCACAATTGATAGCCTCTGCCCAAAAAGCGGGATCAAGAGAATGTGCATGTATCATACAACTAGCCATTTCTTTGAGAGTTCTATTCTTGCGTTCTGCAACCCCGTTCTGCTGTGGAGTGTATGTGACAGAATGCTAAAGATCAATCCCCTCAACTGTACAAAAATCCTCAAGTCTTTTGGTCACATATTCCCTTTCATTATCTGTGCGAAGAATCTTGGCCATTTTCCCTGATTGCTTCTCCACACGAGTCTTGAAGTCCTAAAATCTGTCAAATACTTCACTCTTATGAATGAGAAAGTAGACCCAAGTGAAGCGGGAGTAGTCATCAATGAAGGTAAGAACATAGCGGGCCTTACTAAATGAAGGTGCTGGAAATGGACCTGCTACATCGTTGTGAACAAGTTGAAGAACTTCCAAAGCTCTCCAAGCTTTCCCCTTATCAAACTTCTCTTCGGGATGCTTGCCCATGGAACAACCTGAACATACACCCTCTGAAAAACTGATTTGAGGTAGACCTGTGACCATGTCTTTAGTGCTGAGCTGCTGAAGATAGCGGTAGTTGAGGTGACCAAACCACTCATGCCATAGCTTACTTTCTGAATTTGAATGAGTAAGCAAGGCCCTAGAAGGTGAACTTGGCACAAAGTGGGAGAATGAATAAAGCCTTGAGTTGTCATTGACTTGTCCCACTGCTACCAAGGCATCATCATCAAGTTCCTTTACCACAACTGAATCTGGTGTAAACTCAACCTTTTTCCCATTCCCATAGTGAGTGATTTGGTAGATGGAGAGAAGGTTGGTAGACAAGTTAGGAACATAGAGAACATTCTCAAATGTTCCATCATCCATGTCAACTGAACCTTTCCCTTCAACCTCTACTTGTGTATCATCACCTATGTAAATGTGAGGTACCTTAGAAGGCTCCAATGAAGAAAACTGCTCCTTTGTAGAACCCATGTGATATGAGGCACCCGAGTCAAGTATCCATTGCTGTGAAGAACCTGTTGTAGCCACAAATGCTTGCCCTTTTCCCTTAGACTGTGAGGAAGAGGAAGGAGATGAATCCTTCTTTGTGTAGGTGGATGGCAAGTTGATGTTGTTTTTCTTGAGAAGATTAGTTAACTCATCAACTTGCTTTGTGTGGCATCGATGCTCATCATGACCATACTTCTTGCAATATGCACAAGTTGGTTTATCCTTCTTAGGTGGTGTCCCCTTCTTGGAAGAGGATGAAAAATCGCCTTGTGATGGAGAGGATGATTGTCCTTTTTCCTGGTGTGGCTTAGACTTAGATTGCTTTTTCTTCTTGTTGGAATCTTTGCCTTGACTTCCTTGATTCCCTTGATTAGCCACCAAAGCCTTGGACTTTGAAGACTTGAGAAACCCCATGTTCAACAACTTAGATTGTTCCAATATTAACATTTCTATGAAAGCATCAAATGAAGGCATAACATAAGAACTCCCCACTGTCAAACGATGAGTTTGGAAGCTAGACACAAATGCTGCATATTCTGGTGCAAGCTTGTCCAACAAGTTGAATATCAACTGAGCATCCTTTTTGTCAATTCCACAATTCTTAAGCTTTGCTCTTAGCTCATTTGCTTTGGTGACATAATCTTGGATTGTATCAAAACTCTTGGGATCCAAGTTGGTGAGCTCGTTGCCAATCTGATAGCCTCTAATTTCATCAACTTGACCATACAATTTCTGAAACATATTCCAAGCCTCTTTGATTGTTTTACACTTCTCAATGTGAAAAATGAGGTCATCTGATACATACTTGCACAAAGTTCCAAGAGCCATGCAATTCTTTGTGAGCCATTCTAATTGACCATTTGGATCAGCCTTAGGATCGGGCGGTGCTATTATTGTTCCATCTATGTAATGTGTGAGACCCTTTTCCATTAATTTACTCCATACTTTAATTTTCCATGATGCATAATTATGTGGAGTTAAAGGTGGAAATTTATTAGGACTCATTGCAACAAAAATGGAAAGAGCACAAAGAGAGGCACAATCACACAAGACACCCCCCCAAATTCACTCAATCAAAGAACCCCACCAAAAGTGATGATTTGGCACTTTATACTTAGTGCGTATACAATGGGCCACTTGCAAAAGATGGCAAAGTGGACTTCTGATTACAATTTTACAACTACCTCAATAAGGCCAAAAGAGTCTCAAACTGATAATGCAAGAGATCTAACTAAGATCCAAGCAATTTACAAGTACCTAATAGGCCAAATAAGACCAATATCTGAAAGTACAATTTCCACTCAAAATCTCTGAAATATGATCATAGATTATGAAAGTAGACGAAAAAACATGCACTTTCAAAAAAAAATGGCACCTGAAAAGGAGGTCGTATGAGCTCAAACGAGGCCTTTAAAGTTGCAGAATTGAGGATTGGACAGGTACAACTGAGAGAATCCAAAAATTCTGAAAAACCTGTACACCAAAATCAGAAAATAACCACACCACTATGAAGATCACAAAATTTTAGCCCATTTCAAAAAAAATTGCACCAAAAAAGGAGCAAAAATGAGCAAGATATGGCCTTTCAAAGTTGGACTGCAAAACTGAAAAGCTCAATGGAGAGGGGTCAAAAAAATTTCAAAAAACTACTGATGTGGCGCTAATATCAGCACTTCACTGTCTTAAATTTGACGGTCGTATGACCGTCGCGAAAACTACGCCTCTCTGCTGACTGGGCGTCCGTACGAATGCTGATGTTACACTGTGCAAGGTGTACTGTTGGACTGCGTGGCGCGGGTGACGTGGCGTACGGACTGGTCTACGTACGAATTCTGACATGGCAGACAGAGGTGGCCACGGGCCAGTGGCCTCCTGCCACGTGGCGGACATGGGTTGCCGGTTTAAAAACTGTCAGTGGAAGCGTCGCTAGCGGGAGGTCTGGGCTGCCGGCGGGTGGTCTAGGCGGCCGGTGGCGGCGAAAGGGAAAGCGGTCGGCGGGAGGTGCAGAGCAGCCGGCAGCATGCAGAGCGGCTAGCGGGAGTTCTGCTACGGCGATGGGTGAGACTGGTCGGCGCGGGTCCTAGCGGCACGGTACACGGCGGGTCCGACAGCGCAGGTACTACCTGCAATGCCTGCAACACACCTAGGATAGGGTGAGTACGGGGGGGTCTGCGCACCCCCAACAACAAAAAAAAAAAAATTGATTTTTTTTTTTTTTTAAAATATTTTGATCGCCTTTTTTTTTATTTTTTTCAATTTTTTTTTTTTTTGAAAAAAATAATTAAAAAAATTTCGAAATCCGTACAATAATAGCCAAAATGGGGAAAAAAAATTTCTCACCAAAATAGGTCGACTTTATAGTCGAAATTTATGGAAACAGCCTCCCAAATTCAACGGTGATGTCCAAATCATTGTATGACGCCCCCAAAAAATGAAGATCCCCAAATCCGAAAATAGAAGCCTCCAAAGTGTCTCCAAAAAACTAATCAATGAAGCCCCAATAGCTCTGATACCATGTAGGATTTTGCCAAGATCAAGGGCACAATGAAAAGCATAAAAAGAGAGACAATAGAATGATAAGAACAAACTGTATTCTCATCAATATGCAAATGATCAACTGGATTAACCAATACAATGAATATAGGCCTGCTTATATAGGCAAGGCCATATGGATGTACGAGCACACAATTATGATATGTGGCTCAATGAGAAACAAGGGTAGATAAGAAATACTAGGGGTAGGTAGGAGAAATAATATAATATTCCACAAGAGGTGGATGACCCACCGAATGTGGAGTGTAACAGCAAAATAAGACCACAAAAGGTGGAATTTCTCCTACAAGCTCTATCCCTATGTGCACACTTCCCTAAGTGTCTCAAATCCAAACTACAAAGAGATGCATTATCCTAAGTTAACTTAAGTAAGTGTAATAATATCCAAAATGAATATTTATTTACACCAACAATTTTAACAAATTTTTCACTTTTTTCTAAGGATTATTACATTGATTTATTTAAATATCATTAAATATTTAAGTCAATTAATAATAATTTTATTTATTTTCCAAACAAAAATAAATCACTATTTGTTTTATTTTAGAAATATTAAATTTGACTATTCGAATTTTAGAGTGTCATAAATTTTAATAATAAATAAATATTTGTATTATTTTAAAAATATTAGAGTAATAAATTTAATATGTTTAATAGTAATTTTACACATCATTGGTATTAAATATATATATTTTATTTATATAAGAAATCTAAGAAAATTGTTAGTATATACAAATGGAAGATCAATTTACACATACACAAAGTATTTTTTTCATGTTCTATTTATGGGTTGAATAATTAATAGTAATTTTACATGTTTTTTTTTTCATCGGTTAAAGGTACATAGAATTGTATTAAATTTAAAAAACATTATATCTTCATATGTCATAATTATGTCAAAATTTATGCCTACCCTTATACAGTATGCCATCTTTCTTATAACAAAAACCCCCCCATACACCCATACATACAAATGCTACTAAGTATATGGCCTTGAGCTAAGATGCCATCCCTTTATTGACATTTATAGTATAAACAATTTATAGAAAATGTATAATTTCAAACCCCCCAAGACCCACCTACCCTACCTATATATACCAATATTTTGAGTTTTGTGGCCTTGAGCCGAGATTCTACCACTATAAAAAATTTACAAAAAAGAATGTATTATCAAGCCCTCTGAGATTTATTTCTTGCCTTCCCATCCCAGTAGTCCTCCGCTTTAAATTTGAATCTCTTTCTCACATGTGCCTAGCCAGTCTCCACTTGTAGCACTCACTCCTTCCCCCAATAAACAATGTAGCTTTTTAGAAACTCCCACCCAATGCATGCCTCCTCTTTCCTCTCCTCTTTGTCACTTGGGAGATGTATACTCTGCAACATTCCTCCACTTGCCATTCAAGGCGTTGAAACCCTCCCTAGGAACCTTTATCACCGACAACCCTTCCAAGCTAAGGCGCCACTCGCTCCTCACCACTGCCAACATAATCCACCTTGTGGTCTCCATATCCCTAAAATCCAGACACCACAACAATAAGAGTGAAAAAATGTTTGCATTGGTGTAGTAATGGTATTTTGAGATCATATACTCATCCCCCAAGATCATTCAAACCATTTGGAAGAGCATGGGACCATCAAAAGAGAATATGTTTCTTAGTCAATCATTTGTGATCTTCCCAATAAAAGACAATTGTTGTTTCACCGTCTATAGAGAGAAATGTGCCTCCATCACCACCCACCTTCTCTACAACCTCACCAGAGACAATGTGAAAAGATCCATTATGACACCACCATTCAAATCTACTTTAACACTTCCTCTACCATGTATTAATCATTTTAGTTAATGTTCAGTGCCCTCACATAATCTCAACTCACCATTTGTACTCTCAATCCTTCAAATTTCATGTCACGAAAATCAAGCCACTAGAAATCATCGTTGCCCTCGTTTAAATTGCTTGCCCATTTCGATAGAGTTTCCACCACCTTGTTTCCATCCCTTTTAACATGGGATAAATTGATATTTAAAAATAATTTTAATTTCCCCCTAATAATATTAATAAACTTATTAAGTTTTCAATTTTGAGCTTCTCCTTTTACAACGGTGTTTACCCTATTTGCAAATCTCCTTCCAAGTGCACTTTTGGGATCGACATTCTGCAAGCCATATTGATTCCCAATAGAACTACACTAGCTTCTACTTAATTTTTTGTGCCATGGTGTAGTTTTTGAGCTCCAATTGCTAGGATATTCCCCATGTCATCTCTAGCCACACAACCTCCAAAGGATCCAAGATTGCCTTTTGATACCTCAAAAAAATTGATTTTAACCCATCCCATGTCTACATTTTGTCATTCTATTATTCCAAATTGCTTCGAAGATGGATTAGCCCATAAAGGCTAATTAATAGGTCGAGTAATTTTACATGTTATCCATACTTTTAAAAGATAAATATTTGTCTTATTTAAAATAATACTAGATATGACAATTGAAATTCTAGAATGTGGATTCTCTTTATAAATACAATAAATTTTATATGTTTAATAATAATTTTACCCATCATTTACATTAAAAAATTATTTAATTATAAATTTATGAACAAATATTTATCTTGTGTTTATTGATCAAATTTCTAGTTAAGTAAATGATATAACTTTCTTAATAAATATAAGTAAATAAAATATAAATAAATTAATATTTGTAAAGATATAATTGATCTTTTATTTTGTACTTTTTTTATTTTTAAAAAAATTAATTTTATTTAATAATTTTAAACTTTAGTTTTTAAAAACCTTCTAGTCATTTTATTTATTTTGTACTATTTAAAGATATAATTGATCTTTTATTTTGTACTTTTTTTATTTTAAAAAAAATAATTTTATTTAATAATTTTAAATTTTAAACTTTAGTTTCTTAAAACCTTCTAGTCATTTTATTTATGAAATTTATTTTTATGAGTTTTGATTAAAAATTAAATTATTTAAATTCAGAGAATATCTTATAAATAATATATATAATGATTAAATATTTAATTTGAAATCGATATTACTTATTGATTAAAATAAGATTTTCATATCTACATAATATTTTGTTTCTAAATATAAGAATCTAAATTTATAATTTTATTTTAGAATTTATCAGTAAAATTGTTCATATAAATTTTGTATATTATTGTATTGATATATACATTTTATATTTGTTTACATATTTGTCAATTTTATTTTTAATTATAGTAATTGTGCATTAATAGTGTGTGATTCTCAAATCATCTACATTTGTCTGGTTGAAATAAATCTAATTACAAATGTTCTTTCTTAGAAGGTATTTAAGTTATTTTTAAAATAATTTATTGATAAAAATTTTAAGTATATATATTTTATCATATAATAATATCATTTAAATGTGAAAATGTCATATTTTGTAAAATATAAAATAATATTTTTTAAAACTACATTTATGAATAATTAAGCCTAAAGTAAAAGTTAAGAAATATTAATCTTGAGTTATTTTACTTATAATTAAGCCTAAAGTAAAAGTTAAGGAATTTGAGTCAATCTGAGCAAATGGTCAAATAATATATTGATGGGGCTCAACCCCAATCTACTAGGCGATTGTACCATTTGAAGCGTGATTTTTTCCATCACAAGCTTTTATTTTTGGATGTTGAGGGGTGGAATGATCAGTTTAGAAGCATTTCCTACACTTGAAAGCAATTATTTCATATTATATTGGTTGCCACCAACAACTACCACCCAATTTCATCAGGAAGACCTTTGGAAAGATTCATTTCTACATATATATACACATAGGTAAAACTTGCATGATTGATTTTCTTATGATTCACAATAATACTAACCTAGACCATTTCTAATTACCTGCAAACTCTCTTTTAATCTTAGGTTTGTTGAACTAAATTTCCATGAGAGAAAAATTTACTTTTGTGAATGTGGTGACTACAAATTTTAGAATTTAGTTAGTGATAATGCAATAGAAGAGTGGAAAATGATGGAGAGGTTTAGTTTTCATTATGTTGTTATGTATAGGATAATTCCTGTAGTTTAGTTGGATTTTTAGTGGAATAAAATAGAATGGATAGCAATTAAGGAGGACAATGTAGTTGTTGCGAGGTTGATAATTCATCTTTGTAACTATTAAGGGAAAATATTTTTGTCAATCTATTAGTCTTGGTTGAAAAGGGTAGAAGTTCCCAAATATTTTATAAAATAGTGAAGAGAATAGATGCATAAGGGTCACAAATGTTTGAGTTGAGTTGGTTTCTATTTTATGCAAGGAGATGTAAACTCTTCTATATTATAAATATTCATATACATTCTAGAATCCCATATTCCTCGTGACTATTCTTAAAATATATATTTATTAAAATACACATGGTTTCTCAAATTGTTTCCATTTCTCTATAGCTTTATAAGTATAAAACTTGAAAGGGGATTTAAATTTGTTCCTTTTAATAAATATATAAATTTATGACAACTTATATGTGGAATCATAAAAGTTTAGAATCAAGTTTTAAAGGTGTTAATTGGATACTTATAATGGTGGCATCAAAATTTGAAACTATAAATTTCTCATCTTTGTTTTGAACTAAAGAAATTGGGATTGATTTTCACATCTAGGTCATTATGGTGGATTGATAAATAAACATCATTTGATAGTATTTTTCTACTTTTTCTTATTAAGTGTTGACTTTAGTATTGGGTTAGACATATGATTTTTGACTCTTCCGTTTTCCATTAAAAAAAAAATCTATTTTATTTCTTACTCAATAATTTATCATACTTGGAATATGGATCTTAGTGTTACGGTTGAACTTTGGTTCAATTTCAAAGTATAGCCATAAGTGTTTCCATTTGTTAGCATCTACAAGGATTCCATCCCATTTTGGATGTAGAGCTACAAACTAGCTCTACACTTTAAGATTTGGAGTCTATCTATGTCATTCTCGTGCAATTTTTACATCATATGTGTTGACATATTCCTAGATTGACTAGTTGCATCCTTAATAAAACTATGGCAGCTTCATAAAATGATCAGTATAATAACATTTACATATTAGTACACTTCTTTCAATATAAAAAATCTTGTCCAAATATTTACTACTAATCATCATGCTTATGCTTTATCTTCCAAATGTGGCTATATTTTTTTAATTTTACCTCAAATTTTACCCAAATTCTTCTTCTTCTTTTTAAATATAAATGATTGTTTTGAAGAAGGAACCATCATTTGAAGAATTTGGAAGAAATAGTTCATCATCTTTACCTCCTTGCTTAATATCCTATGTTTACTTGTAGAGTCTTCCTTGAAATCATCTTCTAATATTTGATTGGTCTTGTATCTTTGCGACCTAACTATATGCAATTTGACCATGAATAAATGAATTAGTTTTTCATCTTTATAATAGATAGCTCATTTTTTTGGTTGTGTGATTTTTTCCTATAGTGAGAAAGTCCTTGTGACTCTTATTTCATGAACCTAATATTAAAATTTTAAATATGAATGTAATTAATAATTTATTTAGCATGTCATTTCATGGCATGTGTGGCTTGATGGAGATTGTGTATTTGAGTTTCCTAGCATTTTCCCTCAAATTTTGTGTTGTTCTATACAAATTGATTTAGAATATCCATTTTGAGATAGTTTTGTTTGATATTCAACATTCAAAAAATAATTTCCTTGTAAAGTGTTTCTTAAGTTGTTGACATGACCATTTGATTTAAGTGTTTAACAAGACTTTATTTTAGAGGTTTGTCTATTGTGCTATTTTAATATCATTTTTATCTAGTATAAAGATTATATATGGGGGTTTATTAATCAATTCTATTAATATTAAAATAAAAGTACACTATTCACAAAAAGAGTAAGGGGGTAGGGGATCACCTCTCAGGAGTTAGACAGGTAGTGTCGGGATAAAGTATTAAACATCAAAATAATACGAGTAGTGTCCGAAAGCATAAATAGCATAAAACAAACCACTAAGTAGCTAAGGCAGTGGCAATGGGAGGCAGAGGGGGATCACAATTGTCCTTGGGACCCTATACATTAGCGGGGTCAAGGTTGTCATCTAGGAGGGACCACCCTTCTTCATTTGTCATCTCTTCATTCTCCTTCTCCTTCTTGGTCGGGGAGATAGTACCGGGAACCTTTTGGAAGAGTTGGGTAACATATTATCACCATTAGTATATGGCCAACCAGAACCACCAGCAGCTAGAAAAGTCAGTACCCCTTGTGCCACATCCAGTGGCAGAGCCACCATAGGCCAGAGAGGTGGAGCAACATCAAATGAATTATCTACCACTGCTGGATTGACGATGAGGAATCTAGGCTCGCGAAGGCTGTGAACAACGAGCATAGGAGTTGTAGTTGCGTCACCGACCACGAGGCGAAGAGCAATCATGGGAGGCATCTAAGGGTGTGAAGGCACCCATGCAACCATACAATGGGCATTTACCTAATGATCCAAAGGAACTTGCAATTGGGCCACCTCAAATACAACCTTGTTGGCTTGCACTTGAATTTGAAGAATCACATTATTACAAATACACACTTTAGTAAAAAGCAAAACATGAATATCAATAGAGTTGTGAGAAAATAGAACATCATTTTTATGCTTCCATAATGTGAAGAGGATTTCCACCCTGAAAACATGCCAAATCTGTGAGAATTTGAAGGGAATCCAAGGGTCTAAGTCCCCCAAAAGGGCCATATGCCAAGAGAAGGGTTCGAACTGAAAAGGCTTCAAAAAATCATGAATCCAATTCCACAAATGTTGAGCTTGATGGGAGAACCATAAAAGATGGGTGAAAGTTTCTGGGTGTCCATAAAATGGGCAACGAGGATCAGGAAATCCCAAGTGCCACAATTGAGCACCCAACGACAAGCCTTGGAAAAGAATACACCAAGAAAAATGAGCCAGTTTAGGCTCAACAATGGTAGACCATATAGCTTGGAATCTGCAATGCCATATGTGTTGCGATGACTATAAATTTGAGCAGAGATTCAAAGATGGGACCATAACCAAGTGAGGCACAAGCAAATGGTAACCTAACTTTGGCTTGTAATTACAAAAGGGCATGTTGGAAAACCAACACCAATATTTTCACCAGGGTTTGATAGAATGAATGTCCAACTTGTGTAGCCTGTTCAAAGGTAGAGCCAACAAGACAAGGTCAAATGTTTGTCGATCTGGCCAAGTGAGATGAAAATGAACTTACATGTCCTCCGAAGAATGAAGGTGCATAGTAGCTCTAGGAAAAACATCCCTAGGGGTGTGAATGTCATGCTTGTGAAATAGCAAAGCACTAACCCTAGGAACATGAGCTAAAGGAAGCCCTTGAATCTGGAAAAGCGGCGATCACCAAATACTATGATGATTGAAAGAAAGACCATCCCTACATATGACACCATCCTAGGAAAGCCAAGATTTGATGACTTCTCAAGCATGCCAAATGCTTTTGGCAACAAAAGTGTCTTGAATGTGCATTATGTCTTTCATGACAAGAAGGGTTTAAAAGTTTATCCCTTTTCAAGAAGGCCTATTAGCTGGATATCCAAGAATGCAATGTCTGAGAAGAATTTTCCAAGCCTCATTGCCAATGATGGTCCGAGTGACCCATTTAGCGCACAAGGAAAGAACCTACTTCTGGGTAGAAATAAGGCCAAGCCCTTTGGACTCCCTAGGGAGACAACAATACTCCCAGGCAACTCTGTGAAAGCCATGATGGTCAGTTGTCGAAAGCCCACAAAAAATATTAAAGAAGCTTCTCAAGTTTACTATAAGAAGTTCTCGAGGGGAGCCAACAAGAAGAATAGTACACATGGGTAGCTGTAAGAACCTTTGAACAAATTTGAAATTTACCAACCAATGAGAGTGGCTTAATAATACAGTAAGCTAATTGTTTTTCAATTTTGGCGTGAACCACATTCTAAAGATCCATAGGAGAACCCTAGAAGGCAAAGGGAATGCCCAAAAATCAAAAGATCTCCCCATGTTGAATCCATTCCCACCCATATTAGAGAATCCAATGAGGGGTTGAGAGAAATGATTGTCTGTAACCACGGGGGCTTCACTTAGTGAACATGGGTTATAGCACGTGCATTCATGGCATATTAAATAATCCCCCTATTTTCAAAAAATATTACCCCGAACCCCCTATTTTCACCAAATATTGATTTTTTTCATAGTTTGAATAAAAAACCCTCTTATTTTCACTGATAGGCAATATATTGTACCCTCATTTTTGGGATATATACCCCCCAATATGAATGCACGTGATTTAATATTGCCTAACCAGTGAAGCCCCCGTGCCTGTAACACTAAGTTTTGTGCCATTGAATTGCTGACCCAGAAGCCACACAGAAAGTATCAAGGCATTGAAGAGCTTCGTGAACATTATCTTCATCTTCAATGAGGGTGAGGAAGAAATTGTCTACAAAATGGTCATTGACAAGCTAAGAAGGTGAATCAAGCAGGGAAATCCCCTTGACACGCCTAGCAGAGATGGCAGTTGCAAGAAGATAACCAAAACCTTCAGCAACCAACACATACAAAGAGGGAGCCAACGAACAACCTTGGCGGATGGAGCGAAAAAAACTAAAAGTCGAAGATTGATGGGCATTGATGGTGATACAAGTTGAGGCATCCCCAAAAAGCTATTGCAAAAATTGAATGAACCAAGGACCAAACCCTAAGGCCTGGAGCATAGCAAGAATGAAAGGTCATTCAATACAGTCATAAGCTTTAGCAAAGTCTATCTTGAAAAAAATGGCATTCTTCTTGGAGCATCAAGCCCACTCCAAAACAACAATAATATTATCCAAAATAAATCTAGACTTAATGAAGCATTTTTGTGGTGTACTGTAGGCGGTATGATGTATCACAAGCGGTATGGCATACTACAGGCGGTCTTATGATGCCAATACTCTTGACTTGTGTCATGTCATAGAAGCTCTTGTTGCCAACCCTTTCTTCCCTGCCTTGCAGATTCAGATTGCTCAGCTCAAGCACCAGAAACAAATTGCTAATCATGATATTTGATGCATTGTGTTTTTGTAAATGGGTTTTATATTGTATTAGCTTTGGAATGGTAGAAAATTTTCTATATTCATTTTGGGTGCTTGATAGATTTATTGAAATAATTTCTATCAATAAATTTGAATTCTTGACAAGTTCTATATTTTCATATATAAATTTTGGCCTAAAAATCTCGAAATATTTCTTTAAAAAAAAGCATGAGAGTTCTCAATGCCAAATAAGGAAAATATGAGGATCAATACAATTATTTTGCAATCACATTATGTAGGATCCAAACAAGAGGCAAATTACAATTGAATTACCTATTTTTCCCTTTGAAATATTCTTCACATGAGTGTATTTGAATGTATTAGTGGTTATAATATTGCTATCAAGATTCAACTTTGTAGGCTTTTTGAGTCAAACTTATTGACTCATGTTTCAAGAGTAGTGATTCACAAGAACCCATCTTTAATGAGAATGAATGGTCCACTTAGCACTCATTGCATCTCGGTGATGCTCATAGAGGTGAAACATTGGGCCTTCCTAAGAGGTCACCCATCTAAGAACTACTCCAACTCAAACACGTTTAGATGATTTTAATAGAATATTATTGATTTTTTTATTACTCTATTCAATTGTGTAAGACATTTTTGCATTAAAGTTTCAAATAACACTCCTTGATTCATCATAGAATGAGAGAGCTAAGACTCTTTAGCTTCTGTTAACTTATCAGATTGTTTTTAGCAGGTCGTGTTATGTTTTTGAGCAGGTCGTGTTATATCAGAAATACTGCAACGTCGTGAACAGTGCTGGGTTATATAAGAAGTAGTTGAAATGCGCAGAGGTTTCGGTGAAACAAAATTAACGCAACATGGGTTGGCAGAAATGTACACAAACGTGACAGGCTTTTGGGCAGAAATGCGTTGGAATTGACAGCCATTTTTTCGGCCTCGAACAAGGAAAACATTCTGAGCAATAGCTAGCGGCCGAGCATGTGTGTGTCTGGTTAGCAGATATCAGCTATATAGTAATGTCCTTTCTATGTCCCCACAACACACCCACGCGCTTTTCATATCCTCTCCGACACACACACCCACAAGTTAGCCGATACAAAATACCATGCTCTGCTTCTGCTTGCCCATCCCTACCAGTTTAACGACGACTGTGGGACAGTCCTTTTTTCTAAGGACGACTGGTCCACTAACAAAAGCGTATTTGGTTAAGTACGTAATAATTGTATTCCTTGAAATTGGAAAGATAGATTGAAGTAGTTTAATAGGATTGGATTATGAAATATCGTGATCTGATTCAAAATCATATTCTGAGAGGAAATCTGACTCTATGATATTTTGATAGATCTCAAACTAAACATTTTTTTCACCCAGGTTTGACAAATTGATTGGGGTTAATAGTAAAAATTGGTTCACTTTACTTGTATAACTGAGTCTCAATTAGAAGTGATATATGGAGGTGCTATTTTAGAAATTTGTATATGAGGGTTTCTCTTTGGTTAAATCATAATAACATTTTAATAAAGATTGAAGATAATGGTATGTATCTATATCAAGAAGAATTGACAAGAAGACTACTATGAATTTCAAAAGAAAAGGGAGGAATTCAAGAATCAATAATAAAGATTGGCGATTTCGAGATGGTGCATGGAAAGGAAGTGTAGGGCAGGGTAAAGTGCAAAAGGAAAGAACAAGACGGTGTGAGATCTTTACAATGGTTTATGCGAACCCATTATTGATGTATACTCTATTGTGAGTGTTGATTCAAAGGAGCTAACAAAGACACCAATAATTGACAAATTCATCGAAGCAAGATTAGCAAGGACCTACAATAAGAATATGCGTTACTTCACACTAGAAAATAGATCCAATACTTAACTTCCTTTCAAAAGGCTCCTTCATTGCAGTGTTCGAATCATGGGACAAAAGGGAGGGCATCTTAAAGGAGGATTCTTAGGACCCTCGAAAGCTCTCATTTCTTCATGTGCAATGTAGTAAATTGTATCCCCCTACAATTTCACACTCATTTTGGGCTTACTTTGGTGGTTGTGCCTCATGTCCTTGATTCATGCCTGATTGTGCTCAACTCATGGCAATTTCTCGAAGCTTAGTGCAATCTCGCACTCAACAACATTTGTTTTGGGCCAAAATGTCAAGACTGTGGTGCCTAGTGCCCTAGTACAACCATTTTGGACTCAAATTCGAAATTCAAATGGTCAGCTTTGCAAGTAGTGGGAAAGTGCTCCTTGATGTCAACCTTCTTCAAAATTGTGTATAAATACAACTCCCTCTCTCATTTGATCTATCTCATATACCCCTCAAATTATCAATCCTATCAATTACAATTAAAGATTCAATCACACATCTTCAAGGCAATTGAGGACAAATTTGCAAATCGACTTTCAAGCATGCAAGTTTAGCAATCATAATAAACTTATGTGTTCCTCCATGATGAAGGCATGTATTGACATCTATTAAACAACTTCAAGCTTTGTTTGAGGCTTCAAGGCAAGGAGTTTCACATCAAATGTATCATTTGTCATTTCAAGCATTTCCTTTAACATTTCAACCTTTGCCCAGGTGGAAACACCAACATGAGGCTTGACTTAGGCAAGCCCCTATACAACACAACATTTTTGTCTCTTCTATGTGTGCATTTTACAAATCTAATATTCAAAAGTCATAGAATTATATAGAGCAAATTGAGACACATAGCCCCAAACTTTGAACAAGTTAAAACCCTTGGACTATGTCGATTACCTCTCTTGACCAATACTTTTAGCTTGAATTTCAAATAGAAAGATCTATAGAGCATCTTAATCTAGAATCTAAAGCCTCAACTGATGAAGACAACTCTAGGTCTAAGGCACCTAGCTCACTAGACTAGCATAAACCCATTGCACCACCTAATCAAAATTTGTAAAGCTTTAGAAATCCTTTGCCTTCTAATTCAATCAATATTGTTGAGCATAATGATAATAATTATATAGCTATTGATAACATATCTAATGAACCTAAGAACATTACAAATTTGATAGAACAAGAGGAACCTAAGCCTTAATGTGAACCTAATATCAACTCCACCTCAAGTGATATCCTACAGAATGCACCTGATCATCCATTATACATTATTTCTATAATCAACAATAAAATATCATGTGGGGTGCTTATTGATCCAATGTGTATGGTGAATGTGATTACAAAATAATATATCTACACACATGAATTATATCAAGGCACTTCAGATAAATTTGATGTCTTGATCAGGGTCAATGATGGCTACACTTGTCCTACCATAGGTTCCATGACCCTTTCTATTGAGGTTGGTTTTAAGTGCCCAGATGTTCCTTTTATTATTATCCCTGCCCCAAACCAATTTAGTGTGAAGTTGGGTCATCCTTGGCTCACATCCATGAAGTCCCTTCCATAATCCACAAGTGTTTGAAGTTCCATTTTGAAGGACAAGTTAGAACCATATATCATAGTAATTTTCAACCCTTGGCTAACCATGGAAACTTTACCCTTGATTTATTTTAGCCTCAAAAATATCAACCAAACAAACCTTGAGAAGATGTCCTATGTTAAACACACCCCAAGACTAAGAGGGGGGATGATTCAATCTTGAAACAAAAACTTAAAACTTTATGGCACCACTTAATTTCAACCTTAAACACTTAAGCACATAAGAAACAAAGAAAGATAAAGAAATGAACACACATGCACAAGAAAACACTAGATTTATGTGGAAAAAGTAAGAAGGGAAAAACCATGGTGATCTTGAACACACCACGTGATTGAGAGGGGGGGTGAATTAGTTCGAATCTTAAATCTAATTTATCTTTAAGCTCTTAAACTTCAAGCCACAATAGTTTTATCTCTGCAATAATGAAATATGAAACCACAAAACACAACACACAAGAGAATGTTAAATTTACATGGAAAACCCTAAGCAAGGAAAAACCATGGTGAGAATCACACTTACAATATGTATAATTGATTACAATGTTTTAGGCTCAAGGCCAAGGTAGCTCACTGCTCTTGATTCAGACTTGCAAGACTAAGGCACACAACCTTAGGGAGAGATACAATGGACTTGCATTATTGAGACGCACAATCCTAGGGCAAGATACAAATGGACTTGCATTACTAAAGCTCGTTGCTCCAGGACAAGATACAAATATGCCCAAGTTGCCAAAAAGACATAGTGTCTTTGATGAATAATGATGAACAACAAATACCCTAACTGGTACTGAGATGGGGGGGGTGGGGGGGTGAATCAATACATACAAAAATTTCTCAGCAACTTATCAAGTTAAAACAATGCTAACCGGTTGGTCTTCATTACTGAACTTAACCATGGCAATACCGATTAAACACAGTAAGACTACAGACAACATAAACCGGTAAAACTAAACACTTCAAATACATTCAATACTTGATAACTACTTCACCTATAAACATATGCATGTGGTATATCAGCAATACCATAACCATTAGCTCTGCATGCATAATCACTTAAACAAAGAATACTTAATCATCACATGAAAAATACACAACTTGTGACACACAGATTTTTCACGTGGAAACCCAAATGGGAAAAACCACGGTGGGGATGAATACCCACAAGCTTGTTTTGAACTCTTTTGAAGCTCGCTCTGTTAGGAGCCTAGACCGGTTAAAGACCGGTTAAAGACTTTACAATAAGGTTCTGCTAGGAACCGATCCTATTAAAGATCACCCGATTAAGGGATGGCTATATACCTTGTTAAAGGTTGAAACCTTGTTAAAGGTTAGCTTGCTAGAGGATTTAAAGAACTCAATGAACTTGAGTCACCTGGTTAGAGGATTTACAGTAAGCCTATTAAAGCTACCCGACAAAGGGATTTTCCTTCTGTTGAAATGGTTAGAAGTCAACAGGTACAACTTTGATCTGATAACAACACTATATGCTAAGGCAGATCCTTTTCAGTTCCTCTACTCTCCGATCACACTCTGCAGTTTTCTCTCACTGGTTTGGCAAGTATCTCATCACTCGGATACATACACAACTTTTGCCAACAACTCACAATAACAAACATCATCGACCTTATAGACAACAATTAGGTCAGTAACACAAACCCTAAACCCTAAGCATTTAGGTTTACTATTACAAGCCGTCCAATCCTGACCGTCCAAACACTTTTCATAGAATGAAACAATATTAAATAGATCACAAGTCATTCTGCATCATCTATTCTTCACCGCTAAGAAGAATGTTCATTCCCGAGGTAGACATTTAATGCAGTCGATCTTCATATGCAAGATCCTCAAGGAAATCCTTCACGTGCACAAAACTGACATGGCATCTCGATCTCATCCTTATTTCTTAGCTAGCTCATCATAGAATATCATTGGTTGCATCGCACAAGCTAGATTGCCAAACCGAAAACCCTAGAGCTGAGACTACCAACCGGTAGTCACACTTAGTGAAACCCTGACACCGGTTCACTACATCTCTTCATACCGGCTCTCCAACTTGATCATTAATAACAACTTCTTCCAATCTTCATACTGGTTGACCTATACTTATTGACATCAATGACAACATAAATTATTATCATATCGGTTCATCATATGCCAACAATCTCCCCCTTTGGCATTGATGGCAATACTTACTTAGCGTAGCATTGCAACAAAAAATATCATAGACCAGTGCATCTAAAATATCTTCATCAGATATCTTCTCCTCTATCATCTTCTCCCCTATCATATATCTTCTCCCCCTTTGACAACAATGCCAAAGTGGAGGCACAAGCTCCCATACTCCACTATGTTGCTCCCCCTATGGAGTAGCATCCTTCAACACATCAATCCTGAAATATTTATCACTATAATACATGACTGATGTGGAGCACACATCTTTAGTTTACTTCATGAAGGGAAAAAACCCCTAACAAACCTCTCAAATAGGTAAATGTAGTCTTCGGTAAGGGCTTAGTGAATATGTCTGCTAGTTGCTCCTTACTGGAAACATGTTGTAATACAACCTCTCTGTTTTGAACCTTCTCTCTCAAGAAATGATACTTGAGCTCAATGTGCTTAGTTCTAGCATGCAATACCGGATTCTTGGAAATATTTATTGCACTAGTATTGTCACAAAATATACTCACCGGTTCAGATATAGGTACTTTGAAACCATCCAATACATGTTTCATCTAGATTGCCTAAGTGCAGTTCATAAATGCTGCCACATACTTCGCTTCAGTTGTAGACTGAGAAGTAGAGCTCCGCTTCTTACTCATCCATGAGACTATTCTTCCACCAAGAAAGAACGCTCCACCGGTTGTGCTTTTCCAGTCGTCCACATTACCTCCCCAATCCGCATCAGTAAATACCTTGAGATTAAAATCACCATTGTATGGATAACACAATCCATAGTCAACCATCCCTTTCAGGTATCTAAGAATCCTCTTGACTGCTACCAAGTGGGATTCTCTTGGACTTTTTTGAAAATGAGCTACTATGCCCACTGCATGAGCAATATTGGTCTGTTGTGCACCATATAGTGCACCTTACCGATCATTGACCGATACTCCTTCTCATTCACCAACGTTGAATCATCTTCTTTAGTCAGTTTACAGTCGGTCACCATCGGTGTACCAACCGGTTTGCTCTCCTCCATGCCAAAGGTCTTCAATACCTCTTTGACATACTTGGACTGGGTAATAAAGATACCCTCTTTCATTTGCTGAATATGTAAACCAATGAAGAACTTTATCTCTCCAATGAACATCTCAAAATCTTTCTTCATTTCATCTGCAAAAGCATGTCTCATTTCATCATCTCCTCCAAAGATTATGTCATCTACAAATACTTCACAGATCAGAATCTAATCACCTTCAGATTTCAGGTAGATGTTGCTATCCTCACTTGTTCTCTGAAATCCTATTTTCACAAGATGAGAGTTTAAATGTTCATACCATTCCCTAGGTTCTTGTTTCAATCCATATAGGGCTTTGTGTAATCTACACACCATGTTACTATCTTTTGATAAGGCGAACCCATCCAGTTGTTCAATATACACTTCTTCTTCTAGGATTCCATTCAAGAACATAGACTTCACATCCATCTGGTATACCTTAAATCCCTTGAATGTTGTAAATGCAAGTAGCATTCAGACACCTTCCAGTCTAGCCATAGGAGCAAAGGTTTCTCCATAGTCTTCTCCCTCTTCCTGAGCATATCCCTTGCATACAAGTCCTTCCTTGTTCCTCACAACTGTGCCTTCTTCATTTAGCTTATTCTTGAATACCCATTTGGTACCTATGACATTCTTGTGTTTCGGTCTGGGCACCAAAGACCATGTTGCATTCTTTTCTATCTGGTCTAGCTCCTCTTCCATTGCCTTAATCCACTCTTCATCTGTAAGTGCTTCTCTAGAAGTCTTGGGCTCCAATTCAGAAATCATGCAAAAGTTTTCTTTCACCTTTCTTCTTGTGAGTATCCCTGCATCTTTATCTCCTATGATCTGCTTTGGATCATGATGTAGTTTAACATATCTAGGAATGACTCTAGCTAGTTCTGCTAGCTTTTCCTCTTCTTCACTTACTTCTTCTTCTTCACCTATTGCAGCTTCTACCGGTACAGGAACACTGAGATCTTTACTTGTTTCTTTCGTAACCGGATCCCAGAAGGCTACACCCAGTTCATCTTCCACTTCCTCGCTACAGGTTTCCTCAGGTTCCTCAAGGGATTCATCAACCCTGACATTGATACTCTCAACAATTTTTTGTGTTTTATTGTTGTAGCACTTGAGAGCTTTACTCTTAGTGGAATATCCCATAAATATTCCTTCATCACATTTAGCATCAAACTTGCTCAAATGCTCACCTCTCTTGATGTAACACTTACGACCAAATACTTTAAAATAACTCACAGTGGGAGTCTTCTCGGTCCAATACTCATAAGGGGTTTTAATTCTACCTTTCTTGATGAGTACCCAGTTCATAGTATAGACTGCAGTGCTCACCGCTTCTCTCCAAAAAGTGTGAGCAACCTTTCCTTGGATCAACATTGTTCTGGTTGCTTCAACTACAATCCTGTTATTCCTTTCTTCTATGTCATTCTATTGAGGTGTCCTTGGGGCAGACAACTACCTCTTGATACCGCTATTTTCACAGTACTTGTTGAATTTATCAGAAGTGAATTCACCTCCTTGATCAATTCTTAAGCATTTTATCTTTTGACCACTTTCCTTCTCTACTAATGCTCTAAAGGCTTTGAACTTTCCAAACTCCTCAGACTTGTCTTTCAAGAATGCGATCCACATCATTCTTAAGCAGTCATCAGTAAGAATCATGAAATACCTATCTCCCTAAATACTTCTAGTTTTCATAGGACCACACAAATCAGTATGCACAAGATCAAGTAAGTTTTTTGCTGAAAAAGACTTACCTTTGAAAGTTGAGGAAGACATCTTCCCAAGTTGACATTCTCTACACAAAGAATTATCCGGTTTGTTCAGGAAAGGCAATCCTCTTACTGCCTTGATCTTACTAGCCTTTACAATATTATCAAAGTTCATATGACAAAGTCTCCTATGCCATATCCAACTGTCATCAAACTTCGCCATCAAACACCGACTTAGCTTGGCATTCAACTGAAACAAGTTACCTCTGGTATACTTACCGGTGGAAATAAGTTCACCACTCTTTCCAATTATACTACAGACTCCACCTTTGAACTCCAGAACAAGTCCTTTATCATTTAGTTGAGCAACACTCAACAGGTTATGCTTAAGACCTTCTACCTAGTAAACGTCATCCACACTGCTCTTTCCATTCAGTGAGATGGATCCTTTTCCTTTTACCAAGCATGGTGCATCATTACCAAATCTGACAACACCTCCATCATATTCTTCTAGAGACAAAAACTTTCTCCGATCACCAGTCATGTGATGAGAACAACCACTATCAATTATCCACTCATTAGAGTTGTCAATGCGAGAGACAAGTGCTTTCTTATCAGACACTTCTTCCTTTACAGCTACAAACACTATGTCTGCATTCTGTTCATCCTCAGATTCTTCATCAGTAACACCTTCATCCACTGCAACAAGACAATTTCTTCTATTTCCTCCTTTATACTTTCTAAACCTCTTTGGTTCATCCTTATTGTCATTGTTAGGACAATTAACAGCTATGTGTCCTATCTTATTGTAGGAAAAACATTTTAAAGGAAGCTTACCTTTGTATTTTCCAGTGCCTTTTGGAAGTCTCTTGGCAAGAAGAGCTTCAAACTCCATCAAAATATCTTCATCATCCATACCTCTGCTTTGCATGGATTCATAACTAGTACTTACTTCTTTTCCTTTTCTGGTTGGTGCAACATATGCTCTAAAAGCTGACTTAGTCTTCTGAACACTGCCATCATAGCTGTTCAACTCATATGCAGTCAATTTTGCAATGATAGAGTCTAAGGATACCTTGGTTTTGTCAATAGATCTTAGTTCCTAAATAGCAGCAACTATGATTGCATAGACTGGTAACAATGATCTCAAAACTTTACTGACAACAGTGACATCATCAATTGTTCCACCAGTGCTCTTGATATCTCCAACAACAGTCTTGATCCCTATGCCATATTGCTGAATGGTCTCACCTTCAACCATCCTCATGTCTTCAACTTTTCGTCTAAGGATCTCTTCCTTAGCTTGCTTGACATGCTCATCACTGCCATAAATAGTTTCTAATGTGTCCCATACATCTTTAGGAGTGTCCTTATCTTGTACATCAATGAACTCAATATCGGACAAAATGCTAATAAGGGCTTCCATGACTTGCCCATTTTCTTGAATCTCTCTTTCCTGATCATCGGTTAAATTGCTAGTTGGGATTACATAGACATTCTCAACATAGCTTCAGTGTTGAGCACCCAAACTCTTAATATAGATCTTCATTTTATCCTTCCATATTTTGAAGTTATCTCTATTGAACTTAGGACCTTCCCTCTTCATCATTAAGGCATGATATTTTACCTCAAGCAGTTAAGCTTATATCACTGAGGACCTAGAGTTGCTCTAATACCAATTGATGAATAATGATGAACAACAAATACCCTAACTGGTACTGAGGGGGGGTGAATCAGTACATACAAAAATTTCTTAGCAACTTATCAAGTTAAAACAATGCTAACCGGTTGTCTTCGTTACTGAGCTTAACCATGACAATACCGGTTAAACACAGTAAGACTACAGACAACATAAACTGGTAAAACTAAACACTTCAAATACATTCAATACTTGATAACTACTTCACCCATAAACATATGCATATGGTATATTAGCAATACCATAACCATTAGCTCTACATGCATAATCACTTAAATAAAGAATACTTAATCATCACATGAAAAATGCACAACTCATGACACAAGTTTTTCATGTGGAAACCCAAATGGGAAAAACCAAGGTGGGGATGAATACCCACAAACTTGTTTTGAATTCTTTTGAAGCTCGCTCTGTTAGGAACCTAGTCCGGTTAAAGACTTTACAATAAGGTTCTGTTAGGAACTAATCTTGTTAAAGATCACCTAGTTAAGGGATGGCTATATACCCTGTTAAAGGTTGAAACCCTATTAAAGGTTACCTTGCTAGAGGATTTAAAGAACTCAATGAACTTGAATCACCTAGTTAGAGGATTTACAGTAAGCCTGTTAAAGCTACCCGGCAAAGGGATTGTCCTTATGTTGAATTGGTTAGAAGACAACATATACAACTCTGATCTGATAACAACACTATATGCTAAGGCAGATCATTTTTAGTTCCTCTACTCTGCAATCACACTCTACATTTTTCTCTCACTGGTCTAGCAAGTATCTCATCACTCGAATACATACACAACTTTTGCCAACAACTCACAATAACAAACATCATCGACCTTATAGACAATAATTAGGTCGGTAACATAAACCCTAAACCCTAAGCATTTAGGTTTACTATTACAAGCGGTCCAATCTTGACCGTCCAAAAAATTTTCATAGAATGAAACAATCTTAAATAGATCACAAGTCATTCTGCATCGTCCATTCTTCACCGCACATAGAAATCAGTAACCCATCACGCTTTCTTCTCATACCACTAAGAAGAATGTTCATTCCTAAGGTAGACATTTAATGCATTCGATCTTCATATGCAAGATCCTCAAGGAAATCCTTCATGCACACAAAACTGATGTGGCATCTCGATCTCATCCTTATTTATTAGCTAACTCATCACAGAATATCATCGGTTGCATCGCACAAGCTAGATTGCCAAACCGGATACCTTAGAGTTGAGACTACCAACCGGTAGTCACACTTAGTGAAACCCTGGCACCGGTTCACTACATCTCTTCATACCGGTTCTCAAACTTGATCATTAATAACAACTTCTTCTAATATTCATATTGATTGACCTATACTTATTGACATCAATGACAACATAAATTATTATCATATTATCATACCGATTCATCATATGCCAATAGTCTTTCGGGAGGCACATGGAAATGATGAGTTGGAATGAACAAGATCTCTTGATTATGAAAGTGTCCTTAAACCAGTGTTTCAAACAAACAATATGGAAAACAAAACTCACACATTCACTATCTCAAAACTCTATCACATTGAAAGATATGATCATCAAAGCTCAACACAAACTAAAATTTGCACTTCTACTTCTCCACATATGCTTGCACATCATTCACAATCAATCCACATCAATCCATATCACAATCCACATGTCTACATATCTTTATATACTAGCTTATTCATTGAAACCCTCAACTAGGTCGGCCACATATAGAATATATATAGATTACATAAAGTTGGCCACAAATAGAAACTACACCAAATGTGTCCACTCCAAGAGATAAAGGGAACCCAAATACATCACAACAAGTTTTTCAAAGTTAATTCCAACAAACCACACACACTATCACATCCTCCAATGTCGACATCAAATGTAACGTGTAGATAAACAATAAAGCACTGTTAACCAATCAACCCAAAAACATCACCCAATACAAAATACTCAATGCAGATCTTCACACACCACGATAAGACCCACAACAACATCTTAATTCATGTATTGTCCCCTAATTGGGTATTCCCTAAGCTTACCCTAATTTCTTAATTTCCAAGTGGATGGATAGGTGGATTTAGGAAATACCTTTCACCCAATTGAATCCTCCAGCAGATTAGAAACTTCTTACAACAATAATCCTCGAAATCAAATTTGTGAATTCATAGCAGAGCAGTAATCAGATTAGCATAACAGAAATCAGATTAGTGAAGTTATAGAAACATTATTAGATTTATATATATTTAGATCATAATCAGTAGCATAATGAGTGATTCAACCATTAAATAATCTAAATTATCTTGGAGGCTCAACCATAAGAGAACATGGGGGAATGTGGCCTCAATGGGTGTTGGTCCTTACAATTGGGATGTCAACTAGGTGATAAAAACCCAATTCAGGGATTGGACATCCTTACTGAATAGCTAGCTTTCCTGTAGAAAAGGCTCATTTACTTTATCGACCAGGGACATAAACTTGAAATGGGCCAGCATTGTATGTGCACTAAGTTTATATCGCAATCATTCTATCCTACTGCAGGAAAGGGAATTCTCTAAAATAAATGTGCAAAAACATAATGAACTAATACTTAATCAGAGTTCACAATTGAAAATAACTTAAGAAACTGCTACCAAATGATAATGTTCTAGCAAGTGGATATGAACTACTCTGTTGCTGTGGCTGCAGGAACTGTTTCCAGTGGCTGCAGGAGCAGTCAAATATCAAAACAACTACTATTGCAAGATGGAAATTAACTGAAAAACACAAAGGGACTACTCACTAAGTGGCCCCCCTTGAGTGAATATATCCAGAATTCTTAGATTGCAACTGATACACTCAAAATAACATTGATCTCTTTATTCCAAATTGACTGTAAAATACATAAGTCTGAAAGCTGGGTATTACAAATTCTATGGTCGTTCTCTATCCTCTAGAGGAGATAGAGACCTTTTATTTATGTGGAAACTTATAACAGATTCCTAACTGATCAACCCACATTCCAACGGAATAGGCGAACAGGCTTTATTATACTAAAGAAGAAGTCAGTGCAGGAAAATAGAGCAATATATGTTCTGCAACTGAGAAGATATAGCACGACTCACTTCCTAGATTTAAGCTCCACTAAGAACAATTATGAATGTATCATAAACCACTCTACTGAAGAAGCATTCAAGTGGTTTCGATCTTCTTCAATGTTGCATTACTTTGACCGGGTTTGCATCGTAGTGGCATGTTGATGTTCCTTTAAACCGCCAGCTTAGTCTTTCCTTCTTCGTTGACCCTGCATTATGATGTTAATGTGCACAAAAGCATGTGTATCTACTAATATTAACATAACATAAATTAAACCATATTTTAAGATTGATTTAGATAATTTGCATAGATGAACCATTTAGAAATCATTATATAACAACCTCAGGTATATGATAAATCAGTTCTAGAAATACTTAAAAAGGCATTAACTAGGAAAGTCTTCTGACCCAAATATTATCCAGACACAAGACCTAAGCAAGAATTTTATGACAAAATTCTATCAAAACAGAGCCATTATTTTGTCTCATCATTGCCCCCAACCTAGCTTCTTGTTGATCCTCCAGCAACATGAAAGTTTGGAATTTTAGCATTGATTCTGAAATTGTCGAGGGTAACCTACCCTGAACCTCCTGTAGGCAAACTCCAGTAGAATCCTTTCATCTTTTCCAATCGTGTCCACTTGGAGCGTTTTGTTGCTTCATCATATGGTGGGTCATGATTTTTGCATCCCATTAGTGGCCATAGGAGAATTGGTGGCTAGAAACTGAGGGGCAACCAATGTCTTCCTTTCATTCTTCTCAAATGTATATATTTGGGTGCTCTCTTCAGTGTTGCATGATAGTTTGGTAAGGAGTGTGGATTGGATTGCTTCAACTCATATGGTAGGCTATTTCAACGCTGGACCAAATTTCCTATTGCTACATGTCCTTCTCTTGTAGCCATTTTCTCATATTCCTTATATATTTCTTCTCTTAAGGGCAGAATGTCTTTCCCTAAATCTGGCTGATATACAATCTTTTGTCAGTCAAAATAAAGTCTTCTTGGCTCTCTTGATTCAACCCTTAATGGAAGTGAAAGGTCAAGTTCTTCCTTTCTATGTATCTGGAACTGCTCTCCTCTTGCAATTTCATTTTGCACCCATGATATGAGAGCTCTCAACTGGATATCTCCAATGTAGAGGAGAGGGTTTCAATCAACGTCATCAGGAACAACATAATTATGTAAATAAAATTCACAGAGCAAATTCTTGATGGCTATAAGAGATGTCTAATAAACATGATAGAATTCCTCAGGTGTCTGTAAAGAGGAGCTTAAATCCCTAACAATTCTCATCATTTGGAAACAAATATGTTGTTCTTTTAAGTACAAAGAGTAAACATGAGGCGATGCTCTGCATTGCATTAGCTGTGGTACCATGGTGGCTATCGTTTCTACCTTAATGTTAAGCTGAGCAATCTCCTCATCTTTCTGTTCAATGATCTTTTTTTGATGGTCAATAAGCCTCTGCATTTCTGCTTTTTCTAATTCCCATTCCTGGTAAAAGGCAACTGCCATTGCATGAATGGTAAGAGAAGATGGTAATATATGAATAGGTGCTTTAGGCTTTGTCTTTCCAATTCTGCGTCCGGTTTCAACAATTTGCTCTGTGGCAGATGCCAAACTGTCAAGCCCATCAAAGCCTACTTTTGCCTGTAGCTTCTCATGAGGGTTTTGTAGCTCTTCCTCATCTTTTTCTTCTTCCTTACTGAGCTCCTTAGGTGAGGATGAAGGAACATCATCCTGGAGTGGACTGTGTGGCTCTTGTTCTAGAGAATCAACCAGAATGGTGACATTTGGCTCCTCTGATTGTTCCTGATCTTTAGGCTTTTTCCAAAGCCTACCGCTTCTTCTCCGAGATTTTTCTTTGGTGGTTGCAGGATGGTTTCCTGTACCTAATTCCTTTGCTACTTCAATGGTTGCAAGAGAAACCGTTTTGGCAACTTTCCTTTTCTTTGCAACAGGAGAGGCTAAATCCCCACTTTTTCCTTCCTCTTTCTTCTTTTCTATGCCAATATGTTTCTCTTTGCCTTTTTCCCTCCATGTAGAAGCCCTAGTTCTTATTAGGCTTTGTGAAGCAACCCCCACAAAGGCTTCTTCTACTTTAGACAGGGCTTCTCCTTGTAAGGGTTCCTCTATTGCAGGAATATTTTGTTTTAACAATATCCTGGAGGTTGAGGGTTCAATAGGAGGACCAGGTCTTTAAAAATTTTCAAAAAATTCCTACTCTTGAGATGGAAGCGGTTCCACTGGACCCACATTATCTACCCTAAATCTTCTAATTTTCACAAATTCTTCCCAGGACATCGGGGAAACATCTCTTAAAGACTTTTTGACCAATAGCTTAATCAAACAATGATGGGAAATAGAGTGAGGCCTACCTTTTTGTGTTTCTGTTGCGCTAATGGAAAGAAGATTGTACAATATGTTCAAAACATTCATCCTTCTCCCATGGCGTATATGACTTAGAAGCTTGAAATAATGGGAATGTAGACATGAGAATCTCCCTTCGCAAGTTAAATACTTCAGGATATATAATGCAACTTCTCTCCATTCAGGCGGAAGAGATTCTCATCTAGCCCCTTGTTTATCTATTACCAAAGGTGGGTCTCCATGTCGTGTAAACTCTTCTCTCGCACTACGTGTGTCCTTAGATTCAGGTTATTTTTCCCCATCTGTTGGCAACCCAGTTACTTCTACAATCCGTTCTTCTATCTCTACAACTCTCAATCCTTTCACCCGGGCTTCTCCATCTGAAAATGTGCGAGTGAATTCTCTTGCAACCTCCTCATTAAACTTTGTTAGCTTCGGAAAATAATCTAACCACCCACTATTGTGGAATGTTGGCTCACAATCCTCATCTTGGAGAAGGATATCATGGACTATAGGTTCATGACGAATAGGTGGACCACCCATTGTAACAATGAAACTCTCAACTCACCAATGGCGGAAATATGCCCAATTCTGCAACTTTTAAAAGAAATATTCTCTATTTGGCCAAAACCCAGCTGCAATTCCAAAATAACTCAAGGCAAACAAAAGGACAGAGTACATAATATCACATCAAACCAAAAATTGAAAAATTTAAACTCAATCTGAGATGACATAAGAATTATCTGCTAGAATAATTCACATCGTACTTCCCCCCCCAACCTAAGGTTTAACAGGTGTCCACACATGCGGAGGATGACTGAAAAGGACACTATGCAAATATCATGATGATATGAAACATGGTTTAATTACATTTATGTAATAAAAATAAATACACACAAGTGTACCTAATATCGTGCGATAATGACTGCAATTGAAGAAATTTATTACGTAGGAAGTTGATCCGCCATGCACGGAAAGCGAGGTGGAAATGAATGATGGAAGTGGAAGGAAATGAGTGAATACGGAAATGGAATATTTATTGCACAAAAATGTACCTTCACTAAGTATGGAAGTATTTATTTTGAGACTGCAGCAAAGATTTAGGAAGAAGATGTAATGACAAAGCCACCGTCTATTGTTGCAGGAATGTCGGCATTTTCTAGATTAGTGAACTGTTGTAGGAATTTCTCCTTGGAGAGAGGCTTATGATAGAGGCGCAAGTGATGAACATTTACTAACAATTTGAATTTGACATGATCAATTATGGATAATCATACGACACCATTAGAGAATGTCTCAATCACCTCATAAGGCCCTAACCAGCATGTCTACATTTTTCCCAAATTGTCCTTATACCTCGAATCATAGAGGAGGGCCCAATCACCTGGCTTGAATGTTTTGTCTTTTATATATCTATCATGCCACTTCATGCATTGATTATAAATTGTTTCTATGTGCTGCAGGGCTGACTTTCTAATTTCATCTAGGGCATTCAGCTGCAAGAGCCTTTCTGGTTGTGCTACAGAGAGTCATATCCAAGGCTATGGTTGTTCTCAGGGTTTTATGCTCAAATTTCACATGCATCATAGCTTTTGTCCCATACACCATTTCAAAGGGTGTGAACCCTGTTGTGGTTTTCCAAGTGGTTCGATAAGCCCATATTGCTTCAAATAATCTGCTAGACCAATCCTTATGATGAAGAGCTATTGTCTTGGTTAATATAGATTCAAGTTCCCTATTTGTGATTTCATCTTGTCCATTTTCCTGAGGATGGTAGGGAGTGGACTTTCTATGCCTTACATTATATTCATTGACCAGGGTGGTGATCAAAGTGGAAGTGAATTGTGCCCCTTGATCTGTCACAATCTCTCTAGGAACTCCATATCGAGTAAATATCTCTTCATATAAAAAATTTGCTACCTTATTATCGCTGACATGTTTGAATGCTTTAACCTCAACCCACTTTGTGACATAGTCGGTACATATAAGAATGTATGACCTACCATTTGAAGATGGATCAATTGGCCCAACAAAGTCTAACCCCCATTTGTCAAATAGTGTAACAAGGTCACTTATGGATGTAAAGGAATTTCATCAGACTGAGTTGGTCTTCCCATTCACTAACATCTATCACATTTCCTGGTATATTTGACTGCATCTTTATGCAAAGTCAGCCAATAATATCCTGTAGTCAATATTTTGAGAGTTGTTCTCTTGGTAGCAAAGTGACCCCCACAAGGCTCATCATGGAAGGCATGAAGGATATCATAAGTTTCATCTTCTCTGATACATCACCTCATAACTTGATCTGCCCCTGTATAGAATAAGTAGTCTGCTACCCATGAAAAATTGAAACTCTTCTCTATCAACAACCTTCTTTCTTTTGGCGAGAAATGAGGAGGGATCTTGTGAGCTGCTAAGTAGTTAGTTGTGTCAGCATACCATGGAATGTTCACATTAATTGAAAACAAATATTCATCTGGAAAAGAATCATCAATGGCTTCAGGACTATCCTATGTTTGAATTATGGACAAAAAGTTTGCCACTACATTTGCCTTACCTAGTTTGTCTATGATAGTGATGCCAAATTCCTACATTAACAACAACCATCGTGCCAACCTACCTGTAATGAAACTTTTTTTCATAAGGTACCTGATGGTTGCATAATCAGTATGCACAAAGATTTGATAACCAGTGATATAGTGTCTAAACTTATTGAGGGCATAGATAACAACTAACATTTCCTTTTCAGTGACAGTATAATTTAGCTCAGGTCCTTGTAATTTTTTGTTGATACAGTAAATTGCATTCTCCAAAACTCCTTGTTTCTGCCCCAAGACTACTCCAATTGCAAAATATGATGCATTTGTATGAATGTGAAAAGGAAGAGACCAATCAAGTCCTTTAAGCACCGGGGCCTGGGTTAAGGCTCCCTTAAGTTTAGAAAATACCTCTTCACATGTTGGTGTCCATTCAAACTCAACATCCTTTGTTAAGAGAGAATACAGAGGTCCTACCATCTTACTGAAGTCCTTGATAAATCTCCTATAGTACCCTGCATGGCCTAAAAAATTTCTTACATCCTTTTGTTTTGCAGGGGAAGGAAGGTCAAGTATTACCTCACTTTTGGCTAGATCAACTTGAATACCTAACTAAGAAATATGATGCCCCAACACTATTCCTTCTTACATCATCATGAAGCATTTTTCACTTTTTATGGACAAATTATGATCCTCACACCGCTGCAACACTTTGGCAAGATTTTGCAATGCTTCCTTAAAGGTGGCCCCATAAACAATGAAATCGTCCATGTAAATTTCCATACAATCATGGGAAATATCTGAAAATATACTAAAGACAACCCCTTGAAAGGTTGCTAGAGAATTGCATAGACCAAAAGGGAGAACTGAATAGGCATATGTTCCCCAAGGGCTACTGAAGGTGTTCTTTTCCTGGTCTTCGGGAGCTATTCTGATTTGATTATAACCACTAAACCCATCCAAAAATGAAAATTATTGCTTGCCTGCTAGAGAATCTAATACTTGATTGATGAATGGAAGTGGAAAGTGATCTTTTAGTAGGAGTGTTGAGCTCACTATAGTCCACACAAACTCTCCATTTCCTCATTTCTTAGGAACTCTAACTAGGGGAGAGACCCATTGAGTATCGGTATTATGTATTATTGATTGTATAGTCTTTAGACTATTGGTATTTTGCAGAAGATGTTTACCGGTCACAGATTGATTGAAGAGCTCAAGCGGTATGGACCTCAAGTAGTTCGAGGAGCTCAAGCAGTATGATGGAACCAAGCGGTAGTTAACTTTTGATCAGAACACTATGTTCTACCAGTCTTCATTTTTGACAACTGGTAATCGGTATATTATATTAACTGGTATTACTCTATGATGAGTTATCATCCACCAACACTTTGGCGGTGATTTTGTGTCGTGTTACCAAATGTGTCTAGATGCACTAAACCTAGGAACTTGTAGTCTAATCCTATTGGACCGACATGAAATCAGATTCCTTTATAAGGACATCATGTCTAGGGTTTGCATGTATGATGTATGAGAGATAGAACATAAAAGGTTATGTGCGATCTTTGCAGAGAAGATTATGTCTGTGTGAAGAGATAGAGTGTGGAGGTATTGAAGACTGAAGTAATGCAGAAATGCGTTAACAATGAGCTATCAAGGATCTAATTAAGTAGACTGTGCTATTAGCTAGATCACTCACTTGTTGATTACTCACATCTTTGACAAGTTTCAAACCCTTAATCGGGTAGGCCCAGCAAAGCCTTTGTAAATCCTCTAACAAGGTGGTTCACAACTGTGGATCTGAAATCCTCTAACAAGGTAGTCTTTAACAGGACTTATCTCCTAACATAGATCTATATTCCTAACAGGATCTGTTCTGGTGAAGAACATTGTATGACCTTAACCGGTCTGACCTTAACTGGTCTGGTTTCTATTTTGCAGATAGTTACTTGTGAGTTTCTGCTCACCATGGTTTTTCCCATTTGGGTTTCCACGTCATATATCTTGTGTTATGGTGATTGTGCTTTTGTGGGTGAATGCTTTATTTGCTATTTGGTTTGCATTTATCTTAACTGGTTTATTAATGAATCTATTGCACCGATTATCTACTAAACTGTTTAGAAGTTTGAGTACAGCATCTTTTGGTATACTAATTCACCCCCCCTCTTAGTATTCATCAATTGGTATCAAAGCCAACCTTTCTATAAGTTTAACCACTTGGAAGGAGATATGGGGGAATACAATGTGAGGGAACTTACTCATCGTCTCACTCAGACTGAGAGAGCCTATGATGAACTCAAAGTCAAGTATAAAGCCTCTTTGGCCAAAAGAAGAGAGCATGCTGAGAAACTGATGGAACTTACTAAAAATAGCTCTTCTGATGAAGCAGACATGGATGCCCTAGTTGAAGAAGTTGAAAAACCGAATGAATCTAAAGCTAATCTGAGAAAAGAGTTGGAAGGACTGACTATCAGAATGTGTCAAGAGCTTGAGAATAGAAGGAAAGCTGAAGATCTAGTAAAAGACAAAGATCATGAGATCTCCAAGCTGAAGCAAGAAATCAGTGCCCTTACCACTCATCTCCAAGAGAGTAAAGTGGAAAAAGAAGAAATGCAAGGTGAACTAAACATGGCTATTTTTGAGAATACAACCTTGATGGAATCCAATGCTGTTATTTCTAAGGAACTTACTAAGTCAAAGGAGATACTTGCCAAATTCAATCAAAGTACTGCTAAGCTAGAGAAAAAGCTAGAATCGGCAAAACCGGTAAAGAATACCACTAGACTTGGTTTCTCTGGGTATGAGGAAGGTGAGACCTCTAGAACAAAAGTTGAAGCATCAAAGAAGCAACCAAAATCCAAGATAAAGGTAAGCAAAAGTTTAAACCTATTTGCTTTAATTGTCTCAAAGAAGGACATACTGCTAATGTGTGTAGAAGCAAGGCCTACAACAATTTTCCTTAATTTTTAAACAATAAGCCTAGATCCAATAGATTCAATGGAAACTGTTATGCATGCAACAAGTTTGGGCATAGAGCATTTGAATGTAGGTTTATTTTGCACAACACTGGGAGATACCCTCCAAGGACTCAAGGAGTTATCCCAGAACCTTCTGTGAACCAAAATCCCAACCGGTACAATACCTATGACCATCAGTCAGGTGGTTATCAAGCGGCAACTGGTTGGAGAGCAACTTGTTTGATCTATCATGGTAGCAGTCACACTACTGCAACATGTAGAAGGAAGAATGATAGTATGAATAATGGACCATGGAGAACACCTGGAATGGTATGCTATCATTGCAACAAACCGGGACACACTGCCAGAACTTGCAGACTGAGAAAGAACCTATCGGATGATATACCAATCACTCCAGAAGGGAAGATTGATGTTGAAACCGTTCAAACGGAAATGAATAAAACTTGGAAAAAGAAACTAGAAGAAATGTCACGGGATGAACCGGTTTCTCCACCTAGTGTGGAAGTCTCTGAACCGGCAAACTGAGCTTCAGAAAAGCTTAGGGGGAACATATCAGTGAAATGTTTCAAACCCCCAGTTTATGTCGGTAAAGCCCTTAACCGGTATATGTTACCTGTCAATCGGTAGAAGATTTGAAGCGGTAAAAGGCAAAATTAGGGTTTGTGCCCTAACGGTGATGCATTTATTATGGTAGGTGAAAGATTATTTAAAAGGATTTTGGTCATTATTTTCACTTATCTATTTTTGAGCGAAGAATTTTCAAGAGCAGAGTGACAAAGAGAGATTCGTCTAGCGATTCAAAGTGAATTAAAAAATCTTGCAGAGGAATCCAGAGATTGTTTTCAATCTATCAGTGAAGAACTTTAAGCGGCAATCTAGCAACCGAAGTGGTGTATTGTGAGCGACATTGGCAAACCCTAAATTCTAGATTGTGAAGGTATTTCTCAAATTTCTTTCTCATCATGGCTTCTGCATCGCACTCTAGTTCTAGTGCACCTATAGATTCGGCTGAATTTATTCAAAGGAAAATGAAATACAATGCCCTATCCCAAATACCCATCGGAGTTATTGTCGAGGAAGATGTTTCAGGGTATATTTACTGCAAATTGGAAGACCTAGGATCCTTGGTGATTCATTCCCAGCTAAGTTTGTTCTATGGGGATGATAAGAAGATCAAATTGGAGTACAATGTCCTTGAGAAGATGAAACTACATAATGCGATATATTTTCTGGAAGAGTTCACAAAAGATCATACCTGCATCATCCTCAGCAGAGTACATGGTGATAAGATGTACCTCGAGTGCATGCATGACATCACACCAGAGGCAATTCATGTCGTCACCAGTTTCTGCAACATTGGAGAGGTACCAACTCTACGAAAGGTCACCAAGACTGAAATGACAAAGCTCACCGGTTCGTTGAGTGACCAATGGGAAATGATCGTCAACACCATCAAAGATGATCTTGTGAAATATGCTTGTGTGGTGATTGGTTACCGGATATTCTATGCCAGCAGAATGAATTTTGTCCCTACTGCTCCGGTAAATGCCGCTTACAAAATGATCAAAGAAGATGCTACATTTGATCTTTTGTACCTGTTTGTAGAAGCAATTTCTATTGAACCTGAAGTCCATCAAACAGGACAATGCTCTAAGATTCAGGTTTGGACAACTTCTAGTCAATTTATTCTTCTACTTTCAAGGTTATTTTCCTAGAGTAGGTGATGTGCAATGGTCTGCTGACTTACCGATCTCCAGACAAATCAAGGAAAGTCTACAAATAGTGGGAACTGGATATCCTAAGGTTCTTAACAAGTATTTTGATGAATTCAAGCGAAAAATGATCCAGAGAATGAGGATATTAGATGATATTGTGAAGAAGTATAAAGATGACATCTGCTTCACAATAAAGGTAGATGAATGCATAATAGAAGCAGTGGAACTGAGAAAGGAAGCAGTTAAACCTATGGGTTATGAAGTGGTGAATGACATGTTGATTGGGTATGCCTCTACCCTACTTGCCTCACCACTAGATGCTAAGAAAAAGAGAACCATTACCTACTTGGAGAGGGTCACATTGGTTGAAGAACCAAAACAGAAAAAAGGATAAAGCAGTGCCATCGGTATTTGCACCGATTACCTCTACCAGTCCAAAAGTGACCAAGCGGTCACCTGCTAAGAAGAAACCTGAGGTTATTCCTGCTAAAGTCTTTGAGAGGAAGCGGAAAACCAAAACCAGCTCACCAGAGTCAGAGGATACTGAACCAGAAATTCAACCAAAGAAGACAAGACAATCAAGCAAGAAGGCAAAATCTACCAGTAATGTTCCTGCAACTTCAACACCGGTAAATATAGATATTTCCTCTTATAAGCCAATGACACATTGTTAGAGGACTATTAAGAATATTAAGAGGAAAGTGCTTGATGATTTAAAAGAGTATTTTGATGATTTTAATGATAATGAGAAAGAAGAAGTAGAACGGGAAGTCATCAAATATTTATGTGTAAATGACCAGTCGCCATCAGAAATTAGAGCGGTTACAACAGATTCTTTATATAATTCTTTAGATAATAAATGGTGCATTGCCATTGAGAAAGAATAGGAGATCAGGGAGAAAATTTTTGCACAATACTTTCCTGATGCTTCAAATTCAGAATTATTTGAGATAATGGATAAGAATAAAGGCCTCTTCTTCATGATAAGGAGAAGACTCAGGCTGCTAGAAGGTAGAGCTTCTGAAGTGGAGAAGAACACACATTTACATGCTAAAGCTGCTATTAGGTTACACCAAGTGTCTGAGGCCAATATGAAGGCTGAACAAGAACCTGATCGATCATCAGGCAAACCGGATGAAGCATTTGACAGTGAAGGGGAAAGAGTGACATAGCAAAATGATCCTATTGATGTGGATGCATTTTATGTTGAGGATGTCACTCCGGACAATGAGAAAGAGAAACAAGATAAAGAAAAAGCAGAGAAAGAGAAACAAGACAAGGAAAAAAGTTGAAAAAGAAAAGTAGGACAAAGAACAAATGAAGAAAGAGCAAGAAGAAAAAGCCAGGCAGGAAGAAAACAAGAGAAAAGAGGAAGAGAAAAAGAAAGAAGAGGAGAAAAGGAAAGAAGAGGAGAAAAGAAAAGAAGAGGAGAAGAGAAAAGAAGAGGAGAAGAGGAAAGAAGAGGAGAAAAAGGAGGAAGAGAAGAAAAAGCAGGAAGAGGACAAGAAGAAAGAAGAAATGGAGAAGAAGAAAGAGGAGCAAAAGAAGAAAGAAGAGGAAAAGAAGAGAGCAGAAGAGGAGAAGGAAGCAGAGAAGACCAAACAAGTGAAGACTCCTAAGGCAACCGGTGGTCAAGCCAAACTGGTTGATACCACCAGTCTGATTGATCTTCAATCAGAAAATGAATCTGAGCTGCTTCAAAGCATCAAACTTGCACAAGAGAGACTAGAACCGTTGTGGAGGAAGAAGGAACAGGATGTCATTCAAACTGCATTTTACACCCTTACCAGTCTGATTCCCCATACCAACCTCCCCAATACCGATTCCTCTCTGTCCAAGCTTAAACTTCTTTGTACTGTAGTGGAGGACCAGGTACAATGCTTGGAAGATGTTGTTGAAGCCACTACCAAGAAGAATAATGAAAAGGCACTCAACACTGCCTTAGTCAAGAAAATGAATGAGCTCTGGTCACAACTTCTGAAGTAGCAGAAGGATATTAGTGTTGCTATGGATGAGTGCAAATTACTTTTGAGAAAAATTTGCCAACCCCATCTATTTTGTGATGATGTGCTTAAACAGAAAGATAAACTACAATCGGAGTTCTAGGCATACATCAACACCTTCAAGATGCCATATGATTCATTCACTACATATGGGCAAACAGTTCATCATTATCAACTTTAGACTGCTAGGATAGACTCAAAGATCAGCAACCGGACCAAAGATTTGCAGGAGCTTCAACTGGTTTTATTGCCCAGATTGCAGATTCTTCATAAATGTTTTCTCAACCTGGAAGCCATCACGGTAACTCAAGAGATGAGTACCATTGATGCTATGGAAGAACCGGTATTCCAGATGCAGACTGGAAGTGAGGATGCTACCTCATTTCTTGAGTCATGGACATTGGCCATGAAAACTTTTATGTAGGACTTTAAATCTATTTTTGATAAGTTTCATTCCTTATTGTCATGAACGTTTACTCTATTTTTATATATAAGGAAACAGGGGTTATTCTGCATTACTTTGTCATTGTTGACAAGGGGGGAGTAGTATTTAAAATTTTGGTGAATGTTACCATTTCATTTATACTTTCATATTACCACTTTGGGGAGTAGTGTAAATTGTAATTGCAAAAGGGATAGTGTATATGCTTAGGGGGAGTAATTTTGATTATGGCATTTTTGTTGTAAAAACACTTAGATGTCAAATTTTTCCTAAGTATCGCCATCAATGCCAAAGGGGGATATTGTTGGCATTTTGATGATGTTTTGATTGTCATTGATGGGCACACACTTTCTTGATGTATGAGTTATGACTCAACCAGTAATTGTTCCAACCGGTATTATGTCTTATTGATTGTATATTCTTTAGACTATCGGTATTTTGTAGAAGATGTTTATCGGTCACAGATTGACTGAAGAGCTCAAGCGGTATGGACCTCAAGCGGTTTGAGGAGCTCAAGCGGTACAATGGAACCAAGCGGTAGTTAACTTTTGATCAAAACACTATGTTCTACCAGTCTTCATTTTTTACAACTAGTAATCAGTATATCATATTAACCGATATTACTCTGTGATGAGTTACCAACCGGTATTTCTGTAATGTGTGATGAGTTATCATCCACTGACACTTTGGCGGTGATTTTGTGTCATGTTACCAAATGTGTCTAGATGCATTGAACCTAGGAACTTGTAGTCTAATCCTATTGGACCGACATGAAATCAAATTCCTTTATAAGGACATCATGTCTAGGGTTTGCATGTATGATGTATGAGAGATAGAACATAAAAGGTTATGTGCGATCTTTGCAGAGAAGATTAAGTCTGTGTGAAGAGATAGAGTGTGGAGATATTGAAGACTAAAGTAATGTTGAAATGCATTAACAATGAGCTATCAAGGATCTAATTAAGCAGACTGTGCTATTAGCTAGATCACTCACTTGTTGATTACTCACATCTTCGACAAGTTTGAAACCCTTAACCGGGTAGGCCCAACAAAGCCTTTGTAAATCCTCTAACAAGGTGGTTCACAACTATGGATCTGAAATCCTCTAACAAGGTAGTCTTTAATAGGACTTATCTCCTAATAGAGATTTAGATCCCTAACAGGATCTGTTCTGGTGAAGAACATTGTATGACCTTAACTGGTCTGGTTTCTATTCTGCAGATAGTTACTTGTGAGTTTCTACTCATCGTGGTTTTTCCCATTTGGGTTTCCACGTCAAATATCTTGTGTTATGCTGATTGTGCTTTTGTGGGTGAATGCTTTATTTGATATTTGGTTTGCATTTATCTTAACTAGTTTATTAGTGAATCTGTTGCACCGGTTATATGCTAAACTGTTTTGAAGTTTGAGTACGACATTTTTTTTTTATACTAATTCACCCCCCCCCTCTTAGTATTCATCAGCAAAGGATTTTTTTTGGGCTCTGAGTAGTTCTATTAATGACAACCTTTGGTATGTTGTAAGTTGACTATTGACATTCAGGTTCCTTCCTGGAGCAACCTCTACTTGACTGACTGACTCAACATTAGATATTTTAGATAAACAAGAGGTTTGGATTTCCTGTGGTAATATGGTATGAAATATATATGTGGATGCAGAAGAATCTAAAGAACTTGCAGATGGAAGAAGAATATGCAAAGGACTCGCTGGCATATCAGATGACTATTGATCTACTCCATAATGATTTCCTATGATGTTAGAGAGTACCTTATCATCTTCTTGGAGTTCAATGAAGGGTTCCCTAGTTAACATCATAAACTATTGAACAAAATTAATTTCCTCTGATTCTTCTCCTATATTTGGCCATACTACTTTCTCTTGATCAAGTTGTGGTTGTGCTGGAGAATAAAGTGCATGAGTTTTAGTAGTGATACCATCTGAAATGGCCATGTCCCCTGATCTACAACCTATATATGCATCAGTTGTAGCAAGCCAAGGTCTTCCCAAAATGATTGGATATCCACCCAATGTTGCCTTAGGAGAGGGTATTATAAAATCAGATTGATATTCCCAAGAATCTATTGTGACAACAATATCCTCAACCATCCCTTCAGGTCGGACAGTAGAGCTATCAACAAGCTATAGGACCATTGGGGTAGATCTAAGACTAGTAATACTAAGTTGCTGCATGACATCCTTGGTCATCACATTTATGGCTTCTCCCAAGTCTATCAAGGCATTTTTAATTTGAGTTCCATTAATAAATGCTTTCACAATAGGACTACCTGGGTCAGAATATTTAGGGACAACAACTTTTCCTAACATAATATCAGCCAATTGTCCTACTACATGTACTGTTTTTGGGTCCTTCTTCTTGCATCCAGGTTTTTTTAAGCATGCCTCCTTAATAACTTTTCCATATATGGGGATATCCTTAATAGCTTGAAACAATGGAATCTTTACACATATATGTTTTAATTGATCAATAAGATCAAAAGTTATGTCATCTTGTTGCCTAGACACTTCTACCTGCAATCTCTAAGGAAGTGGAGGCATTCTAGAAGGTGTGCCTGGAATCTCAGATTGATGTACCTGCTCAGGGTTTCCAGGTTGATCAGGTGTAGTATCTTGAGAAATCTCCTCATATGGTAATTCTGTTATAACTGGAGGAGATGGGGTAGGCAAAGTTGTTTTTGACCGTAAGCGAATATCACTTATATTAAGAGAATATGCAAGATTCTGATTAGGATCGGCTAAATAAACTTGTTGTTGCTAAGGTTTGTTATTTGAATTTGGCATAGGTTGTGTTGGCAGTTGAGATGGCTTAGGTGGAGTAGCATTAGGAGTTGGTGGCATTAAAGCCGACTGTTGGGACTATTGTTGTGGCTGCAAGAAACCTAATGGTTGGTTTGCCCATTGCTGACCTTCCCTCAATTGTGGTGATTGTTTCTAGTTACCTTGAGTGGTGACCAATTCCCTTGTGGTTTCTTCCATTGAGAGGAAGGATTCTGATAATTGGGCCAAGGATTTTGGGAGCTATTCCAAGACTGAGGAGTATAATTCCCAAAAGTTTGGGAGTATGGAGGTTGGCACTGATTATTTTGTGCATTGAAGTTCATATAAAGACTAGAAAAAGGCAATGGATCTTGTGGCATAACTTGTCTTGGAGGCCAAGGCCTTCATTGTGCAACATAAAAGAGTTGTTCATCATCTCCATAGACTGGCTTGAAATCTGGAGGAGCCTGTTGGCTGTCAATTTTAGCTAGGATTTTACACTTGTAGTCCCTCTTCTTTTGCCGACAGTGAGGACAAAAATCAGCAAGCATGGCCTTTACTTCTTCATGCTTCTTCCTTTCTTGAAGTGTATCAAACTGATTAGCCATATTGTTTATAATATCCTCTTTAAAGTCCTTTAACAAATGAGTTAGCTTCATCCTTGAAACTATTGTAGATGCCTTTGCAATTGAAGAGCCGCCTATAGTGTCTTCTTTTCTTGGTTGAAACTCTGGAATATTTTTGATAGATTTTCCTGATGTCATCCCATTGAACTTGAGTAATTTCTCCTCCTCCCATGAGGTTTAATGAGTCAACATAGTCTTCATTGATTCCCCTTAGAAAAATTAATTTCAAGGATTCTTCACTCAAGGTGCTATGCTTGGATTTCCTGACACTAAACAGAAACCTCTCTAGATAATCTTCCAGACTCTCATCTCCTTTTTGTGTCATCCGAAAGATATCATCACCATGTCAATCCATTCCCCTGCAATAATCTTTGTACTTCTCCAAGAATTTCTTCTTCATTTCATCCCAGGTAGTGATTACATATCTACCTAAACTCATAAACCACCTCAAAGCAACTTCTTTCAGAGTAGCAGGGAATAACTTGAGTTTATGGGCATTAGTGGTATAGTCATAACTTCTATAGAGGATGTCAAATTCAAACAGAAAGGTATCTGGATCTTCTGTGACCAAGCCATGAAATTTTGGAAGAGAAGAGGCTAGTATATTCTTCAAGTTTGCATTATCATGCTGGTCAGGAATAGGAAACTCAAATGTTGGGTTTGCAGGTGGAGGTGGAGGATTTTCTGCCATTGGTCATTGATAAAGAACCAAAGGTAAGATGTTTTTCTCATGGGGTTTATTTAAGAATTCTAGGTCTTCTTCTGATAAATCAAAAACACCTCTATTTGGCACAAAAGTTTCTGCAAAAGGATTTACTTCTCGTGCTTGATCTGATCTTATGTCACGAGTGGAATGCGAGGGAAAACATATTCCTAATGCATCTCTTCTCCTTCTATGCATACAAATTTAATGAAGAAATTCTAAGAGCTAACTAAGAAAGCTTAAAACTAATGGTTACAATAGGTTCTTAGTTTGGCACCATCCCTAGCAACGACGCCAAAAATGTTGGTCCTTACAACCAGAATGGAAACTAGGTGATAAAAACCCAATTCAGGGATTGGACATCCTTGCTGAACAACTAGATTTTTTGTAGAAAAGGCTCATTTACTTTATCAACCAGGGACGTAAACTTGAAATGGGCCAGCACTGTATGTGCACTAAGTTCATATCGCAACCATTCTATCCTACTGCAGGAAAGGAAATTCTCTGAAATAAATGTGCAAAAATATAATGAACTAATCCTTAATTAGAATTCACAATTGAAAATAACTTAAGCAACTACTACCAAATGATAATGTTATGGCAAGCGGATAGGAACTACTCTACCGATGTGGCTACAGGAACAAACACAGGAACTGTTTCTAGTGGCTGCAGGAACAGTCAAATGTTGAAACAACTACTATTGCAAGATGGAAATTAACTGGAAAAAACAAAGGGACTACTCACCAAGTGGGCCCTCTTGAGTGAGTATATCCATAATTCTTAGATTGCAACTAATACACTCAAAATAACATTGATCTCTTTATTCCAAATTGACTGTAAAATACATAAGTCTGAAAGCTGGGTATTACGAATTCTATGGTCATTCTCTGTCCTCCAGAGGAGATAGAGACCTTTTATTTATATGAAAACTTATAATAGATTCCTAACTGATCAACCCACATTCCAACGGAATAGGCAAACAGGCTTTATAAATGTATCATAAACTACTCTAGTGAAGAAGCAGTCAAGTGGTTTCGATCTTCTTCAATGCTGCATTACTTTGATTGGGTCTGCATCGTAGTGGCATGTTGATGTTCCTTTAAACCGCCAGCTTAGTCTTTCCTTCTTCTTGGTTGACCCTGCATCATGATGTTAATGTGCATAAAAGCATGTGTATCTACTAATGTTAACATAACATAAATTAAACCACATTTTAAGATTGATTTAGATAATTTGCATAGATGAACCATTTAGAAATCATTATATAACAACCTCAAGTATATGATAAATCAGTTCCAGAAATACTTAAAAAGGCATTAACTAGGAAAGTCTTCTGACCCAAATATTATCCAGACACAAGACCTAAGCAGAAATATTATGACAAAATTCAATCAAAATAGAGTCATTATTTTGGCTCATCAATGGGGTGTCTCGGACCCTCTACCCTAGGCACAAGAGTGGATATACCATCCCTCTTGGCCTCATATAGCCCATGAAATCCATATAAGGTGGCCTACCCAATGAGGTGTCCCCTTTCCTTTATCTCCTCATCTTGCCAACCTTCTCCTCCTCTTTATAATTGGTCTCCCTATATTTATGCACCATGATAAAGGGGTTGCAACAGGGTGCCCTGAAAACCATCTCCTCTAGGCCCAAAGGCAATACCCTTTGTACGCCCTTGGCATCATGGAACCATCAAGTTCCCTCATAGAGGTGGCATACCATAAAGGAACGCCTCATAACTGTAACCTTCTTACAAACCTTCTTCCTTCTATCATAGCATGAAAAACACTCAAAATGTATGAGAATGTATATACTAGATGAAGTAACTGCAAAGTATAGTAGTTTGATTTACACTTGCTAAGACATAAAAAAATAGTTATATCAATAGTATGTAAATAGTTATAGAGATGTAGACATAGTTATGCAAATAGTGATATGTAAAAACAGATATATAATATTGTCACAACACTTGGTGGTTTGCACAAAATAACCATACCACACTAAAATAATTAGACAGACTGTCACGGGTTTTATCTCTTAAAATATATCAAATCCTTTATGCCTTTCATGTCTGTTGATAACATATTTATGTGTTTGTTGTTTGTACCAGGAGATTTCTGCATTCTAGTATGACATCCCATATCCTCCTTTCTACTCTTTTTTTTTCTGCTCTAAAATAGTATTGTTGGCAACAACAATGAGAGAAAACTAAGAGGGGGGTGAATCAGTTTTCTACCAGATCTACAAACTCAACCACAAATATAAATCTGATAAACTGTAGCAACAAAAAAGATAAGCAAATTGATAGCACAACACCAAGATTTTGACGTAGAAAACCCGGTTAAGGAAAAAACCATGGTGGGAACCTACCCACAATAAGATGATACTCTGCAGTAGTATGTGAAAATATTACAATGGGGAATGCACCAGCATTCAAGCACACCGCCTAGAGCTCACTGCTCAAATATAATGGCCCAGAATGCTACAACCCTCAAGGAAGTCTCACTGACTTACAACAAGATTCGGACTACAATCCAGAAGGAAGGAACTGAAAGAATAGCATCTCCAAATGCCTGATGACAGTTTTGATTAAGCACAATTGTTTGCTCTGCAACACCAATCTCTGTTCAATCACAATGTCGAAGGATCAATCACTTGTTCGCACATACACCACTCTTTTATAATGCAGACACAAACTCGATACCTAAATTACATGAGTATATCACCTATTTAAACAATTCGCCAACCTTGATAACAAGGTCGGCTAAACCCTCAACTCACAATTACAAAATTACATCACACAATACAAAGATCGGCCACTAGACCAATATAATGATATACATGACATAATATGGACCTAAATCGAATTCCCAAATTCTCAACACCACCGGAAGTCTTTCCAAGATCAACTACAACACGCTACATCACTAGGAAAATGCATAACACGAAGAACATCACTGGTTCAACAAAATCATCAAGAACACGCACAACGATAAATGTGGATCATCAAAACAAATATGACATACTTAGGAAACACTAGCAAGCACGTTAGAATCATCAGTAACAGTTGTACCAACACCACTTATAAAATCTTCATCAACCAACATCTGAAAAAAAAACAACAATAACTACCACAAAGAAAGATAACTTGCAGACCACCAAATTATGAACCATCTGAAATAAAAATACACAAGACCACTCCAAACAATCTCCCAAAATCTCAGCTCAAGATCTGATCACACCAGAATATATCAGAGGAAATACTGAACTCTATGAAGCATTGATCAGAAAAACAAACTGCAAAACTGGACCATATGATATGATCAATTAAGCTTCCCGGATCACCAAAACCAATACTGAAAAGTATAATGATACTAGAAATACTCCATACACCAAACTAAAATCCCAATAAGCCAATCTACAATCACCGAAGCAGGAATATGTTGACATTAATGACAACAACATATTCTAGCAGCAACAATGTCCAACAATCTCCCCCTTTGGCATTAATGGCAACATATGAATGTGAAAAACAATCAATGCAAAGAAAGAAAACATTTCCAACAAACTCCCCCTAAGGTCAATAGATAAAATAGTTTTTCACATGCTTCTCCTCCCCCTTTGATAGCAATGCTAAATATTCTCAAAACAGAAAACCAAACTCTCCCTCATAAACACACAACAGACTACTCCACTAGAGGAGCAACACCAACTCATCAATCCTGACAAAAAGATAAGACTGTGAATTCCATCGGATTGATGCAACTCAATGCATCTAGTTCACAGCAGGAGGGGTAGATACCCCTAATTTTTCTCTCAAATAGACAAATGTATCTACAGGCAAAGGCTTAGTGAAAATATCAACAATATGTTCCTTTGTAGATACATATTCAAACTTTACTTCTTCTTCACTGACTTTTTCTCTCAAGAAATGATACTTGATTAATACATGTTTAGTCTTTGAATGTTGCACTGGATTCTTTGACATATTAATAGCACTAGAGTTATCACAATATATGACAATAGGCTCATCATAAATAACTCTGATATCCTTCAACATTTGCTTCATCCAAACTACCTGAGTGCAGTTACGAGCAACAACAATGTGCTCAACTTCAACCATAGATAAGGATACTGAATCTTGTTTCTTATTGGCCCATGAAACCAATTTCTTCCCCCAAAAAGAAAGCACCACCGGAGGTACTCAATCGATCATCAACATCAGTGTAAGAACATAACATGAAATCATCATTCCTCGGATACCACAAACCATAATCCACAGTTTGTTTCACGTATCTGAATATTCTCTTTATCACAATGACATGACTCTCTTTCGGATCAGCTTGATATCTAGCAGCCATGCACACAACATGCATAATGTCTGGTCTAGTCTGAGTAAGATATAGCAGTCCACCAACCATAGATCTGTACAAAGAATGATTAACTTTTGGAGATTCATCATTTTTTAGATAATTTGCAGCCAAACATCATAGGAGTTCCAACCAGTTTGGAGTCATCCAACCCACACTTCTTCAACAATTCCTTCACATATTTAGTTTTAGATATAAAAATACCTTTTCCAGTCCATGAAATCTGCAATCCTAAGAAAAATTTCTCTCCTATCATAGACATCTCAATTTCTTTCTGCATATCACCGAAAAACTTCATGCTCAAGTTATCATCTCCTCCAAAGATAATATCATCAACAAAGACTTCAACAATCAAGATGTTATCATTCTCAATCTTAAAATACAGATTACTATCAACAGTACCTTTATTAAATACCAATTTCAGCAAGTACTTATCCAATCTAGCATACCACGCTCTAGGGGCTTGTTCCAATCCATAAAGAGCTTTCTTCAGTTTGCTTACCATGTCACCATCATCTGACAATGAAAATCCATCAAGTTGCTCAATGTAGGCTCCTTCCTTAAGATCACCATTCAGAATAGCTAACTTGACATCCATTTGGTATACCTTGAAATCCTTATAGGCAACATATGCGAGCAATAGTCTAACAACTTCGAGTCTAGCTACCGAAGCAAAAGTCTCCTCATAATCAATTCCTTTTTTCTGTGAATAACCTTTACATACCAATCTTTCTTTGTTTCTGACAACTTCACCAGCTTCATTCAATTTGTTCCTGAATACCCATTTAGTACCAATCACATTCTTATCTTTAGGTCTAGGCACAAGTTCCCATGTGTTATTCTTTTCAATATGATTCAATTCTTCTTCCATAGCCCTTATCCAATTGTCATCTTTGCAAGCTTAAACAATACCCTTAGGTACAATTTTAGAAATCAAACATACCTCTTCAGTAGCACCTTTTATTTTTATCGCCAATAATCTTATTTTCAGAATGATTCAATCTTACATACCTCGGGGTCTTCTGATTATTCTAATTTTTCAGGTTCTTGTATCTCTCCATCGACAGAAACAATATTCGGGCTAACTGTCTCTACCAGATCATTCTGCTTCAATTCTTCAGTCTGAATAGGTGTTAGAACAATATGTTGACCATCATCATATCCGCATACTTTGATTTATTTTCCATAGTTCTCATCAACCTTCATATTTGCACTTTCTATTATCTTTCTCAGTCGCTTATTGTAGCACCGGTAGGATTTGCTCTTTGTTGAATATCCCAAGAAAATTCCTTCATCACTTCTTGCATCAAACTTTCCTATGTCCTCATCTCTCTTGATATAACACTTGCTACCAAAAATTCTAAAATATCTCACAGTAGGGACATGACCAAACCATAGCTCATAAGAAGTCTTATTGGCATCACCTTTTATATGAACTCAGTTTAATGTGTAAATATCAATGCTAACATATTCTCTCCAGTAGATCTTTGGAATATTCCCTTCAATCAGCATAGTCCTTGCATCATCCAAAATAGTCAGGTTCTTCCTTTCAACAACTCCATTCTGTTGTGGGGTTCTAGGAGTAGATAATTGTCTTCTAATCCAATGCTTCTCATAGAATGAATCAAACTCACTGGAACAAAATTATCCTCCTCTGTCAGATCTCATACATTTCACCTTCAATCTTATCTCAGTCTCAACCTTTTCTTTGAATATCTTGAATTTGTCTATTGCTTCTTATTTCTCCTTCAAAAAGACAACCCACATCATCCTAGAATAATCGTCAATTAGTAGCATAAAATATATGTCACCATGCACACTTCTAATGTTTCTAGGTCCACATAGGTCAGTATGCACAAGATCTAGCAATCCATTAGATGTATATTGCTTTCTCTTGAAGGAAACTTTTGTTTGCTTACCCTTTTGACATTCTTTACATACCAGATTAGCAGGCTTAACAATTTTAGTCAAATCTCTAATAGCTTGCGTAGAACTAATTTTAAACATTGAATCAAAATTAACATGACACATCCTCCTATGCCACAACCAACTTTCATCAATCTAAGCAATCAAACAACTTTTCTCAACACCATTCAAATCAAAGATATTACCTTCAGTCTTAGTTCCAGATGCAATTTCTATACCGGAGGCATTTAGGATCTTGCATTTTCCATTCTTGAATTGTAAGTCATAACATTTGTCAACCATCTATCCAAAACTTAAAATATTATGCTTCAAACCTTCAACATACAAGACATCATCAATATTATGCTTACCATCAAAGGAAATAGAACCTCTACCATGGATCACACAAGCTTTGTCATCTCCAAATCTTACTATTCCACAATCATACCTTTCCATATTCACAAATTTGCTTTTATCACCAGTCATATGATGTGAACAACCACTGTCAATCACCCATTCATCTTTCTCTTCAACTTTAGCAGTTAAAGTTTTCTCCTCAATAGTGCAACTTGTGGAATCAATAGGCAACGGTCCATCTTCTTTGATAGCAATAAACACAACTTCATCTCCTTTTGATTCTTCATCAACAGCATAATAACAGTTCTTCTGATGCTTATACTTCTGGTTAGGCTTGTAAGGCTTGTCATACTTCTCATGCTTCCCATATCTATCATTCATATCATGCTTATCAAATTTGTCATGCCTATCATACTTAGACATTCTGTTAGAGTTATCATGTATTAGCTAATAACTATTTATTTAATTATTAGTCTATTATCCTCTACGCTTAAGATAAACTTAGGTATTTAATAATATGGTAGGTATTTAATAATTATTCTAATTATTAAATATACTTTATCCCTTTAGGGTTTTTTTAGGGTTGCACACCTTTAGGGTTGAATATTATCCTTTTATACAGATTGTATTGTACTTTCTATTTAATTCCCTCTCTTAATGATAATCTTCTTCTTCAAAGCCATTATTGCTTTTTTCCTCCATTCTTCTATTGTGATAGGTATTTTGCTTGCAGGTATTCTTGGTGTATACACCTCAAAAAGGTCTGAAGATAATTAATTAAATAAGCAATTATTTAATTAATCCCCCTTCCCAATTTAATTGAATTCATTAGAAACTTGATTAAATTCAACCATTCATCTACTTATTAATAAATCTAAGGATTTATTTAATAGGTTCATTTCAATAGTCCCCTTGGATTCATTCCTTCTAATCCCCTAATTAATTAAAACAAATCAATTTATGAGTTGTTGAAAGTTAATTAGCCTTTTCCTATTATTTGAATTTTTAAATTCAAATTACCCACATGCCTCCTAACTTCTAACCACCTCCTAACAATCCTCTAACCTCAACCATTCCACCTAACCTTAGGTTTAACTAACCCTATCCTATCTTGCACATCCTAACCTCCTTATCCTAACCTCCTATGGGTTGGATATCCTCCCCTTGAGACACATAGCACTTATGCCACATGTCTCCTCCCTTAGACACTTGCCCTCTTAGGAGCAAGGCTCCTTGACACTTGTCACCACAGAGATGACAAGTGTCCCTCCCTCCAACCTCTTCTCCAACCTCCTCCAATTTCACCCTTGATATCTTCAGACTCAATCTTGACCATTGATTCCTGCCACCTCACCCCTGGCCTTGGAAATCCTATAAATATCCCCCATTTTGGAGCACAAAGGATCCCATCTCATATCAATTTAGGCATTGTTACTATAGGCATATCCATTCTAGCATATCATTTAAGCATTGTTATTATAGGCAATTACATCTTAGATCTCGCTTAATTTGATCATTTTCTAGCATAACTGTTGAATCATCTACAATAATCAATCTCATCTAGCTTGCATATTATCATTTTAAATCCTCCATCTAGGTGTAGTCAAGTCACTGGGATTGCTTATCCAGATCTGAGAGAAAATCCACACTCGCATCTCTTAGGAGGCGATAGATCGCTTTGTCATGGTTTATCTTTCGTTCGATTTTAATTTGCTAACCATGCTTGTAATGATCTATTGAGTGTTTGTATTGCAGTTGTAGGTAACCTACTTCACACACACGACATTTTGATACCCACTGTGGGGCCTAGCCCCTTTAATCTTTAACAAGTTTGCTTGCAAGAAATCTCATTGACAGGATGATTAGCTCTTTTGGTGCACAAATTAGCTCTCTCGGGCTCCCGATTCACATTCTTGGTCTCCATTGTAGCATCCCAACACCTCAAATGGCGTTTATGGGAAGTTTCTCAACTTTGTTTTTATGTTTTTCTCCGTTTTAGCATTTTTCAGTCTATACCTTAGCGTTTCTGGTATGTCTTGTAGCATTTTTGGTCATTTTGACAGCGTTCTCAGTCAGTTTAGTAGCATTCTTGGTCAATTTTGTATCGCTTCTGGTTAATTGGGCAGCATTTTTGGTGTTCAGAATAGCATTTTTGATTAATTGGATAGCGTTCTTGGTCCATTTGATAGTGGTCTTGGTCAATTTGATAGCATTTTCAGTTTTCCAATGATTTTTCTAATGTAGTATTCTGCATTTCTCATTTTTGCTTCTGGACTGCCATTTTCTCGAACCTAAGTTGCAGTTTGTTGGTTTTGCAGGTACTTATTTCACTGTGAATACTGGAGTCATAAACCATTTCATCATCAAAGAATGCAATATAAACTACTAACTTTGTTTGCAGTCGTGAGATATTGCACTTTTTTTTGATAAACTAGGCACATAGACTAATTACAATGGAAATGAACAAACATGTCATATGTGTTTTGATGAAAGGCAAGTATGCTCTCACCTTTCTTAGGTGATCAGAAAGCTAGACTCATATTTTTCTTTCAATAGTGCATATCTTTAGCGGGCCTACCCTCCCAAGGAGCCTATAATGCCAAGGCCATTAAGGTCGGTGAGAGGGGAACCACCCAAGTGGGAATGGCTAACGCCAAGTACTCCAACCCACTATAAAATAAATGTGATTTGATGAAAATCAAGTCAACAGAAATGCTGAGTAATATCTCTCTTTTGTACCTTTAGGTATATCAAACCTTGGTTTTTAAGGCTGGGAGACCTCTTAATTGAGTTTATACCCCAATGCGCCAAACAGATCCCTTACTAGTTCCAATTAAAATTAGAAGCTACCCAGTTTACCTCCGCACATTATTAAATTCTTAGTGCATGGAGGGGGAAGAATCTCTCCTTAAGACACTCACCATATGTCCCTCTTGAGCATATGTATGAACTCCCCTTTTGAGACCTTATTGCTAGGCTCATAATGGGACTCCACTAGCTCTCGCAAAGGCAAAAACACAAGTGCCCTTTAGGGGTGACAAGGTTGTGTGAGCTGACAGGGTACCAAGTGTGGGCTAAGAACTAATAATGAAGCCAATCTCCTTAGGATAGACTGAATGATATATTTTCAATTGTTCAAAACCCGTGAAAACTTGGGCTTTCTTTAAAGCTTCTTAAACATGCACTTTATGTGTCCTTTGGGATAAAAATACAATCTGAATTTTGTGTTTGTAAGTCAAGTCAACATATCATCCATTAAAATACAACAAAAATTGCAAACTCAAACTTCAAATTGTCAAATTTACAAGTTTCACAGCAGATTGGCTCTTTCGGTCTAAACAGTCGCTCTCAAGGTCCAAACAGTCACTCTCACAGTCCAAACAGTAGCTCTCACGGTCCAAACAATCACTCTCACAGTCCAAATAGTCGCTCTTTCGGTCCAAACAGTAGCTCTCACGGTCCAAACAGTCGCTATCGGGATCCAAACAATAGATCTTATGGTCCAAACAGTCACTATCATGGTCCAAATAGTAGCTCTCATGATCCAAACAGTCGCTCTCACGGTCCAAACAGTAGCTCTCACAGTCCAAACAATCACTCTCACAGTCCAAACAATATCTCTCACGATCCAAACAATCGCTCTCACAATCCAAACAGTAGCTCTCATGGTCCAAACAGTAGCTCTTTCAGTCCAAACAGTAGCTCTCAGTCGCTCTTTTAGTCCAAACGGTAGCTCTCATGGTCTAAACAGTAGCTCTCACGGTCCAAACATTATCTCTCTTGGTATGAATGTTACTTTCTCATATTTCAACATTATCTCTCCAAGGTTGAGCTTGCTAGGTATAAACATCAATTTTCTCATTCTACACATTAACTCTTGGGGTCAAAATAACCATTGTCTAAGTTCTAACATCACTAGTTTAAACTTCAGAGTTCTTGGTCTAAACAACAAAGCTTCTTGTCTAAACAACAACTCTCTTGGTCTAAACAATAGCTCTTCTAATCTAAATAACAACTCTTTTGGTCTAAACAATAGCTCTCTTGGTTTAAACAACAGAGTTTCTAGTCCAAACAATAGCTTTCTTGGTCTAAACAACAACTTTTGTGGTCAAAACAACAACTCTCTTAGTTTAAACAATAGAGTTCTTGGTCTAAATGTCAACTCTCTTGGTCTAAACGTCAACTCTTCTAGTCTAAATGTCAACTCTCTTGGTCTAAATGTCAGCTCTTCTAGTCTAAATGCCAACTCTCTTAGTCTAAACAACAGCTCTTTTGGGTTGAATGTCAAATTGCTCGTGTTTCAACAATAGATCTCCTAGTTTGCACTTGCTAGGTCTAAATTTTAGTTATCTGAGTCTGAAAATCAAAAAGTTAGGTCAAAACAACAATCTCCTAAGTTCAAACACCCAATTTGCCGAGTCTAAACATCATTGTTTTGAACTTTAGAGTCACTGCACTACAGAATAGCATTTTTGGTATGTTTCTCAACATTCCTAGTCAGTTTGTCAGTGTTTCTAGTAAGTATAGCAGCATTTCTGGTCAGTATAGCAACATTCTCGATCAGTTTGTCAGCGTTTTTGGTCAGTTTGTCAGCATTTATGGTCCATATAGCAGCATTTCTAGACAGTATAGTAGCATTTCTAGTCAATTTGTCAGCGTTTTTGGTCAGTATAGCAGCATTTCTGGTCAGTATAGCAGCATTCTCGGTCAAGTTGTCAGCGTTTCTGATCAGTTTGTTAGCATTTCTGGTTAGTTTGTCAGCATTTTTTGTCACTACAACAGCGTTTTTGGTCAGTATAGTAGCATTTTTGGTCAGTATAGCAGCGTTCTTAATTAGTTTGTCAGTGTTATTGGTTAGTTTGTCAGCATTTTTGGTCAGTTTGTCAGCATTTCTGGTCAATATAGCAACGTTCTCAGTAAGTTTAGCAGTGTTTCTAGTCATTTTGTTAGCATTTCTAGTAAACTGCACTAAAATCATAAAACAAAAACAACCCATTTCTCAGACAGTCAAACATAGAGACTGGGTCATCTTCTCGGGTCACTCAGTTAGGTTATCTTTTGTTAAAATAGATTCAAAGATAGACACACTAAGGTTCTCAAGAATTCATCTCCAACAAGTTTAAGATCTAACATCTCAAAGTGCAACATCACACCTTTGATAAACTGATCACTCAAAACATAGTTTCTCATTGGGATCTATCATCCTCTATCACGAAATTGCAACATTTGATCAGGATAACCTTGTCCCACATCGTAGGATATATCATTCCTATTGGACTTCGTTTTATCAAAATCATCATCATTGCACTCCAAACTAAGATTGAAAAACTTACAAATCTACAAATACTTGAATTATCTTTTCGTGTCATATCACTCTATCATACCTACATTGACAGTTGGTCACTTATTGAAACACCTTCTAGACAATTGGATCCTTGCACAATATTCAACACACGTGTATGCCTATTTTAAATAAAGTGCAGAGACGAAAGATCGAAGAAACATAAATAGAAACATTTGAAATAGTTGAAGATCATAGAAACATGGAATACCAAAGCAAAATACAAGAAGAAGACATAACAGGTCAACATATCAAAGAAATCAAACAAGTCCAAAATCAAAAGCCAACTATGTCAAAACCTCACAAGGATTCAAATGCATCTCCAAAGAAAGGTGGCTCTTTTATGCAACTCTTAAAGAGATCCCTAAAGGATTTTGCTGAGGAAGATCAAAATCACGCACCTATGTCTAGCAATGGCTCATCCCCCCATAAGCAAATTGAGTCTCCAAAGGCATCTATTCCTACACCTCTTAAACACTTGCAAGAACCTTCCATAACATCCTCACCAAACAATACACCCAAGGATGAAGTTCGCCAAGGGATATCCATAATGGTTGTCAAACCTATTCAAAGCCCATCTCCTTCATATCTAAGCATTGATTCCTTGCAACATCCCCATAATGCTCCCTTGCAAATTGAAGTCCTTATTCATAGAACGCTCGTTAAACGTGTCCTAATAGATGGGGAGCTGGCTTAAATATTTGTTCATTGTGTCTTTTCCATGCTCTAGGTTATTCTGAAGATGCAGTTGATCCCCGAAAAATATCACATTCAAAGCATATGATGAAGAAGAGTGTTCCTCTAAAGGAATTGTGATATTACCCATCAGACTGGGACCTTTGTAGAAAGACACAGCATGCCAAGTCCTAGACTTGGATTTATCATACAACATACTCTTAGGAAGACCATGGATACATGACATACAGGCTATTCCATCAACATATCATCAGTGCCTGAAGTTTCCATACAATGGGCAGGAAATCATGATCTCAGCAGACTCAAATCCATTACAATGTTGTAGTTTTCTGAAACCGGCTCGAGAGGTTATTGTTCCACATAAGAGAGAGACATCATCTTCAAGCACACAATCCAAAGAAAAATTATTTACCTCAATTTTGTCAAGTATGGAAAAACAAATGCAGCTAAGAGATCGAGGGAACTGAGAATATTCACTGCTGTAGTTACCACTTTCTCTTAAATCCTATGGAGAGCCATCAAACTCTCAACAACAACCAATTGTGAAACATCTTCCAATATTTGATGGAGCATTTGTTAGTGCTGGGACCTTATCAGAGGAAACAAAAGACAAAGATGTGCTACAAGGGCTATACAAGGATGAAGAAGTCCAACAAAAGATCAATAATGGCAGAATATCTACAGAAAAATATGGAAAATGATTTAACATTCTTCAAAAAATGGGATACACTGGAATGGGTCCTGTAGGAAAAATAAAAGAAGGTATCTCAAAACCTATACAACCTCATACTCAGCAGGCTACATACAAATCAAGCTTAAGGTATGGGTGAGTTACTCTACAAGAGGGCACATCTTCTAAGAAACAAAAAGATGAACATGATAACAGACAAGAGCAACCTGCAATTGAAAGGAAAGAAGAAGTTGTAGATGTCGATATAGTTCATGCGTATGCAGGACAAACGTTAGGAACTAGCACACTTGAATCAGGATCATATTCGGTTGACTTGGACTTAATTGAGGACAATCAAGAGTTCATTCTGACAAGAGTATCGTTCTAGACATTGAAGTACATATCGAAAACTTTGACATCTCTATCATGACCCTAAATACCCTCGAAACATCTCAACCTGAGGACCCCTCACCTCTAATCTACCATGAACTTATGGACTGGGAAAATGAAAGACATACTACCATTGATACTTTTCCTAATGACCATGCCATATCCTTATATCTCGATATAATCAAACCCCAACAACTTTCACCAGGAATTTCGCTAGCGCATCTTCCAATCAAGTGGGTACCAAATCTCCTAGTCACAAAAGTGAAAATAAAGAAAATGATATCAGGTCTAATGCTGAAAACCATTTATTGGCAGCATTAGACCGAGAAAAAGTAAAAAGAAAGGATGCATCTAACAGTGAAAACCTCCTCGAGGCACTGGAAGATGGGATATTTGACACCTTACCTGAATTTTATCAAGAGAGGTCATCTATCCTAATAGAACCGACAGAGGCAGTTAACATTGGCACAATTGATCTATATCCAACAACTTCTCTATCAGAACTAGAAAGGCAAAAATGTTTGGAACACTTCAAAAGGAGGCAAATCAAAAGTTGGTCATATGCAGACATTCCAGGGTTGGATCCATATCTTATAATACATCATCTAAATATCAGTCCAGGAGAAGGCATCAATAATGGAACACAACATGGACCGGGAGCAAGCATTCTATTCATCACACTACAAGGTCATACAATTCCAAAAGTGTACAAATTAATCTTTCCCGACACCAATAATACAACAAAATATGAAGCTTTGGTCACAAGAATCAAAATGGCCATAGAATGGAACATTACACAACTTCAGATCTTTGGAGACTCTCAGCTCGTCATCAATCAAATCAATGATGATTATCAAACAAAGGATAAAAAGCTAATGTCTTATAAGAAGATGGTTGATGATGTCAAGAAATACTTTATCAAAATAACTTTTTAGTAGATTTTGAGGAATGACAATAAATTAGAAAATGCCATGGCAATACTTGCTTCTCTCCTTCAGACAGAGGAAAATCAAGAGCATTATGAATTCCTAGTGGAAGAGTTGTTTTACCATGCACATGATTGTCTTGATTCCCAAATTATTTGTCACCTCGTTGGACATGATTCCTCCCGCTATGGCCAAATTTATACATACCTGAATGATAACACCCGTTTTACCATGCACATGATTGTCTTGATTCCCAAATTATTTGTCACCTCGTTGGACATGATTCCTCCCGCTATGGCCAAATTTATAAAACCAAAACAAAAATTTCATACGCCAATCTTCCCATTATACTCTTGTCGCGGATACCCTTTTTAAACAAGGTCTGGATGACACTCTTTTAAGATGTCTCAAGCAAGAATAATCTGAGAAGGCCTTAAATGAAGTCCATAACGACATTTGTGGCACTCATTCAAGTGGTCTTACCTTTTCAAAAAAACTCATACGTTGGGGCTATTATTGCCCAACTATGGAACGAGGTTCTTTTCAAATAGCTAAAACATGCAAACAATATCAGATCCATGGAAATTTAATTCATGCACCAGCACAAGAACTTCATTCTTTGGCAACATCTTGGCCTTTCTGACAATGGGATCTTGATCTAGTAGGAAAGATAAACCCTCCTTCCTCCAATGGTCACAAATTCATCCTTTTAGCTACAAAATATTTTACAAAATGGATTGAGGTGGTACCTCTCATAAATATCGCAAAAAAATAAATTGTTGTATTTATCTTGAACTACATCATATGTCGTTATGGCATACCCATGACCATTATCACAGATAATGGGTGACCATTCAAGAACCATGATGTAGAAGAGCTATGTGAGAAATTCAAGATCCAACACAGATTTTCCACACCCTACTATCCCCAAGGGAACGGGAAAGTAGAAGAATCAAACAAAACTATTTTGAAAAATCCTCAAAAAGACAGTGAATGATGCTAGAAAAGATTGGCATATTTAATTGAACCCTACTCTATGGGCCTACCGTACCAGTATCCGCACACCAACAGGAGCCACACCATTCTCTCTTGTCAATGGGTCAGAAGAAATACTACGAATAGAAGTAGATATACCTTCTCTACGAGTATCATTAAAAGTTCTTATCCCAGATGAAGAACAATGAGTATCTAGATTGCAAGAGTTAGAATCGATCCATGAACGAAGACAAAATACCTTTGATCATTTAAAGGTATATCAGCAAAGAATGTGTCAAAGTTATAATCACAAGGTCAAACCACGAGCCTTTCAAGTTGGAAAACTAGCACTAAAAGAAAATCCACGAAACCAGTCAAATCGAGAAAATAAAGGGAAGTTTGAACCAAACTGGTTAGGTCCGTTTGTGGTCACAACAGTATTTGGGTCAGGAGCATATAAGCTATCAATACAGGACGAGGATCAGCTCGAGGAACCCATCAATAGCATGCATCTAAAGAAGTTTTATGTCTGAAAAAAAAAAACAAAAAAAAAAACCCAAAATCAGTGGAAAAGCAGAAAAATCCAAAAATAGTGGAAAAGCAGAAAAATCCCAAAACAGTGAAAAAACAGAAAAATCCAAAAAACAGTGGAAAAGCAGCAAAATCCAAAAACAGTGGAAAAGCAACAAAATCCAAAAATAGTGGAAAAGCAGAAAAATCCAAAAACAAAGGAAAAGCATAAAAATCCCAAAACAATGGAAAAGCAGAAAAATCCAAAAACAGTGAAAAAGCAGAAAAATCCAAAAACAGTGGAAAAGCATAAAATCCAAAAAAAGTAAAAAAATACAGAAAATACAAAAACAACGAAAACAGTGAAAAACAAAAACAAAATCAAATATGAGAAAAAGTGCAATAAAAACAAATGGTGAAAACATGGCAAATAGGCACTATCTATTAGCTAGCTCTTCCATCTATTCGTTCATGTATCCTTCCACTTGCATCATTTCCATCAGCACTGTTCATATCCATAATAAAGCCTTTGTACATGCGCAGGCATCACAACTGGTTTCTCACCATCGTTTGGATCATTGGGTATATCATAATGAATTTGTTTCTAGGCTTGGGGCAAAATCCTGAACTTAACTGGGGGCAAAAACAATTGATCATTTTGAGATTAATCAAACAGGTAGAACAATAGCTAGGCAACTCTTGTTAAGTGAAAACTGAGACACATCCAACGTTGAACACAAGATCAAATTGTCAACCATCAAACTATCACATGTCAGTCTAAGAACATCACACACTTTTCAATGGATGATATCTTTTAGATAATGATTTTAACACTTTGGTTCAACTTTTATATCTTTCTTTTCGCTATCATGATTTCTGAGTGACTCCAGGATGTCTTTGACTAGAGGAACAAGGAAGGAACATGATATTTTTCTTATCTACTATTTGTAAATTAATCATTAATATATGCAAATTTATCTCAGGACATGATCATTAGAGTATCATTGAAGACATTTCTGATTTTCATATAGAAATGGTCAATACTGTCTATTTTACACAAGCAACACTCAGGGCATCTTGGTTCAATTATACCTCAATGCTTGTGCTAACTTGCAATATCAAAATACATGTAAGTAGTGCTCAGGTTATCATGGTTCAATTATACCATCGATGTTTGCACTCACTTCCCACATTTTAAAAATCTCAATGATGACATAATGCAATAACCCAGTGACTGGTCCGATTGCAACATTGCATTTCATTCGCATTGATGGTATGATAAAAGAATAAGGATCCAGTCAACTACTGAGAGGGGGGGTGAATCAGTAGATAGAAAACTGATAAAAACTTTCACCAATCACAAAATCAACCTCTCAAAGCAAACTATAAACTAACAAGTTAAACCACTAAACTATAAATGCAATATCACTCTCAAGATAAATCAGTTCATTGTTACAACAGATTAATAGTAAACAGCTTGAAACTCACAAACATCCAAATACTTTACTAACATAAGTAAAACCTCATTTCAGATTGTTGTCGGTTAACATGACTTATCAAAGTGAATTAAGTAGTTAAGCAATTCAACCATAAAAACATTCACCACTTGACACAATATTTTTGACGTGGAAAACCAAATGGGAAAAACCACAGTAAGATGAGACTCATGTGTTAACTATCTGAACTCTTCTGAAGTTCACCTTGTTAGGAGCCAAGCCTGTTAAAGCTTTACAAAAAGTCTTGTTAAGAACAGATCCTGTTAGGGACCACCCCGTTAAGGGATTGACTATAATTCCCTATTAGAAGCAATACCCTATGAGGAGTAACCTCGGTAGAGGATTTGAAATCCAAGCTAATGGACAACCCGGTTAGAGGATTTGAATAACACTAAGTTTGTTAGATTACCTTGTTAGGGGATTTTACTCCTGTAACTGTTAGAAAACAATAGGAGTTTGTTGATTTGTTAGAATATCGCTACACTTGCTTGTTCAGATCCTTTCATGCTCCTATCTGCCTTTACACAAACTGCAAATACATCATCTAATTCGGCAACCACACACTCAACTAGAACTTTGCCAACTCTGAAACAAAACAACTCATCAACCTTATAAACAAATCAATGGGTCAGTAACACAACAAAAACCTAATTCTCTCATAGAGATTACAAACAAGTCGGTTCAAGTATGACCATTGGATTACATAACAATCTTTGCACATCATTCAAGAAAGCCTCAACCGCTCCTTGATGACCTCTTCATCCAACTCAGTAACTCATCACGCATTTTGCATTACATGCAATATACATGCTCATTCCCAAGATAAAAATCATTATCTCAACGCGCCAAAAACACTTTGAAACTCTCTTCATACAATATGCATACATGTCATAATCATTACCACTCATCATCAGATCATAAACCAATATAACCAATTCACCAAACTTAATCGGTTAGGGTTTATCATATCAATAGGGAGGGTTTACTGGTTCAACTCTCCAATACTTAGCAATATCGGTTCACTCCACAAACTCACCTACCAGTTTCAGTTCCCTTCACTATCGCTTCCTACCATTTACAAAACAACAATATCATTACCAGTTAATTGACATCAATGACAACATAACATATCATTAATGCAATCTTCATGCAAATTCCAACAATCTCCCCCTTTGGCATTGATGACAATACAAATATCAATACCATTGATTGTTGTGATTGTGAATAGGAATCCTGGTTTACATTTTACCATGTACTCTCCTTGTCTTCAGCTGATAGCTGGCTGTAGATCTTCAATCTAACAATCATACAATTCTTATCCCCATAATCACATAGTTCTTCTCCCCCTTTGACAACAATGCCAAAGTGAAAGTAAAACATGCAATTTCAAACTTCACTATTCAGCATCAACAACCTGCAACTTGATGCTCCCCCTATGGAATAACTCCACTTCTACATCAATCCTGTTGTAAAATTCTGCAAGTAGCTCCGGGACTAATGTAATCTACATCATGCTCAATTGACCTCATGAAGGGGTAAAACCCCTAGCTGACTTCTAAGATACTCAAAAGTAGTCTTAGGTAGAGGTTTAGTAAAGATATCTGCAAGCTGCTCCTTGGTAGAAACATGCTCCAAGATCACATCTTTACTCTGCACTTTTTCCCTCAAGAAATGATACTTCAATTCAATATGCTTGGTTCATGCATGCAAAACATGGTTCTTAGAAATATTTATGGCACTGGTATTGTCACATAGGATCTTTACAGGCTTTGAAAACTTCATCTTGAAACCTTCTAGAATGTGCCTCATCCAAATAACCTGGATACAATTCATATAAGCTGCAACATACTCAGCTTCAATGGTAGACTGTGATATACAACTCTTCTTCTTGATACTCCATGAAACAAGTCTTCCTCCAAGAAATAATGCTCCATCGGTTGTGCTTTTCCTATCATCAACATTGCATGCCCAGTATGCATCTGTATACACCTTCAAGTCAAAGTTACCTTCATATGGATACCATAATCCATAGTCAACAATGCCTTTCAAATATTTGAATATCCTCTTGGTTGCTATCAAATGTGTTTCCTTTGGATTCTTTCGAAATCTAGCAACTAGAACAACTGCATGAGCTATATCCGGTCTGCTGTGAACAACATAGTGCAATTTCCCAATCATTGACCTATACTCCTTTTCATCAATAGATGTGGCTTCATCTTCCTTAGACAATTTACAACCTGTAACCATTAGTGTCCCAATTGGTTTATAGTCAGTCATACCAAATGTCTTTAATACCTCTTTCACATACTTAGAATGTGTGATGAAAATACCACTCTTCATTTGTTGTATTTGCAAGCCTATGAAATTTTTTATCTCTCCCACTAGAGACATTTCAAACTCACTTTTCATTTCATTTGCAAAGTCATTGTTCATGTCATCATTACCTCCAAATATGATATCATCTACAAACACTTCACTAACCAGTATCTTATCTCCTTCAGATTTGAGATATATGTTGTTGTCTTCACTGGTTCTCTGAAAAACCTATCTTCATCAGGTGTGAATGAAGTCTTTCATACCATTCTCTCGGTGCTTGCTTTAACCCATATAATGCCTTGTGCAACTTACATACCATGTCTTTTTCACCAGTCAAAGCATAACCATCTGGCTACTCAATGTATACTTCTTCTTCTAGTATTCCATTCAAAAATATTGACTTCACATCCATTTGATATACTTTGAATCCCTTATGTGTTGCAAATGAAAGTAAAGTTCTAACACCTTCCAGTCTAGCAACTGGTGCAAAAGTCTCACCATAATCTTCTCCTTCTTCCTGTGCATAACCTTTGCAAACCAATCTAGCTTTGTTTCAGACTACTACACCATCTTCATTCAACTTGTTCCTGGATACCCACTTAGTACCTACCACATTCTTATTCACCGATCTGGGTACTAGGGTCCATGTATTTTTATTCTCAATTTGATCAAGCTCATCCTCTATAGCTTTGACCCAATGATCATCTCCAAATGCTTCCTTAGTAGTTCTAGGCTCAATAGTGGAGATCATGCAATAATTATCTCTAATTCTTCTTCTGGTTAACGCTCCAGCATCCTTATCTCTAATAATCTAGTCAATATTGTGATTGAGTCTTACATACCTTGGAATAACATGATCATTATCTTCAGGTTCTTCTTCTTCATTATCATCATCTTCTTCAGAATCTACCTATTCCGGTTGAACTGGTACAACAACATTCTATTTACCAGTTTCAGGTTTCATAGGTTCTGGTTCCAAAAATAAAATGCAAGGATCTTCATCCTTTTTCTCCACACTAGTTTCTCTCGAGACTTCAGGATACTCATGTACTCGAACATCAGCACTCTCAATGATTCTCTGTGTCTGATTGTTATAACATTTGTAGGCCTTACTCTTGGTGAAATAACCAAGAAATATACCTTCATCGCTTTTAGCCTCAAACTTACTAACATAGTCACTTCTCTTAATAAAAATTTTGCAGCCAAATATCTTGAAATAACAAACATTAGGTGATCTACCATACCAGTATTCATAAGGAGTCTTATCCTTACCTCTTTTTACCAAAATCTGGTTCATAGTGTAGACAGTTGTGCTGACAGCTTCTCTCCAGAAAGTTTTTGCTACACCTCCTTGTATCAACATCGTCCTAGCAGCTTCAACAACTAACTGATTGTTCCTCTCTACAATACCATTCTATTGTGGTGTCCTCAGTGTAGAAAGCTGCCATTTGATACCATTTTCTTCACAATATCTAGTGAATTCCACATAAGTAAATTCATCGCCTTGATCAGTCCTCAGACACTATATCTTCTTACCACTCTCCTTTTCAGCTAAGGCCCTGAATGCCTTGAACTTACTAAATGCTTCTATTTTATCCTTCAAGAATATGAACCACATCATTCTTGAGTAATCATCAGTGAAGATCATAAAATATCTATCACCTTGAATACTTTTAGTCCTTATTGGTCCACAGAGGTCTGTATGAACCAAATCTAACAGATGTTCCGCTGAAAAAATTTTGCTCTTAAAAGTTGAAGATGTCATCTTTCCCAACTGACATTCCTTACATAGAGCACTAAACGGTTTGTCCAATTAAGGCAAACCTCTCACTATCTTGGACTTACTCACTTTTAAAATGTTATCAAAATTTATATGACAAAATCTCCTATGCCAAAGCCAACTATCATCTACTTTAGCAATTAAACAGTTGCTGACTTTAGGATTCAGGTGAAACAAGTTACCTTTACTCTGCTTGCCCGTTGCAATCAGTTCACCTTTGCTCCCATAGATTTTGCACATACCATTTTTAAACTCCAATGGATATCCTTTGTCATTGAGTTGAGAAACACTCAAAAGATTGTGCTTTAAACCTTCAACCCAGTAGACATCATCTGCACTGCTCTTTCCATTAAGAGGAATAGTTCCCTTACCTTTAACCATGCAGGGTGAGTCATTACCAAATCTTACAACTCCGCCATCAAATTCCTTCAAAGAAAGAAATTTTCTTCGGTCACCGGTCATGTGATGTGAACAACCACTATCAATGATCTAATCATTAGAATTATCCATCCGACAAACTAAAGCCTTTTGATTAGATGTTTCCTCTTTAATGGCTTCAAACACAATGTCTTCATTAGCATCACCCTCATATTCCTCATCAATGATACCACCATCAACTACAATAAGACAATCTCTTTTGCCTTTTCCCTTGCACTTTTTGAACTTCTCTCGCTTGTGCTCATTATCACCATTAGGACAGTTATCTGCAATGTTTCCAATCTTGTTGCATGCAAAACATTTCAAAGTTAATTTACCTCTATACTTACCGGTACCTATAGGAAACCGATTGGCCAAGAATGCTTCAAGCTCAACCAAACTGTCTTCATCATCAACTTCTCTGTTGGATCTAGATTCATAACTGTGACTGGCATCTCTACTTTTCCTCATAGAAGGGTTAGAAACTGAAGCTCTAAATGTAGATTCGGATTTTTGAACACTACCATCATAACCATTTAATTCAAAAGCAGTAAGTTTACCAATGATGGAGTCAAGGGTTACCTTAGTTTTGTCAATTGATTTTAGCTCCTGAATGGCTGCAACCCGGATAGCGTAGACCGGTAGCAGGGTTCTCAACACCTTACTAACCATTGTGGCATCTTCCACTTTACCACCAACACTCTTGATCTCACCAACTATCTCTTTTATCCTCTGACCATACTGTTGGATATTCTCACCTTCAGCCATCTACATGTCATCAAACTTTCCTCTTAGACTCTCTTCTTTGGCAATCTTCACATGTTCATCACCACTATAAATCTCTTCAAGTTTTTTCCATACCTCATATGCAGTCTCCAGACCATGGACATCAACATACTTTGCATCAAACAAAGAACTGATAATAGCCTCCGGTGCTTGATTTTCTTCTTCTTGCTCTTTCTTTTGATCATCAGTCATAATCCCACTAGGTGCAACATATTGAGTACCAACATGTTCCCAGTATTGATTTCCTAGACTCTTGATATAAATTTTCATTCTACCACTCCATATTCTATAGTTCTCTCTATTAAACTTCAGACCTTCCTTCTTCATCATGTTGTACAAGATCTTTACCTCAATTTGTTAGGATTGGACCTTAGAGTGTTAGGATTCCCACAGATATTGAGAGGGGGGGTGAATCAATATCTAACCGGTGAATTAAATTTCTTAACTTGAAACATGTAGAACATATTATAACAGTGTATCGGTATGCAAGAAATAATGCAATGAATAGAATTAAAAGCAACCATATGAAAAACACACCATAACATAATGTTTTAATGAGGAAACCCGGTGTGGGAAAAACCTCGGTGGGATTTGTGACCCACAATATTCACTTACTGGCCAATAAGAGAATATTACTGCTACAAGAGGGGCCTGCACATGCAGGAAGGCCAACTGCCTAGAGCTCACTGCTCAAATACAAAATAGGAAGTCTCACTGACTTACAAAAATGGATTATACAAATCCAGTATCTTGTACTGCTTCAGAATAGCATCTATAATGCCAGATCCAGTACCAGTTTCTGCTCTGCTTCTTACATAAACCCTTAACCTATAATTCGCTTAATAGGTCTACCTTATTTTGCCTAAATATATTCCTCTTACTTCCTTTCAAATGTTCTATAATGATCTCTCTTATATAAGAGTCATTTTACAACTTGCCAAGTCGGCTTACAAAGATTTTACAATAATAAACAAAATATAATATAACAAAAATCCTATCGGCCTCTGTGTCGGTATGCTTCCTTTCTCTGTCAGTGTCGGTGGTCTGAGTACCGGTGTAGAGTCTGATCTTGCTAGTGTTGGTGTAATTCCTTGCCGGTGCCATAGGATTGTAAAGTTGTCATTAATGACAAAACCTTCAATCACCTACAATGTCTCATTGGAGTGTGCATATGCCAACAATCTCCCCCTTTGGCATTGATGGCAACACTCATGAGAAAATTCAAAAGTGTATCCAAAACTTGTAATCCAAAAATGTTTCCAAAAGTGTGTTACTAAAAATATAAGAGCTCCCCCTGAGTAGATAAGTCTTCTGTCACTTATTTTCTCATACTACTACTCCCCCTTTGGCATCAATGACAAAGGTTGTCAAGATGTCAGTAGAGTTGTAGTCTCAACCTTGTAACTGGGTGGTTACAATTTGAAAAAGATCTCCCAAAATCAAGTTTATACTTTCCATAAACTTTTTGTTGTCCTTTATTGTTGTCTCTGTTCTTTGAATTGTACCGGTGAGGTGTTGCATATGCTCTGTCAGTGTTCTCTGTCCCTGTACTAGTGCCTCAGATATTTCCTTCTGTAATGATGCTAGATAGTCCAATCTTGGACTCAGTCTTAGTCTCAAATTATTTGCCTTATTTACTATTCTCTCCTTTTTTCTGTCTAACTTAAGTAACTCTTCCTCAAAACTTGTTATCCTTTGTTCAAAAACTGATAATGTATCAGGTGAGTTAACAAAATTGTCAGCAAGTTTATTGATTCATCATGTACCTTGCTCATTTTCTTATCTATGTCTACTGTCAAAAATTTTGCCTTGCACGTATCTTTGTACAGAGTTTTAAATTCCTTCAATAAGTTACATAGTTCTGGTAGAAGTGTGTCAAATTCCCTAGTACACTTCTTTATCTGATCTTCAAATAATTTTTGCTTTTCAATTTCTAACTTATCCTTCAATGCCTCTTCCTTTATTTACTCAACAGTCACTGTGTTCTCAGTGATGTATTTACACAAAGTGTCAAGGTGGCTTAAAGAATCCTTATTGTCTATGTTATAGTTAGGAGCTATCATCTTCAAAAGTGGAATTGTGTCATCTATAGCTTTATAAGCTTGTGAACTACAATCTATTATCCTTTTGATGGAGTCCAAAAGTACTTAAGTTACATTTGTTGATTTGTAACCTGTTGAGGAGGAACCAACATTCTGAATTCCGCCGGTGGAGGAAGTAACCAAGCTTGTAGTGACCTCTGGTAGGTATGTAGTGACCTCTGGAGGAAGTAACCAAGATTGGTAGGAAGTAACCAATCTTCTCCTGTTGTCGGTGGCACTGTTTCCATGTGAATCTATTCCTATTCCTGAGCCTGTTGCTCTGCTTGTCTCTCTGTTTGTTGCTCTATTTGAGTCTTAGTTTGAGTCTCTACCTGTTGCTCTGTGTTATCAACTTCAAATTTTCTTTCAGTATTGTCAATGCTATCAGTTGCCGGTGGCTCACTAGCCATATCTATCTTGTCGGTTGTATCTTTGTCTATCATAATGTTGACCTTTTGTGTATCAACATCAACTGTGTATAGTACTTCAGGATTAGGATTTGTATCCTTTATGTCCATACTCTCATATGTCGGTTGATCTTCAGTAGTTGTTACCAATGATGTAATTGGAGGCGGTGGGAGTAAGTTGTCTTTTACTTTGATGCTCGGAGGTCCACCAACCTTTCCTTTTCCTTTGTCCTAACCTTTAGTGCTTGAAAATAGTCATGAATATTCTTTTCTTTATTTTCACCCATGTTGTTGAATAGGTTTGTTAACTGTTTTCCTACCGGTATATCAAATCCAAGGTTCTTATTGCCTATATCGGGAACCTATTTGGTTTTGTGTAGCATCAAGCATACAAGTAGATTTCCAGATCTAAAAGTTCCTTTCTTATCCTTCTTGATTTTGCCTAAGTTATCAATCAACTCATCTTTTAACCATTCACATACATCAATTTTTACATTGTCTTTAACCATGTCATAAGCACTCTTAATGCATAAACTAGAAACTGAGTTAAGTCTGTTTGCATGAGTTGCTTTGTATCCTAAGATCATCCTAACAAATCTCAAATTTATATCGGTCACATCATTAACCCTTGGAGACCTTCTGTCTGATGTTGCACCAGTTAAGTTCATTACTAGGTCATTGGAGACCTTTTTAGTCTTGTCTGGTCTATTACTGGTGGAAGGTAACCCTGTTACTTCTTTCACAGCTTCCTTTGTAATTTTGTGAACTGAATCAAGCCAAAAGAATGAACCATTTACCCTGCTTAAAACTATCCTAATCACTTCCTTGGGAAATTCAGGAATGCAGAGGATTTCAGTGAATCCTAGGGTTTCAACAACTTTATGTTTAGGTTTTACATTGCCAAAATTGTCACATATAACAGTCTCATACATGTTTTTAATTTCTTCATCTCCTAATTCCTCTATGTTGCAATGAATGTATATTCTGGGATCTTCTGCAAAAAAAACTCCTTTTGGAATTTGGGAAAAAGCACCTACATTGTCATCTTTCTTAGCTACCTCGGGAACTAGCTGAAATACGGGCCTAGGGCGTTTTATAACCTCAACTACTGTAGGGTTTTCTATGAATTCAAGTGCAGAGGAGGATGCCATGAAGATAAATACCTTTTTCTACCTTTGGATGGATTGATTGTCGAAGTGCTTTGCCTCTTTGCTCGAAATACCTTAGCTCTGCAAATTTCGCCCTCTTTGAATGTTTGAAATCTCGGTGAAATGAAATGGAGCCAAAACCACAAATTTATAATGTTTATTTGTCATCTACCACATTTAATGTATGCCAATTTAGTAGTCACTTAACATTGTCTACCAATATATAAGTAACTTCCAACTTCTCACCATTAACCGAGGGAATTATAGCATATGTCTCATTTGATTGCCAAACCCTCAAGAAAATTTTCTTTCAATTTGATGAAGAGCTTCCTATCGATGGAGTATTACTCTGTCCTGTCGGTGAAGCACTACTTTGTCCTATCGGTGGTGTGTTGATTGGTTCTATCGATGGAGGAGTATTCACAACAATATTTAGGTCCGACTTTCTAATCCATTGTTTTGAGAATTCTTGCTTAACCTCTTCAACTTTTTCTTTACCTTTCAAACTAGAACTTTTGTTGTCTGCAGGTGATCCTTTACTTCTACAGAATTTTGCAATATGCCTAATCTTGTTACATGCATAGCAAGTCACATTATTCTTCTGAATAGCTTTCCCATAACTAGTGCAGGAGCACCCTTCTAAGGTCTTCCTCCTTTTGGTTTTTGTTGGTGTTTTGCTTCTTTGAGAAGCCATTGTAAATGTAATAAGAGCCATGAGCTCATTGGTCTTATTTAGGTCCTAGGTTCTCAAGTCTTGGTTGAGATTTCTTGTGGAAAGGTTATGTGTGCCATTGATGAGTTTTGGGTCCTTTTAGCATGGTGGTGTCCATAGGATAGCCCAATATAGGCCTAGGAGTCAAGAAAAGCAACTTTGCAAAAGTTGCTCAAAAGTTGTAAAAAGTTGCATGACAACTTTTCAAAGTTGTCAAGCAACTTTTCCACCTAATAGGTCAAAAACCTTAGTTTAGCATGGAGAACCCTAATTTTGGCACACAAATCAAGGAAAGGATACTATATATAGCTACAAACCCTAAAATGATGGTTTGGATGTTAGTTTTTGTACGGCCCAAGAAAAGAGACCTTGACTGTGAATGTGATTTTGTTGCCAATCAGCACAAATGGAGCAGCAGAGAGTGATAATGGATTGTTTTGCAGACTAAACTATGTTGAGAGCTTTTGTGTTGTGTTTACTCTTCCATTTTGAGCAATTAGTTTTAGTGTGTTGTGCAGGTTTTGAGTCTTTTGTAAATATTTTGTAAAACACTCTTTCACTGTCCAGTTTTGGACTATTTTGTGTCAAATGGGTTACCAACTTCTATCCCCATTGTGGAGTCGCCATGAAACCATGGGGAATAGGAGTACAGACCCTGTACATTACCTCAGAGCAAGCAGGGCCCTTGAAGATGCAGGGAAGCGATCCAAAGACCCACTCCTAAGCGAGACTGGACAGTGCCTGGCTAGGAAGGGTTAAGGTTGCAGAGGTCCGTGAGAGAAAGGAAGGTCAGAGGAGGATGCACCCTTTGGAGGAGTTGTAGATGGGTGTGTGGAGCAGCATTGGTGAGAAGGAGGAGCTTCCACCAATCCAAACGAGGTGGTAGAAACACCAAATCATCATTGTGACCCTGGCAGGCCTAAAAACCCTCTTAAAAACCCTTAAAAACCCCAAAATTCACCTAGGGCAGTGTACGGACACTTGGAGTCCCAAAACCTAGAAAATATTTGAGCTTTTGCCAATTGAGCAGTAGTCCTTTTGGGGAGTTTCACAAGTTGGGTCATCGTTTGCAAGAGAGAGCCCTAAAAGTCCGGAATGGAGACCTAATTGGGCTCATTCCTTGTAGCCCTATTTTGCAGGAAAGAAGCAAAATTGTGAGATTGGTAACAAATAGGAAGGCCTAAACCTCTTGGGGGCACATGAATGGATGGTAAACCATGCCTAAAACCTATCCTATCCTTGCTAGGACCTAAGAAGGTGTAGGACAATCCAAACCCTTATGGGCCTAAATAAGGGTTCTTTTGAATCTCATGAGTAGGTGAGACCTTAGGAGAAGTATTGCAAGTTGTTGGTGGGTGGATTGGGAAAGGTCAGGGGATTCCACAAGAAAGGGAAGTCCTAGAGACCCTAGGGTATGGTTAGAACACCTGGTGATCCAAGGAAAGGATCAAAGAACATAGACTAGGCTAGTCTATCCCATACCCTTTCCCATCAGATTGGTATCAGAGCAAGTTAAAGATTTGGGTGGACCGTGCATGTCTCTATATTCTGGTGAATCATTAGGGGAGAACATAATGGTCACTACTGTAGAGCTAGCTAGGGAGGTAGAAGAGAAGAAGGATAAAAATAGACTCCTTGAAGAAGCTATGAGTGAGATAAGGGACAAGCTACAAGAAGTGGTTGATCAGAGGGCACATGGACTCTGGGGTGAGGACACCAAGGATAAAGGCAAGAAAACTATTGATATAGATGACATTATACCTAAACCAGACCCCTTGATCAATGAAGAACCTTTTGTAAAGGCCGTCAAGGCTTTGAATACAAAAGCTTTTGAAGGATTGCCACAATTCAGTGGAAGGATGGATATTGCCACCGTCATGGAATGGATTGAGGGTATGGAGAACCATTTTGAGTGTGAGGGTGTAACAGAAGCCCAAAAAGGTTAAGGTTTCCAAATCTAGACTAAGGGGAGTAGCCTTGACATGGTGGAAATACTTGCAAGAGGAGAGGATTAGCATGGGGAAGCTACCTATTGCAAATTGGAAGGCCATGGTGAGTAAGATCAAAGAGAACTACTTGCCAGAGGACTATGAAGTCCAACTTCATAAGAAGAGATAGGGATTAAAGCATAAGGATCTTGATGTGGCCTCCTACACAGAGGAGTTTCAAAAGCTTTGTCTTAGATCCAAAGTCCAAGAAGAAGAATCCATCAAGGTGGCTAGGTATCTAAGTGATCTAAAGTGGAGCATCCAAGAGGAGATAAGCCTATGGACTCCTACAACTATCCAAAAGTGTCATCAACTTGCTGCTAAGGTAGAAGAGAGGAACAAAAGGAAGGGTGACTCCAACAATAGGGGTAGAGGCAGAGGTAGAGATCAAATGAATCACCGAGGTGGTTACCAAAGCAAGACAAGTGAACAAAGGAATCAAGGAGAGTCCAAGTTGAATGAGCATAATAGTGAGACCACTCTTAGAGGAGGTCATTCTTGAGGTAGAGGTACACAAGGGGACCTAAATAGGGGCAGAGGTACTGGCAGGAGCAGTTCCTACTTTGCAACCATGAAATGCTACAATTGTGGTCAATTGGGACACCCGGCCTATAGATGCCCTGACAAGCCTACATCATCAAATATTGGAAAAAGGGTTTCTTATGCCCATGAAGACACATCAAGAAGAAAGACACCTAAGGTGGACCATATTGAATAAGAGATTGGAGAAAATTTGATGTTCAATAGAGTCTTGATAAGACAGCTGGTTAAGGGTGAACCTAAGCATAGGAGAGCATTGTTTAGGGTGAGATGCAAGATCCTTGGTAAAGTTTGCAAGGTGATAGTTGATTCAGGGTCAACTGATAACATCATATCAGATGAGGTAGCCAAGAAGTTGAAACTCACAAGGATACCCCACACTAGCCCTTACAAGGTGACATGGTTGAATCAAGAGCATAGTGTGCTTGTCAATGAACGGACTTGGGTAGAGTTCTCTATTGGAGGATACAAGGATAAGATCCTTTGTGATGTGTTACCCATGGATGCCTGTCATCTACTGCTAGGTAGACCCTGGCAATTTGATAGGATGGTGATCTATGATGGAGAGGAGAACTCCATTTCCTTCAAGAAGGATAGCAAAACCTTTAAGATTCAGTCTCTAACAGAGGATGATGAAGGAACCTCAAGAACACCTAGTGTCTTACTTAACACTGGTAAAGAGTTCTTACACTTGCTGCATGAAAAGGAGATAGTGGGATGTGCCATCTTTGTGAAGCCAAAGGAGGAGGAAGACAAGTTGCAGAAAAAGGTACCCAAGGAGATGAAGCAAATGTTGCAAGAGTATAAGGACATAGTGAGTGATGGAGCACCTGCAACACTTTCACCAAGAAGGTCCATAAGCCATCAAATAGACTTTGTTCCCGGTGCATCCCTACCCAATAAAGCTACATATAAGCTCACACCTGATCAAAACAAAGAGGTGGCAAGGCAAGTACAGGAGTTGTTGGATCAAGGACTGATCAAGAAGAGCATCAACCCATGTGCAGTCCCGGTAGTGCTAGCATCAAAGAAGGGAGGCAAGTGGAGACTTTGCACTGATTCAAGGGCAATCAATAGGATCACCATAAGTTACAGATTTCCTATTCCTAGGATAGAGGATCTGATGGACTGTTTAGGTGGTGCCATGTATTTTACTAAGTTAGACCTTAAGAGTGGTTATCATCAGATTAGGATCAAGGAGGGGGATGAGTGGAAGACTGCTTTTAAGACCACAGAAGGGTTGTATGAATGGCTTATGATGCCATTTGGACTCACCAATTCCCCAAGCACCTTCATGAGGTTGATGAATGAGGTGTTAAAGGACTTCATAGGCAGGTTTGTGGTGGTGTACTTAGATGACATACTCATCTATAGTAGAACCAAAGAGGAGCACCTAGAACAACTGAGGTTAGTCCTAGAGAGGTTGCATGAAGAGAAGTTGGCAATCAACTTAGAGAAGTGTGACTTTTTGAAGCAAGAGTTGGTCTACTTGGGATTTGTGGTGTCTAAGGGAACCTTGAAGATGGATCCAAGCAAAGTGGAGGCAATCTTGAATTGGCCTGCCCCTAAAATAGGGACTGAAGTTAGGAGTTTCCATGGTTTAGCCCAATTCTATAGAAAGTTTGTGAGGAACTTCAGTGGCATATGTGCACCAGTACTTGACACCATAAAAGGAGGCCTAAAAACCAAATTCAAGTGGACTTAACAGGCTGATAAAGAATTCTAATTATTGAAGCAAGAAGTAGCCACAAAACCCCTCCTACTCTTACCTACTTTTGACAAGCTATTTACATTGGAATGTGATGTAAGTGCCATTGCAGTAGGGGGTGTATTAAGTCAAGAGGGAAGGCCTGTGGAATTTTTCAGTGAGAAGCTTAATGAAGCAAAGAAGAAGTACTCAGCCTATGACCTAGAGTTGTATGCACTAGTTCAGTCTCTCAAAAAGTGGAGGCATTACCTACTCCCAAAGGAATTTGTGGTGTTCACAGATAACCAAGCTTTGAGTTACATTAACACTCAAGAGAAGATTAGCAATAGACATTTGAAATGGATGGAATACCTCCAATCCTTTACTTTTACCATCAAGCATAAAAAGGGGCAACTCAACAAGGTGGCAGATGCTTTAAGCAGGAAGTTGTTGACTGTCCAAGAGTTACAATTGCAGAGCATAGGAATAGAAGGTTTCAAGGACCTCTATGAAGTAGATGAAGACTTCTCATCAGCCTACAAGGTTTGCAAGGAGTTTGAGAATCATTTTCATGGTGAGTATGCAGAATACACTCTTCAAAGTGGTCTCTTGTTCAAAGGTAATCAGTTATGTGTGCCTAGAGGATCCATGAGAGAAAATCTCATACAAGAGAAACACAATGGTAGTCTAAGTGGACACTTTGGGATCAACAAAACCTTGGATCTAGTACAGAGGTACTACTATTGGCCTAGGTTGCCAAGGGATGTGAGAAGGTATGTGGAGCAGTGTGGTGTGTGTCAAAGAGCCAAAGGAGGCTCAAGTAATGCAGGCCTCTATCAGCCATTACCGGTCCCAAATAGGCCTTGGGAGTGTGTGAGCATGGACTTTGTAGTAGGACTCCCCAAGACAAAGACAGGTGTGGATAGCATCTATGTGGTAGTAGACAAGTTTTCTAAGATGAGCCATTTCATTCCATGTAAAACTACTCATGATGCTAGCTATGTTGCACATCTCTTCTTTAAGGAGATTGTAAGGATTCATGGACTCCAACTAAGTATTGTTTCAGATAGGGACAACAAGTTCATGGGCCATTTTTGGCAAACCTTATAGAAAAGACTAGGGACCAATTTATCATTTAGCTTAGCTTACCATCCACAAACTGATGGTCAAACTGAAGTCATTAATAGGGTGTTAGGCAACTTGTTGAGGTGTCTAACCAAGGAGTATGGGTAGACATGGGATCTAGTCATTCCACAAGTGGAGTATGCCTACAATGACAGTGTAAATAGGACCACTGGAAGGAGTCCTTTTGAGGTTGTCTATGGCAGACATCCAAGGGGAGTGTGTGAATTAAGAGAACTTGGTTCCATGGAGATGAAGAGTGGCCAAGCAGAGGACTTCACTCAAACCATCAAGGCGGTCCAAGAACAAGTCAAGAGAGCCATCCTAGAGTCTACTCAAATCTGAAAGCCAAAGTGGATGAGAAAAGGAGAGAGGTTCAATTCAAAGTGGGTGACTATGTGATGGTCCATCTGAGCAAAGCTAGAATGCAAAGCGGCAAGCCTACTAAACTACAAATGAAGAGGGTAGGACCTTATAGAATTCTATCCAAATATGGTGAAAATTCCTACAAGGTGGATCTTCCTCCAGATTTGGCTATATCACTAGTCTTCAAGTTGCTGACCTGATACTATACAAGGGTGAAATAGTAGGACAAACTGAGAATCAAGCCAAGGTACTACAAGACTTGGATGTGAATGCTTTACCTCAAGTGAAGCAACCCATAGCAGAGGAGATCTTGGAGTCAAGGGTGAAAAATTCTACTAGACACCAGGTCTATATGGAACACTTGGTGAAGTGGGCAGGTCAACCTGAGTCTGAAACCACTTGGGTTGAAGAGGGCAGGTTCAAGAAACTTGGTATTGACCCAGCTCTCATTTCTCCCCTAGTTCCTTAAATTTTGTGCAGAGCGGGAGTATGGTGTAGGAGAACCCTTCTAAGGTCTTCCTCCTTTTGGTTTTTGTTGGTGTTTTTCTTCTTTGAGAAGCCATTGTAAATGTAATAAGAGCCATGAGCTCATTGGTCTTATTTAGGTCCTAGGTTCTCAAGTCTTGGTTGAGATTTCTTGTGGAGGAGAGGTTATGTGTGCCATTGATGAGTTTGGGGTCCTTTTAGCATGGTGGTGTCCATAGGATAGCCCAATGTAGGCCTAGGAGTCAAGAAAAGCAACTTTGCAAAAGTTGCTCAAAAGTTGTAAAAAGTTGCATGACAACTTTTCAAAGTTGTCAAGCAACTTTTCCACCTAATAGGTCAAAAACCTTAGTTTAGCATGGAGAACCCTAATTTTGGCACACAGACTGAGGAAAGGATACTATATATAGTTACAAACCCTAAAATGATGGTTTGGATGTTAGTTTTTGTACAGCCCAAGAAAAGAGACCTTGACTGTGAATGTGATTTTGTTGCCAGTCGGCACAAATGGAGCAGCAGAGAGTGATAATGGATTGTTTTGCAGACTAAACTATGTTGAGATCTTTTGTGTTGTGTTTACTCTTCCATTTTGAGCAATTAGTTTTAGTGTGTTGTGCAGGTTTTGAGTCTTTTGTAAATATTTTGTAAAACACTCTTTCACTGTCCAGTTTTGGACTGTTTTGTGTCAATGGGTTAACAACTCCTATCCCCATTGTGGAGTCCCCATGAAACCATGGGGAATAGGAGTACAGAACCTATACATTACCTCAGAGAAAGCAGGGCCCTTGAAGATGTAGGGAAGCCATCGGCCCTTGAAGATGCAGGGAAGCCATCCAAAGACCCACTCCTAGGCGAGACTGGACAGTGCCTGGCTAGGAAGGGTTAAGGTTGCAGAGGTCCGTGAGAGCAAGGAAGGTCAAAGGAGGATGCACCCTTTGGAAGAGTTGTAGATGGGTGTGTGGAGCAGCATTGGTGAGAAGGAGGAGCTTCCACAAATCCAGACAAGGTGGTAGAAACACCAAATCATCACTGTGACCCTGGCAGGCCTAAAAACCCTCTTAAAAACCCTTAAAAACCCCAAAATTCAACTAGGGCAGTGTACGGACACTTGGAGTCCCAAAACCTAGAAAATCTTTGAGCTTTTTCCAATTGAACAGTAGTCCTTTTGGGGAGTTTCACAATTTGGGTCATCGTTTGCAAGAGAGAGCCCTAAAAGTCCGAAATGGAGACCTAATTGGGCTCATTCCTTGTAGCCCTATTTTGCATGAAAGAAGAAAAATTGTGAGATCGGTAACAAATAGGAAGGCCTAAACCTCTTGGGGGCACATTAATGGATGGTAAACCATGCCTAAAACCTATCTTATCCTTGCTAGGACCTAAGAAGGTGTAGGACAAGCCAAACCCTTATGAGCCTAAATAAGGGTTATTTTGAATCTCATGAGTAGGTGATACCTTAGGAGAAGTATTGCAAGTTGTTGGTGGGTGGATTGAGCAAGGTCAGGGGATTCCACAAGCAAGGGAACTCCTAGAGACCCTAGGGTATGGTTAGAACACCTGGTGATCCAAGGAAAGTATCAAAGAGCATAGACTAGGCTAGTCTATCCCATACCCTTTCCCATCAATAACCTATGCTAGTTTGTGTTCTACATTGATTAGATAGGTGTCCAAATCTTCCACAAACATAACATCTCACATTCATTCTACAATTTTCAGAGTTGTGACCAACTTTGTTGCATTTTGAACATTGACCGGTGGGTGTGTTGATATTCTGATAATTTCTAGATCTACATTCATTTGTGCTATGACCATACTTATTACAGTTAAAGAATTTTCCATTGAATTTATAAGCATTAGGTTGTCTTACTAGTTTTCTACGATCCTGAGTGTTCACAGTACCGGAGCTTTCACCAACTTCAAAGACAATTCCAGAAGTGTCACCTTTAGGTTTTTGATTCTTCAGCAAGTTACCAAGTTCTTCTGAGCTTTTCTTGAATTTCTCTTTATGTTGATTTGCAGTATCTAGTTCTCTTTCTAAAACTTCTTTCTGCCTCATCAGTTCATTTGAGTCATTCTGAGTGTGCATCATATCTGTCTTCAACAAATCATTTTCATAACTGAGTCTTGTGTTTTCATTTGCAGCATCACTTTGTCTTCTGGTCAAATCTTCTTCATTCTTCTTTCTATCTTCAATTTATTTACAAAATCTCATAGTCATATCCTGCATCTCATTCTTTGTTGTCGTGTTCTCTTGTTTCAGCTTGTTTATCATATCATTAAGAGTTTCTTTTTCATCATTCTCATTTTGCATCTTTTCACAAAGTTCTCTTCTCTTGTTTCTTGAAATAGTAAGATTTTCTTGAAGTGCCTGAATGATATCCTGAGCTGCCTTTAGATCATCTTCAAGTTTGATATTTTTCATTTTTTCTGCATCATAGTCTGAAAGAGCTGCTTCTAGTTGCTTCATCAGATTTTCCATCTCTACCGGTGTCAAGATCTTCCTCAAGCTATTAGGCTTCTGAAAATAGAGGACCAAGCTCTGATACCAATTGTTAGGATTCCCATAGATACTGAGAGGGGGGTGAATCAGTATCTAACTAGTGAATTAAATTTCTTAACTTGAAACATGTAGAACATATTATAACAGGGTACCGGTATGCAAGAGATAATGCAATAAATAGAATTAAAAGCAACCATATGAAAAACACACCATAACACAATGTTTTAATGAGGAAACTCGGTGTGGGAAAAACCTCGGTGGGATTTGTGACCCACAATATTCACTTACTGGCCAATAAGAGAATATTACTGCTACAAGAGGGGCCTACACATGCAGGAAGGCCAACTGCCTAGAGCTCACTGCTCAAATACAAAATAGGAAGTCTCATTGACTTACAAAAATGGATTATACAAATCCAGTATCTTGTATTGCTTCAGAATAGCATCTATAATGCTAGATCTAGTACCGGTTTCTGCTCTGCTTCTTACATAAACCCTTAACCTATAATTTGCTTAATAGGTCTACCTTATTTTGCCTAAATATATTCCTCTTACTTCCTTTCAAATGTTCTATAATGATCTCTCTTATATAAGAGTCATTTTACAACTTGCCAAGTCGGCTTACAAAGATTTTACAATAATAAACAAAATATAATATAACAAAAATCCTGTCGACCTCTGTGCCGGTATGCTTCCTTTCTCTGCCAGTACTGGTGGTCTGAGTGCCGGTGTAGAGTCTGATCTTGCTAGTGTCGGTGTAATGCCTTGTTGGTGCCATAGGATTGTAAGGTTGCCATCAATAAAAAAACCTTCAATCACCTACAATGTCTCGTTGGAGTGTGCATATGCCAACATAGAGGACTTGAGATGCTCTATACCAATTGATGGTATGATGAAAGAATAAGGATCCGGTCAACTACTGAGAGGGGGGGTGAATCAATAGATAGAAAACTGATAAAAACTTTCACAAATCTCAAAATCAACCTCTCAAAACAAACTATAAACTGACAAGTTAAACCACTGAACGATAAATGCAATATCACTATCAAGATAAACCGGTTGACAATTACAACATATTAATAGTAAACAACTTGAAACTCACAAACATCTAAATACTTTGCTGACATAAGTAAAACCTCATTTCAGATTGTTGCCTGTTAACATGACTTATCAAAGTGGATTAAGTAGTTAAGAAACCATAGTAAACATAACCACAAAAACATTCACCACTTGACACAATATTTTTGACGTGGAAACCCGAATGAGAAAAACCATGGTGAGATGAGACTTGTTACAAGCTAGGGTTGTTGTTGCACCAAAAGATTGACCTATCAATGCCCGATACAACCACTAGACTTATAGAATCCACAAGAGGCTATTAAACCATGTCGTGAATCCCCACGAGGGATGTTGGCCCACTGCCAACAATCCCCCTCCCAACGTCACTTGACGTGGCCTGCGTGATTTGAACCTGTGACCAAGCTCTGATACCAAATGTTAGGATTAATGATAGTCCCAAAGATACTGAGAGGGGGGTGAATCAATATCTAACCCGTGAATAGAATATTTAACCTTATTAAGTATTTTGCATTCCAAAACAGTGTACCGGTAAACAAGAATTAATGCAGTAAATATGAACAGTAAAGACAACATAGAAAACACACCATAACACAAGATGTTTAACGAGGAAACCCGGTGTGGGAAAAACCTCGGTGGGATTTGTGACCCACAATATTCACTCACTGGCCAATGAACGGATATTACTTACAATGTGGTGCCTGCACATGCAGGAAGGCCAACTACCTAGAGCTCACTGCTCAATTACAAATGGAAGTCTCACTGACTTACAAAATGTATTATGAGAATCCAATATAATGTACTGTTACAATTCAGCATCTGTTATGCCAGTTTCAGTACCGGTTTAAGCTCATACTATAACCATAACCTTATACAAAATCTGCCTTAATATTCACTCATCACTTTTCTACATCTATCCTTCTTATGTAAATGATTTACAAGATCTCATACATATATGAGTCTATTACAATATGCCATGTCGGCTTTACAAAAAGATATTTACAATTAGATACAATAAGAAAAAATTTGTTCCTGTTGGTTAGGCTGTCGGTATACATTCTTGGATTGTTGGTAGTGGGCCAACGTCTCTTGCGGGGATTCACAACATGGTTTAATAGCCTCCTGTGGATTCTATAAGTCTAATGGTTGTATCGGGCATTGACAAGTCGATCTTTTGGTGCAACGACAACCCTAGCTCCTAACAATTGGTATCAGAGCCTAGTCCTCTATTTTCAAAAGTCTAACAGCTTGAGGAAGATTCTGACACCGGTACAGATGGAAAACTTGAGAAAGCAATTAGAAGGAGCTCTTGTGGACTATGATGCAGAGAAGTTAAAAAATATCAAACTTGAAGATGATCTAAGGACTATATAGGAATTCATTCAAGGACTTGAGGAGAATATCACTATTGCTAGAAATAAGAGAAAAGAACTTCATGAGAAGATGCAGAGTGATGATGATGAAAAGGAAACTCTTAATGAGCTTGTAAATAAGATGAGGCAAGAAAACATGACTTTGAGGAATAAAATGCAAGACATGACTATGAGATTTTGTAAAGACATTGAAGATAGAAAGAAGAATCAAGATGACTTGACTAGGAGACTCAATGATGCTGGAAATGAAAATCTAAGACCTAGTCATGAAAATGATATGTTGAAGACAGATTTGATTCACATGGAACATGATAAAACTGAACTTATGAGACAAAAGGGAATTCTGGAAAATGAGTTGGCTACTGCAAATCAACATAAAGAGAAATTCAAGAAAATTTCAGAAGAACTTGATGATATGCTGAAAAGTCAGAAACCTAATGGAGACACTAATGGACTTGGATTTGAAGTTGGAGAAAGTTCTGGTACTGCAAACAATCATGATCACAGTAAACCAGTAAGACAACCTAATGCTTACAAATTTAATGGGAAATGATTTAACTGTAACAAGTTTGGTCATAGAGCAAGTCAGTGTAGATCTAGAAACAATTAGAACATTAATGCACCCACCGGTCAATGTTCCAAATGCAACAAAATTGGTCACAATTTAGAAAACTGCAGAATGAATGTAAGATGTTATGTTTGTGGAAGATTTGGGCACTTATCTAATCAATGCAGAACACAAACCAACATAGGATATGGAAAGGCTATTCAGAAGAATAATGTGACTTGTTATGCTTGTAACAAGATTGGACATATTGCAAAATTTTGTAGAAGCAAGACTTCACCGGCAAACAATAAAGGACCCAGTTTGAAAGGCAAAGAGAAGGTTGATGAGGTAAAGCAAGAATTTTCAAGACAATGGATTAGAAAGCCAAATCAGAATGTTGATGAGACTATCCCTTCACTAGTAGAACAGAGTATTACTCTGTCGGCAGGAGATTCTTCATCCAACTGAGTAGTAACCCTTTGGGGGTATTGCAGCAAGTTAAAAATCATGCCAGTTTACCCTCGGTTGATGGTGAGAAGATGGACTTCTTCTCTACCGATAGATGTGTTAAGTTTCACTTAACCGACGAGCATTTATTGCAGTTGTTGGAAGCAAAGACATAATAAATCATTGATTTTCCCTCTTTTTCAATTCATCGAGAATTCAAACTTTCAGAGAGCGCAAAAATCTGAGTGAAGGCATCTAAGGCGAAGAAGTGAAGTGATTTCTCTCAAGCACTCAAACCATTATCAGGCAGATTAAGGTATTTATCAATGGCTTCCTCCTCTGCTCCAGAATTTATTGCAAACTTTATTGTTGTGGAAGTTGTGAAATGCCCTAGGCCCGTTTTTAAAATCATTCCCGAGATAGCGAAACAAGATGATTCCATAGGTGCTTTTTCAAAAATCCCAAAAGGTGTTGCTTATGCTGAAGACCCTGGAATCTATATTCATTGCCATATTGAGGAATTAGGTTCTGAGGAAATATTGAAAATGTTTAAAACTGTTATCTATGATGAAAATGGAAATGTAAAACCCGAGCACAAGATAATTGAAACTTTAGGTTTTGTGGAAATCTTGGACATCCCTCATTTTGCTAAGGAGGTAGTAAGGATTATTCTTAGCAGACTTCATGGAGAATTCTTTTGGCTAGATTCTGTTTGTAAAATCACCGAGAAGCAATTAGGGCAGTGATTGGTTTACCCTCCACCGGTAGCAGGTCAGATAAGACTAAGAAGGTTCCTAATAACATTGTCATGACATTAACAGGAGCAACATATGACAATAGATCCCTAAGAGTAAATGATGTCAAAGATGAGAATGTCAGATTTATAAGCATGATCCTAGGTTATAAGACCACACATGCAAACCGACTTAACTCAGTTTCCAGTCTTTGCATTAAAAGTACTTATGATATGGTGAATAATGATGCAAAAATAGATGTATGTGAGTGGTTAAAGGATGAGTTGATAGACAACCTGAAAAAGATCAAAGGTGATAAGAAAGGAACTTTTCATTTTGGCAATCTTCTTGTATGTCTCATGTTTTACTTCACAAAAAAAGTTCCCAGTATTGGAAAGAAAGACTTTGGATATGATATACTGGTAGGCAAACAACTACTAGAAATCTTCACTGGTATGGGTTTAGACAAAGAAAATAATATAACAGAGTACTTCAAAACCTTCAAAGCAAAAATGAAAACAAGAGAGACGGCCACAAAGTATTGTAGACAAATATGAAAAAGAAATATGTTTTGTAATAAAAAAGGATGAAATCTGGATGGAGGCAGTTCTTCCTAGAACTATATGGATAATAGAAATGGGGTATGAGGCAGATATAAATATCATTGAAACTTATGCTAAAGCCTTGTTAGAGGCACCTAGAGAACCAGAAGAAAAGGTTTTTGGAAATGCAGAAACAATAGAAAGTGATGTACAAACATTGAAACAGAGAAAGAGAAGAGAAAAGTACACAAGAAGTGCATCTAAACAAGTTAAGGAAATAAAAGAAAATGTCATGAACATAACTGGAATAAAGGAAAGTGACCTAGAAGGATTAAAATAGGAGGCACACATCTCACCGGTTGGTACATCATCTGACAATGAGATACCTGCTGAGTTTAAGTGAGTTGATAGGAAGAGAAAACCTTCATCGATACCCTCTCCTCCACCAAACACCAAGGTAGAAGCAACAGGAAGTGAGACCACCGGCAAATAAGTTGACACCAAAGAAGAAAAATAAATAAAAAATTATACCACCTTTGGACAACTTACTTAGTGAGATAACTAATGATGGTAACTTAGTTAATGTTAGCAAACTGTACAATACATTCACTAATGAAGAAAAGGAAAGTATTGAGAATAGCATAATACTACATCTTGATATATACAAGAAAGTATTAATAGAAGTTGTAGATGATTTGCCAAGTGAATTGTACAGGAGGTTAGATGCCAAAAGGATTGCAGTCATGGAGCTTGACAAGAAACTTAAGATTGAAAAACTCCTAGCTATACATACGGTCAACTTTGTAGAATAAATTGATGAATTAATTAGTGAAGCTAATAGAACAGTTTTTGCAAGTGGACACCGACATGTGAGCCTAATGGCTGGTAGAGTCAATGAAATTGCAGAAGAAACAACAGACAAGTGGTATCAGAGCTTGGTCATAGGTTCGAATCATGCAGGGCACGACGAGTGACGTTGGGAGGGGGATTGTTGGCAGTGGGCCAGTGTCCCTCGCAGGGATCCACGATTCGAACCTGTGACCAAGCTCTGATACCACTCACTGGCCAATGAATGGATATTACTTACAATGTGGTGCCTGCACATGCAGGAAGGCCAACTACCTAGAGCTCACAACTCAATTACAAATGGAAGTCTCACTGACTTAGAAAATGGATTATGAGAATGCAATATAATGTACTACTACAATTCAGCATCTGCTATGCCAGGTTCAATGCTGGTTTTTAAGCTCATACTATAACCATAACCTTATACAAAATTTGCCTTAATATTCTCTCATCACTTTTCTACATCCATCCTTCTTATGTAAATGATTTACAAGATCTCATACATATATGAGTCTATTACAATATGCCATGTCGGCTTTACAAAAAGATATTTACAATTAGATACAATAAACAAAAGTTTGTTCCTATCGGCTAGGGTGCCGATATACATTCTTGCCACTGTCGGTGAAGTGTCTACCGATGTCGGTGTCTGCCAGTGATTTACCAGATGAATGCCACAAGGTTGCCTGTAGGTTGCTAGTAGGTTGCCATCAATGACAACACCATCATTTCTCATTAGAGTTTAGAATGCCAACAAGACTCACAAGTTAACTATCTGAACTCTTCTGAAGTTCACCCTCTTAGGAGCCAAGCGTGTTAAAACTTTAAAAAAAGTCTTGTTAAGAACAGATCCTGTTAGAGACCACCTGGTTAAGGGATTGACTATAATGCCCTATTAGAAGAAATACCCTGTGAGGAGTAACCTCGGTAGAGGTTTTGAAATCCAAGCTAATGGACCACCTGGTTAGAGGATTTGAATAACACTAAGCTTGTTAGAGCTTACCCGGTTAGGAGATTTTACTGCTTTAATTGTTAGAAAACAACAGGAGTTTGTTGATCTATTAGAATAACACTACGCTTTCTTGTTTAGATCCTTTTCATGCTTCTATCCTCCTTAACACAAACTATAGATACATCATCTGGTTCGGCAACCACACACTCAACTAGAACTTTGCCAACTCTGAAACAAAACAACTCATCGACCTTATAAACAAATCAATAGGTCGATAACACAACAAAAACCTAATTCTCTCATAGAGATTACAAACAAGTCGATTCAAGTATGACCACTGGATTAAATAACAAGCTCTGCACATCATTCAAGAAAGCCTTGACCGCTCCTTGATCACTGCTTCATTGAACTTAGTAACTCATCACACGTTTTGCATTACATGCAATATAATTTCTCATTCCCAAGATAAAAAAACATTATCTCAATGCGCCAAAAACACTTTAAAACTCTCTTCATACAATATGCATACGTGTCATAATCATTACTGCTCATCATCAGATCATAAACCAATATAACCAATTAACCAAACTTAATCGATTAGGGTTTACCATATCAACAAATAGGGTTTACTGGTTCAACTCTCCAATACTTAGCAATACCGGTTCACTCCACAAAATCACCTACCGATTACAATTCCCTTCACTAGCTCTTCCTACCGGTTACAAAACAACAATATCATTACCGATTAATTGACATCAATGACAACATAACATATCATTAATGCAATCTTCATGCAAATGCCAACATACATTTGCATTTGCATTTATCTTGCATTTCATTCTTGCATAGGATCACAAAAGCTCATCTTATCCAAGGCCAAATCTATCGCAGAAATCATCAATGTATCACATACGTGTATACACAATAAAAATGATGACTCATCTCTCTCCAGATATTGTCGACCCAGCGCAAATCTTATGCTACCCCCTCAAATGAACACACATCACCATATCTGAATCTTCTTGCAAATTGATATCAACAAACTGTCAGTTCTTTATCCAATCAATCTTATCAATTCTATCAATCGATCTCATCTGATCTATTTTATCATATCTTATAGAGGATGTATCTTTCCTGGAACCAGACATTCTGATCAAGTCTTATACAGGATATATCGTTCCTAAAACCATTCGCTTTGATCATCTTTGTCTTATACAGGAGGTGTCATTCTTGAAACTAGACTAAATCTCGATCTTATCAATCTTATCAATTCAATCAAGCTTTATCAATCATCACATCCAGAACCACATCATAGTGATCAAAGAACTCGCACTTTCATCAATCAATGTTGCAGAAGTCAAATCATTTCTAATCGGGAAATCAATTTCACAACGATCCAAAGACTCCAAAGGTCAATTATCTCAATTGATCTCCCTAGGGGGCATCATCGTACCACAATTTATCAATCAATGTATGGGGTATCCTATCGAACCAATATCACATCACCATCATCAAAAATGAGATTATTCCTTGAATCAACGCGTCATCACACCTCGCTTCAAAGAGGAGAAAAATGTATAACCTAAAAATGGTCTGAAGATAATTAATTAAATAAGTAATTATATAATTAATCCCCCTTCCCAATTTAATTGAATTCATTAACAATTTGATTAAATTCTCCAATTCATCTACTTATTAATAAATTTAAGGATTATTTAATAGGTTCGTTTCAATAGTCCCCTTTGATTCATTCCTTCTAATTCCCTAATTAATTAAAATAAATCAAATTATGAGTTGTTGAAAGTTAATTAGCCTTTTCCTATTATTTGAATTTTTAAATTCAAATTACCCACATGCCTCCTAACTTCTAACCACCTCCTAACCATCCTTTAACCTCAACCATTCCACCTAACCCTGGGTTTAAATAACCCTATCCTATCTTGCACATCCTAACCTCCTATGGGTTGGATATCCTCCCCTTGAGACACATGACACTTATGCCACATGTCTCTTCCCTTGAACACTTGCCCTCTTAGGAGCAAGGCTCCTTGACACTTGTCACCACAGAGATGAAAAGTGTCCCTCCCTCCAACCTCTTCTCCAACCTCCTCCAATTTCACCCTTGATTTCTTCAGACTCAATCTTGGACGTTGATTCCTTCCACCTCACCCCTGGCCTTGGAAATCCTATAACTATCCCCCATTTTGGAGCACAAAGGATCCCATCTCATATCAATTTAGGCATTATTACTATAGGCATACTCATTCTAGCATATCATTTAAGAATTGTTATTATAGGCAATTACATCTTAGATCTAGCGTAATTTGATCATTTTCTAGCATAATTGTTGAATCATCTAGCATAATCAATCTCATCTAGCTTTCATATTATCATTTTAAATCCTTCGTCTAGGCGTAGTCAAGTCACTTGGATTGCTTACCCAGATCTAAGAGCAAATCCACACTCGCATCTCTTAGGAGGCGATAGGTCGTTTTGTCATGGTTTATCTTTCGTTCGATTTTAATTTGCCAACCATGCTTGTAATGATCTATTGAGTGTTTGTGTTGCAGTTGCAGGTACCCTACTTCACACACACGACACTTGGGATATATGAAGTTGTATTTCTCAAATTATTCATGGTATCAGAGCCTACATCTACTGCTACTTGTTCCTGATTTTTCTGAAGATTTTTTGGAGGAGGGTTTCAAGTTTTTCAAAGTTTTTTTATTTGCATTTGGGGAGATTTTTTGTTTATGGGCATTTTGGGCTCAAACGGACCTTATTGTTGAACTCAGAACACCCAAAACACCCCATTTTCATATTAAATTTGTCCAATTTGGACAACTTTAGCCTCTGGAGAATTTTTTTGGTTTTTGCCCAATTTTGGCTTGAAATTCGTCAAAAAAATTTAAATTTTTTTTTTTTTTTAAGGTAGTTTTACGGTAATACCAAGGCCGCATGCAATACAAAATTGTGAAAACCTTTGAAAAAGGTTTTGTTTAAAAAAAAAAACGAGCACATTAAGGGGGGCTCGGCGCCCTCTGCAGGTCCATATGGCTCGTAGTAGGTCGTGGTCCCTGCCATTCGGCCTCCGTACACTTGAGTTGCTGCCTTTGGCCCCCGTGCCAGTGTTGCCAACTCCGGCCCCCATGCTACCCATCATCCCCAGCCGCTACCGCCCTCCGATCGCCCTCCCGACCGTCGCCTATCGCCCTTCGGCCGCCTCTTGCTTCTCTTGGCCGCCGCCACAGCCTGCCGATGTTTTCCGACGCTTGGAGTTATTTTTTGGCAGGTGGTATTTTTTCCGGTTGGTAGTATTTTTTCCAGTGACTGGATTATTTTTTTCGATGATTGGATTTTTTTTTCCGACGCATTTTTTCAGCGACCTATTTTTTCGGCAGGCAGCGAATATTCCGCTGACATCAGCATGACGTCATGTTGACATCAGCAGTACATACAACATATTGGCCCCCTGTGACCCTCTTTGTGCCCTAAAAGAGGGGGTTTTTTCTTTTGCCCATAACTTGGGCATACAATATCATTTTTGGGCAAAGATATCGTTGGAAAGATAGTTTCGTCTACTTTCCATATTTGTGGGTTTCATCACCTAGTTTTTTTGCTAGTACATTCTATAGCTATTTAAAGTCAGAGGTGTTGTTTTCAGTCCTGAGCTCATATCTTTTCGCCAGTTTCTCCATTTTTTCGCGATTTGAGCGGTGTTGGGACGATGATTTAGAGCTCTTCACAGCCATCCATGCACTTTTTCCAGATTTTTCTCCAGGTACATTATATTTGATTTTTTGTGTTTTCACACTCTGGTGCATTACTTGGACATTTGAGCTCCTGGAAACTTCTCGTTTGGGTGGAATGACTTGTTGTTGGTTGTTCTTCATGTATTTTCAACTTTTTTGTCTTTTTTGAGCATTGTATACATCATTTTGTAAGCATTTTCTTTTTTGCAAACGCACTGAGATAAAGTGCCACTATGCCTTGCATGCTTGGGATCTTGCACATCTTGTGTCTTATTGTACTTGCACTCCATTATAAAGTGTCATGGGGGAGTTTGATTTTTTCCTTTGTTTGCCATCTACCATTGTCACATGAGTGTTCCTTCCATGATATTAGCCTCATGATGTGTTTCAAGTGAGTGTTCCTTCCACAACACTAGCCTTTATATGTGTTTGTACTTTCTGTTGCACTCTCGATGTTCTTGATTCTTTGTCATGCAGTTTTTCTTGGCATTCAGTTTCAGTGTACCTTTCACCTCTCCCTCGTCAACATTATGGGGGGGTTTCTCCTGTTGGTTGTTGGTTCTAATGCTTCCTTGGTTCGTTAAAGTGAGCTATGTATTCACTATTTGTTCCTATGTATTAGGCGGATGCAGTGGTTGGTTACCTATGCATTTTAGTGAGATGGATCATTTCCCATATGGACACTCTTTCATTCCTATTTTTGGAGGCAACCTTCCATCTTCGATTGATCAGCTCTTCAGACTTTGGTGTTTTTTGCCATTTGTATCTTTGAGTTCAGTTGTTTTTCCTTTGTTTGCCATCTAATTCGAGTAGTGTTATTTGAGGGAACTCATGCATATTATAGTCTTCTCTACCTGATCATCTTCTATTTCAATGGAGGTTCTTCAGATTGATAGTTATTCTTTGACAGTGTTTGCAGGTTCTTCATGCTCCAGTGATTCTTCTGCTCTTCTTTTGTTACTATCTTTTGGAACATTCCTGTTTGGAGGCTTCTTCAGTCCTTCACTTGTATTTCATCTCTTTTTGAGTAGATTTTTTCCCATGAGGTTTTCTCTATTTCTCTGCTTTACAGAGATCTTTTGTACTTGGGTACCTCATCAGGCCTAGTTGTCGAGACCCAAATTTGCCTTCATCATGTAGTTGCATTTTTTGCTTCATGCATTTAGTTTTTTAGCTACTCCCTAAGTTTATCTTAAGGGGGGGTGTTAGAGTTATCATGTATTAGCTAATAATTATTTATTTAATTATTAGTCTATTATCCTCTATGCTTAAGCTAAACTTAGGTATTTAATAATATGGTAGGTATTTAATAATTATTAAATACACTTTATCCCTTTAGGGTTTCTTTAGGGTTGCACACCTTTAGGGTTGCATATTCTCCTTTTATAAGGATTGTATTGTACTTTTTATTTAATTCCCTCTCTAAATGATAATCTTCTTCTTCAGAGCCATTATTTCTTTTTTCCTCCATTATTCTCTTGTGACGGGTATTTTGCTTGCAGGTGTTCTTGGGATCTCTGAGGTTGTATTTCTCAACTTCTTCACATTCGCTCCAGGCATCTAGAAGCAAAATTTCCTACCTTATTGCAAGAGAAACATTTCAAGGGCAATTTTCCATCATACTTACTGGCTCCTTTAGGCAATCTTTGGGCAATCAATGCTTCAAGCTCCTCCAATTCTCTTTCTTGCTCTTCCATCTCTCTTCTCTCTCTTTCATATCTGGATATTTTGCATTCTTCAGGATCATACTTTTGCTTTTTGGATACAGATGCTCTAAATGTTGTCTCAGACTTTCCATGTGATTCACCAAATTCGCTTAGTTCAAATACAACAATCTTTCCGACCAACATATCTCTTGTCATAATAGTCACACTCTGGATCTCATCAATAGAAGCTACCTTATGTTTGTAAGTAGGAGGCAATCATCTCAGCACCTTAGCAACAATTTCATCTTCTTCAAGGGTTCCACCAGCACATCTGATACCTAGGACAAGTTCATTCACTTTAGCCATAAAGGAATTTATGTTCTCATCATCTCCCATCTTCAACATCTCATACTTCCCTTTCAAACTCTGCAACTTAGCAACTTTGACTTGTTTATCTCCTTCATACAAGGTTTCAAGCTTCACCAAGATCTCATGTGAAGTCTGAAGTCCCATTACATTTGTCATCTCTGAATCAGTCAGGGCACTTAGCAATGCTTCCTTTGCTCTAATGTTATTTTCAGCTTCCTTAATCTCATCTGCAGTAACCAGTCTATTTAGGAGAACAGAATAGGAATTCTTTGTGATCTTCCAGTAATCTTCTCCAAGACATCTCAAGTCCACCTTCATCCGGTTCTTCCATATAGCATAGTTACTTCCATAAAATCTTGGACTCTCCTTCTTAAAGATAACACCTCTATTTGTCATCCCGAATCTCCACAAGTAGTTAAGCTTTTTTTGGAGGATCTAGTTCTAATACCAATTGTTTGCAACAACAATGAGAGAAAACTGAGAGGGGGGGTGAATCAATTTTCTTTCAGATCTACAAACTCAACCACAAATATAAATCTAATAAACTGCAGCAACAACAAAGATAAGAAAATTTATAGCACAACACACAACACCAAGATTTTAATGTGGAAAACCCTATTAAGGGAAAAACCACGGTGGGAACATACCCACAATAAGATGATACTCTGCAGTAGTATGTGAAAATATTACAATGGGGAATGCATCAGCATTCAGGCACACTGCCTAGAGCTTATTGCTCAAATATAATGACCCAAAAGGCTACAACCCTCAGGGAAGTCTCACTGATTTACAACAAGATTCAGACTACAATCCAGAAGGAATGAACTAAAAGAATAGCATTTCCAATTGCCTGATGACAGTTTTGGTTAAGCACAACTGCCTTCTCTACAACACCAATCTCTGCTCAATCACAATGTCGAAGGATGAATCACTTGTTCGCACATACACCACTCTCTGATAATGCAGACACAACCTTGATACCTAAATTACATGACTATATCACCTATTTATACAATTCATCAACCTTGATAACAAGGTCGGCTAAACCCTCAACTCACAATTACAAAATTACATCACACGATACAAAGATCAGCCACATGATCAATATAATGATATAAATGACATAATATGGACCTAAATCAAATTCTCAAATGCTCAACACCACCGGAAATCTCGCCAAGATCAACTACAACACGCTACATCACCAGGAAAACCTCATAACATGAAGAACATCACCGGTTCAGAAAAATCACCAAGAACACACACAATGATCAATGCGGGTCATAAAAAAAATAGGACATACTCATGAAACACCAACAAGCACATTAGAATCATCAGTAACAGTTGTACCAACACCACTTATCAAATCTTCATCGATCAACATCTAAAACAAGCAACAACAATTGTCACAAAGAAAGATAAATTGCAGAGCACCAAATCACGAAGCATCTGAAATGAAGATACACAAGACCATTCCAAACAATCTCCCAAAATATCAGCTCAAGATCTGATCACACCGGAATGTATCGGAGTAAATACTGAACTCTGCAAACCATTGATCAGAAAAAACAAACAGCAAAACCAGATCATATGATATGATCAATTAAGCTTCCCAGATCACCAAAACCAATATAAAAGAGTATAATGATACTAGAAATACTCCATACACCAAACCAAAATCCCAATAAGCCAATCTGCAATCACTAGAGCAAGAATATGTTGATATCAATGACAACAACATATCCTAGCAGTAGCAATGTCCAACAAGAATCCCCTTCCACACTCCTTGTCAAGTGAAACCTTCTTCCTCTTATATCTTCCAATGTGAGGGAGACTCATATCCCTTCATCATGCCTTCCTTTTGCAAGGGTTGCAACCTTTCACAATTACCACCCCTTCAAAAAGGCACAACCTTTCATCATTTATGTTATAAAAGTCACTTCCTTTAATCCATATACTCCATTCTTTCTTCCTTTTCTACATATTCCCCCCTCTACACATTAATTGCTTACTCTTTTTATACCCTCATATCTTATTGAGGAGACACGTCTCTTTAGAAAGAGACATCCATGTAAAGGGTCATGTCTCCTCATTGTTGTCTTTCTATTTAATTCAGATCTGCACATCTGATTGTAGATTTTAAAATTCATCTTTCAAATGAGTTTATCTTCTCCCTTTTATACCTCATGTTTGAGGAATTCACAACCTTTCATTTCATGCCTTTTGACCATTCATTAAACTTAACTAAGTTTTAATTATTTTAACTTTATTATTTATTCTATTATACTATAATTTTATTATTAAATCCTATTTCAAAATAGGGACATTACAATTCAAGCTCCAATCCATATCTGGACCAAAAGAGTATAATCCAAATAAGATAAATCAATTGAGTTGACCAAAGTCTCACACAAATGACCACATAGAACAACATAACTTTTCTTTCTTGGAAAATCAATACATGGAATCTGAATTGGAACACTTCATGAACCATATGAACATGTCCTCCAAGATGCAACACTTAAATCGTCATAGCAGAGCAATGCAAAGAATTATCCTGACCAATCCTTATAGATAGCTTCACTGTCAACAAGAAACAGCCACCAATGTCACCATCTAAGTAACAGAGGATCTTAAAACATGATAGTGCACCATCTACAAAATGTATATATTATATCCTAAACTGCAAGACATCATCTTCAAAAACTAGAGGAAAGTAGAAAATCCTTCGTAAAAGCATTCAATACTCTTTCCTACATATTGTAACTTCTAGTACTTGTCATCTTTCAAAAACACCTCATACTCACTCAACGTCACCACCAGACAACATAACAACATCTGAACACTCATTTCTATACCACATACCACAACCATACAATTGAACAATTGCAACTTATTCTTCACCTTTGTCGGCACTACACACACTCATAGACAACACAAACTTATCTTTACTTGTAACATCAATGACAACACCAAACAAGTTTGGCGCCAATGACAACAAAACCATATTTGTAACAATCTCCCCCTTTGTCATTGATGGAAACACTTGTACCACCAAACTGAAACTTCCTCCCCCTTTGACATCGAGGACAAAGGGCACAACACTACAAACTTGATCTCTATAACTCTTTCTACTGCAACCAAGAAATATCAACCTTCATTACTCCCCCTAAGAGTAGCCACCACATAAATCCAAGAGATGAGGGATAAGATTTGATTCTCCCCCTAGAATGATGCACCACTTCTATGCATCTAGTTTGATGAAGGAGGGGCAATAACCCCCAACTTTTGCTGGAGATACTCAAAGGTGTCTTTTTACGACAATCTGATCTTTTGGGCACATATTCCAATCTTACTTCCTTCTCTACAACCTTCTCTCTTAACAAATGATACCAAATAGAAATGTGTTTAGTCCTTGAATGCATCACTAGATTCTTTGAAATTTTAATTGCACTTGTATTATCACACATAATAGGAATTACCTTGTCATACATCACCTTAATATCTTTAAGAGTTTTCTTCATCCACATGACTTGAGTGCAAAAAGATGATGTTGCAATATATTCTACTTTTGTTGTAGATAATGACACTAAATCTTACTTCTTACTCAACCAAGAGACCAATTTGTCTCCCTATAAAAACACACCATCACTTGTACTTCTTTTTTCATCAGCACATCTAACCCAATAAACATTAGTGTAAGATTTCAAAGAGAAACCATCATCCTTCTTATACCATAAACAAAAATCCAGTCCCTTTTAGGTATTTGAATATCTTTTCAATTTCTTGATCATGAGATTAATTTGGATAAGCTTGATATCTTGAAACCAAACAGACTACGTGCATAATATCTGATCTTGAGGCAATCAAATACAACAATCCACCAATCACAGATCTAACTATTTTTTTATCAAATTTTGAAGATCCACCACCCTTGCTTAAGTGACAACCATTAACTATAGGGGTTCCCACTGGTTTACAAATTTTCATACCAAATTTCTTCAACATCTCCTTGATATACTTGGTCCAAGAAATGAAAATACCATCATCTAACTATCTTACTTGAAGAACAAGGAAAAATGACAACTCACCAATCATTGACATCTTCATCTCTACCAAAAATAATACCATCAACATATACAACCATTATCAATAGTTTTCATTTTTTAACTTTGAAATAGAGATTACTATTTACCATACCTTTCTTGAAGTTTTGTTGCAACAAGTATCTTTCCAACCTTGCATACCAAGCTCTAGGAGCTTGCTTGAGTCCATAAATTGTCTTCTTGAATCTACAAACAATATTTGAATCTTTTGACAACCAAAATTCATCTAGTTGTTCAATATACACCTCCTCTTCAATTTCTTCATTCAAGAATGCTAACTTGACATCCATCTAATATACCTTAAAGTCATTGTGAGAAAAAAATGCAAGAAACATCCTTATAGCTTTCAATCTAGCTACCTGAGAAAAAGTTTCCTCCAAATCTATACATTCAACTTGTGAATAACCTTTACAAGCTAGTCTTTCTTTGTTTATTATGACAAGTCTCCATCATAATAGGCAAACTTCACTAGTGAATAACCTTTAATAACCTTTACAAATAGGTGCAACCTAATCATAGACAAACTTCATTGGTCCACCATCATATTTTTCAATGTCTATGAGCTTCTTTTTGTCACCTATTATATAATTTGAGCATCCAAAATCAATTATCCAAGCTTTAGGTTCCACTTTTGCATGCAATGTGGTCTTCATAGCCATTGATCTTTCATTGTTATTCTCATCATGCGAAGTACCAGACCTTTCAATGTCCTTTTTTTCTATGGCCAAAAATAATGATTCATCTTCTTCTTCAGAGGAATAGTTCTCCATTGCACAAAAACTCTTTTCAGGCTTATCTCTTGACCATCTATTCTCTTGTTTTTGTCGTCTCTCCTATAATTATCCTTTCTCTTATTATCATCATCTAATCTCTTATAATTATCTTTCCTAAAAGTGCATCTAGCAGCATAATGACCGACTCTTCCACAATTAAAACATTTGACTTGGGCAACTTACCTTTGTATTTTATGCATCCTTTCTTTAGTCTCCTCAAAAAGTTTGCTATAATATCATCTAGAATATTTATCGTTTCAGGTACATCTTCAATCTTCTTGTTGGATTTGAATGCTGAGTATTTCCTGTCATTGTACAACTCCTCAAACTTTGATATCTCAAAGGTAGAGAGTGATCCATAAAGCTAATCCAAGGTATATGTACCATGTTATGAATTTCTTCAATAGCATACAACTTAAGTTTTTAAGATCTAGGTAATGTACTCATTACTTTTCTCACAACTTCATTTTCCTTCAATTATCCACAAATACATTTGATTGTATTTTCTACCTTAGTGCGGGTAACCTTAAATGTTCTCATATTCAAACATCCTCAGTGTCTCAAAGCTACAGATTGGCTAAATAAGCGTGCCAATAAATTTTTGTTGCAACATCATATCTTCTAGATTTAAAGATGTTAAACTTTCCATTTTTAAAAGTTTCTAAGTCCATTTTGAAGGCCTTAGAGGCATTGTTAGGCCCAAAAGTGGTCATAATCGACAAAGTAAGTTATAACTTGATAGAGCACTTCACAAGATTTTCAACCCTTCAAATAGTTCATTAATCAAACTATTAGATCAAAGTTATAGCCTCTGGAAGTTGGGTCTCCTGAAATGAAAATAAATAAAAAACATGTTGGACATATGAATGAGTTGTAAAGAGGAGTTACATGTGATGGTGTATGTTTCGACACATTATATGGCATCTTAGATTGGACATAAGTTGGGTGCCACTTGTTGGGTGGTTGTAGATCATGGGTTTGTAATACCATTTGATAGTTTGATGTATTGTATCTCCTATATATTAGGTGCATGAGATGGAGGTTGTATGTATGATTCTTATAGTGTTGAGTTACCTCCAAATCTTTAGTTGGTGATACTCCTAGATAAGAAGCTTTCTCTACAAGTATATTGTAATCTTATTGATTTTTGAATAATATATTGGGTGGTTTTTGGAGTGTGGGATTTTTCTCCCTAAAGTGTTTTCCCCATGTAAATTGTGTTGTGTTATGGTATGGATGGTATTTGTGTTCTTTATGTTTAAGTTTTGCAACTATAATAAAGATTTGATTTTTTTGGCATAAACCTCCTCTAAAGGTTAGTGTAGGAAGTTGTTATGCTAACTTAACTTCCTTTTAAATATATCCAATATAAATATCCATATATTTACTTTTAGATCTTTAGAAAGATCAATCTTAACACACACACATACACAACTTTTTAATGAATGATCTTGATAAAACCTATTAGGATCAACATACATGACTTTCCCAAGAGAAGGAATATTGGTGGTTAAAAAGATCCAACAAGGTAAGGGTGGACCAATAAATTCAAGCCAAACTAGCACAAAAAGAATAATTTCATTTGAGATGAAAAAACCAAATGTCCATGATTTAAAAACTAACAAAGAGACACAAACATACCACAAGTCATGTTTGAGGATAGTCTTACCATTGGCCTCAACAAAGCAAAAAAGAAAGAACCATTTGATTAAGTTTTGAATAGCATCAAGCTATACCCCATGCAATGCCCAATGCTTGTTAGCCCATTCATGAAGCATGCTTTCTATAGTTCTCCCAAAAAAATATCCTATCAAAGTAAAATGTCCTAACCATTTTCATGCATTATTGAATTCGAGGATATGCAAAACGACATTTGCTAGTGGGTCATCAAGGCTACCTCGTGAATACCTTCCAAAAAAAAATTGAGGACATCTAAAGGTTTAAAAGATTTGGTAGAGGGATGGTGGAATTTATCTCTAGTAAGATCTGGTAATAGAGTTTTCATTTTTTTCAAGAAACTTCAATATCTTAAAGAATGTCTAAAAAAAGTGGAACAAAGAGGATTTTAAAAATATTTTCATGGAAAAATTTAGGTTAGAATAGAAGTTGGAAGATCTTCATTGTTAGATTCAATGACAGTTCCATAGACACTGAGAGGGGGGTGAATCAGTGTCTAACCGGTGGTTAGAATATTTAAACTTATTAATAATTTTGCCACCCAAAACAGTGTACCGATAAACACGAATTAATGCAGTAAACAAAAATAATAGAGACAACATAGAAACACACCATAGCACAAGATATTTTAATGAGGAAACCCGGTGTGGGAAAAACCTCGGTGGGATTTGTGACCCACAATATTTACTCACTGGCCAATGAATAAATACTACTTACAATAGGGGCCTGCACATGCAGGGAGGCCAATAGCCTAGAGCTCACTGCTCAAAGAAGAGTCTCACTGACTAGAAAATGGATTATTAAATCCAATACAATGTACTGCTCAAAACAACATCTCTAATGCCAGGTTTAGTATCGGTTTAAGCTCAGATGGATACCATAATAAAAAACCTTCGTTGCTACTAAACAACTATCTTCTACCATACATCTCTATTCCCCATTCTCTCATTCCTTCTCTTATTCACTCACAAAATGATCTATAAGATCTCATACATATATGAGTCTTTACAATATACCATGGCGGCTTACAAAAGATAATTACATTTACAAAACAATTCATATAAACAAAAAATTATCCCATGTCGGATGGAGTGTCGGTATGCTTTGTTGCCGATGTAATCTGAATGTCGGTGTAAGCGCCTGCCAGTGCTGGTGTATGAAGTTTGTGATGCTGGTGTATGTAGAAACCTATTGCCAGTGGGTTGCCAATTGGTTGGAATCAATTACAACATCAACTATTCTTATAAGAGTGTAGAATGCCAACATTCATAATAGAGTCATCCAAAAGGGTATGTTTGATGTAGACTTTGAGGAAGACAAGACTTTAAATCAAGAATACAATGAAATTTTGTCTAGAGAAGAGACTTTTTGGTGGCATAAATCATAGGAAATTTGGTTGGCAAACAGAGATAGGAATAAAAAATTCTTTCACAATTTGGTGAAGGCAAGAAGATCCAATAACAAATTCTTTTCTACAAAGAATCAGAATGGTATTCTAGTGACAGATTAGAAAGGGATACAATAGGAGGCAATAAAGTTTTTTCAAAATCTTTTGACCAATGAGGGGATAGATGTAGCTAATGATGCTAGTCTTTGGAGTGTGGTTCCAAATTGTATTTCACAAGTTCAAAATGATATGTTGATGAAGGCAATGACTGTGAAGGAAGTGAAGTGAAGTGTGCTCTTTTTTCTTTAGGTGTTGATAAGGCACCTGGTCTAGATGATTTTCTAGCTATTTTCTTTCAAAAAAATTGGGATATCATTACTGATCATTAATGGAATGTAGTGGAAGAATCTCAGAGTGGTACTTTTTTGTTAAAGGATTTGAATAATATGTTCATTTCCCTTATCCCAAAGGAAAAAGAGGTGGAATCATTTAAAGATTTCATACCTATTTCAATTTGTAATACTATATAAAAGTTTGTCTGAAGGTCATTGCTAATATAGATTAAAAGCAACCCTTAACTATGTTATTTCTGAAGAGTGGAGTGGTTTTTCTCCCAATAGATCTATAGTGAAAGATATTATTATATTTCATGAGGCTATTCATTCTATCCATTTAGCAGGTACGGAAAGGATAATAGTTAAATTGGATATTAAAAAGGCATATGATCAAGTCAATTGGGATTTTTTCTTTAAGGTTTTGGAGAAATTTGGGTATTGTCATAGATGGATTGAGTGGGTCAAGGGTTGTATATGTACTCCCCAATTTTTAGTTTTGGTGAATGATAATCCCCAAGGTTTCTTTGAATCTTCTAGAGGGTTGAGGAAAGAGGATCCTATATCTCCTTTTTTGTTCATAATTATGGTAGAAGCTTTAGGGAGAATTATTTCTAAAAGAAGGGAAGAAGGTGTGTCGAACAGAATAAGGGTGGCCCAGGGTCTTAGATCCATATCCCATTTACAATTTCTTGATGATACTTTGTTGTTGGAGGAGCCCTCACTTAGGTAAGCTCGTGTAATAAAAAACACTATTGACATTTATAATAGATTGTTGGGTCAGAAGGTCAATTGGAGGAAGTCCGAGGTCTTTTTCTTCAACACTATAGTTCATAAACAAAGGGAGATTTCTAGGATTTTAGGAATGAAAATTGGTAATCTACCTGGAAAACATTTGGGTATTCCTCTTTTTAGCGAGGCAAGTCATTCAAACTTATGGAAAAATTTGGTAGATTGTTGTTTGAAAAGGATGGATGGAAGGAAAAGCAAATGACTTACATTGGCTAGTAGGATTCTGATGTTGAAATCTATGATTTTGATCATTCCTCTTTATTGCATGATGTGTTTGCAGATTCCTTTAAAATTCATAAAAGTTGTTGAGCAGAAGATGCAGAAGTTTTTTTGGAATGGTGCTAGGGAGGAAGATAAAAATACTGCTTTTAGCCTGGTATAAAATCTGTAGGCCAAAGCATGCAATTGGAGCTGGTTTGAGAAATTGACAGACCATCAATGAGGCAATGGGGGCAAAAATTATTTGGAGCATCTACAAAAATCCAAATCAACTATGGGTGAAGATTTTAAAAACTAAATATTTGGACAGTCAGGAGGATCAATAGATTATTACTATTAGGAATCCTCCAAAGGGCTCAGCTATATGGAACTTTATTGTTTCTTGCAAGAGGATCATTACTGAACATACTTCTTGGCAGATTGGGGATGTACGACATGCTAATTTTTTGATAGGTTCTTGGGATGGCCTAGAGACATTGGGGGAAGACTGAAATCTAGAAAAGGTAAAGCGAATTATTAGTATGCAATGCAGGCTGAAAGTTAGAGACAATATGGAACCCAAACTTGTGGATAGAAAAATGGAGTGGGAATGGAAATCAGTGGAGAATGTTCTTGTGGATGAGCATCACAAAAGACTAGTTGCAGACATCTTTAGTAAAAGGAAAGGTTTTTTGACAAAGAAGGAGGATAAAGTTATGTGGTGTGGACAAAAAGATGATAATTATTTAGTTAAAATTGGCTATCAGCTTCTTGACAGAAATGAGAGGGAGGAATGTTGGGCGTCGAGCTTGTGTTGGGGGAAGGAGTTCCTTCCAAAGGCTAGTGCCTTTGCATGGTTAGCCATAAAAGGGAAGATCTTAACGAGAGAGAGAAGGAAAAGATTGTTTTTCATGGGGCCAACGAAGTGTGTGATGTGTGACAAGGAAAAAGAGAATGTTGACCATTTACTGTTAAATTATGATTTTGTTAGACAATGTTGGATGATGGTTTTACAAATACTAGGTTGGAGTGGTCCTCTTCCGGAACTATTAAATTTTTTTTTTATTGGATGGGCTTCAACCAGAAGGAAGTTTTCCTTTTAGTGTGTATGGAAGATAAGCCCCTTAGTGATTGTTTGGGAAATTTGGAAGGAAAGAAACATGCATATCTTCCAAGATAAATTCAAATCTGTAGACAAGGTTTGTAATAGGATCAATAGAGGAGGTGGTGGGAGAAGCGGCCTCACAATAGAATGGAGAGCATGTCTTATTTACAAAGGATGATATAGAATTCAACAATCTTGGCCAAGAATAAAGTTTCAGCCTGTTAATGGGCCTTACTGAGTCAACACGGGTGAGAATCATAGATCTTGTGTGAAATGGATTGATCCTCAACTGGGTTGGTTCAAGGAAAATTTTGATGGGGGATCCAAGGGCAACCCAGGAATGTCAAGGGAAGGGTTTGTAATTAGGGATTGAATGGGTAATATTATTGTTATGGGAGCGAAAAAAATTGTCGATAGGAACAAACAATGTCGTAGAGACACAAGCGAATTTGTTAGCAATACAATGGGGGGAGAAATTGGGTATTCAAAATTTACATTTAGAAGGAGATTATTTAATAATAATAAATGTAATTTTGAAAGGTGAAGCTCAAGCATGACACCTAAATAAATACATTTTGTTAGAAATTAGGATCTAAGGATACTAATCATTATAAACAAGATTATAATATAAATGAAATATGAAACATAAATGCAAAATGTACACATTACACAAGATATACATGGGGAAAACCCTTTCGGGTAAAAAACCCCATAAAGCATCATTTAATTAAAACACTTACAAATATAGTCTATAATAAAATAGACATGAACCTAGGGACACTCCTCCAATACTTCCACATGGCCAATAATACCTCATATGCATAGTGATACAACTCACCATAAAGCTCCAAATTCACACACCTCTCAAATGAGAGAGAACCTCCTTAAATATAGGAGGAAGGGTGACTTCACTAGTCACACCTTTTCAATAACCCCCACTTATAAATAATTAATAATCTACTAGTTATTAGATTATAATTATTTCAAATGGGATATGCTTATAAAGCATATAATATATAAGGTTTTATAACCTTATATTAGAACATTATATATAAATGTTATAAGGATGTGATCCCTAATAACATTATGTTCTAACACATTTTTGCCATTTTAAATGAACTAAAATTATTTAATGATTACTACGTCACCCATGTACGACAGGAAGAGAATTAGGTTGTTGACGTCCTCACAAAGTAGGAGTTGTCTTTTCATGATGAGAATGAAGTTAAAATTGAAGATTTTCGAGATCTCCTAAATGATGATGTGGATGTGTGGGAGTACACCGCCGCATGAACTGACAATTATTATTTAGCATGGCCGAATGTATTGGGAAAAGGTATCATTGTTCAATATTGAAAGGTGGCAAGGATTGATTTGGGCTTGTTTCGAAGCAGTTGGTGGCGAGATGTCTGTGTAAATGGAAGCCACCTTCACACTTTGCACTTCTAGGCAACAGTTAGCCTTCACAGGGGATATCTCTGCTAAGTGGTTGAAATGTGTGTTCAAGTATGGGCCCAATGAAGCCTTTCTACAAATTGCGGAGACTATGTTGGGTGATTGTTTTATGTGGATAATGCACAAATACATAACCAATGTGGACATTATCACAATGGTAATGGCTTGGGGGCTTGAGTTGGGGGAGAAGGACGATTTCATTATGTGGGTTTTGAGAGGGTGTGTGGAGGATGATTGGTTGTGTGGGTTGAATTCGCTCTTGGAATGGGCATTATCTGGTGCAGGGTTTGATGTTGGTGAGGGTTTAGAAATTGATGTTGAGCATGAGGTTCAGGAGCTTGTTCCATTCATGCGATGGTCGTTTGGTGTGAATCAGGATGAGAGGAGAGTTGAGGTTGCAATAGGGTGGGACTCCCTGAAGATTTAAAAGAGGTGGAGAGTCAGGCAGTTGGGGAAATTGTGAATTCAACGTAGGAAGAGAAGGCAAAGGAAAAAAGAAAGGCGTTAGATGGGGAGAAGGTAGGACAAAGAAGAAAGAAGAAGGTGTTGGATGGAGCAGTGACGTTTGTAGTCAGGTCGTGTGGAATGAGGTGATGTTGCAGGGTGCCATGTGGTTGAAGGGCAATGGCCCTCTTTTTTGTTTACGATTTTTTGTTAAATTTTGGTAATCTTGGTCTGTCTGGCTTGGTTTTTTTATGCGGCCAATAAATAGTATATTTGGGCGAATGTAAATGATATACAAGTCTTGTGAATTTGTAATGGTGTAAATTTTATTTCAGGGTAGGGGTTCAGGGAGAATGCAGGTTGGGTAGAATTTTGTGATGGAAACTTTAAAGATTTTCAATCAAATTTTGTAAATCATAGAGGGGTTGGCTTGGTTTTTTGATGCGGCCGGAAAACAAAATTGGGCATACAATTTATGTTCGGATGTAATGGTGAAATGTGTACTTCTCTATAGGGGTTTGGGGTGGTTACAGGTCTGGGTAGGGTTTTTTTTGAAGAAAATATGGAAACTTTTACTTATGTTATGTAATACTTTTAACACTTATTACCAATAGAAAAAAATAAAAACTAAAATAAAAAAATTGAGGACATCTATTTAGTAGTTTCATTGCTCAAAGTCACCTAACTATCAACAACATGAACAATTGAGCTTAAACAATATGAGACCATAAAAAGGACAACAAAAAGATTGCAATAAATACGAAAAAGTAAAAGCTTTCATGCACCAAAGATGTAGAGTGCAATAAAAATGATAATAAATTGTTAAAAATATACAAACTCTAATAAAACACAGAACCCTTCCCAACTCCAATTGTAATCCAACTATTTATACTGAAATAAATTAATTTTTAAATATTATAATAATTAAATTAATTACTATACAAGATATTTTATATATACATTAAATATATACTTTTTATTTTGAAAACCATACATATTAAATAAGAATCACATTAAGATAAATAGACTATATATTAAGGTAAATGCATGGAAAACATACAATCAAATCTTTTAAAAAAACCAATCACTGAACCAAGGAATTGATTATTAATTCAATGTCATATGTGCAAATCATTACTTTCTATATAGGTAAAGGTTATCTACAGGAGTCAATACTAAAAAAGTGCATACTTGAGTTTGAACTTCCTCGGATAACTTCACCCTTGGGCCTTAATAGTTATTATCTTATCTTTATGTCAAATGAAGAATATTTATTTACTTTTTTTTGTTAATTGATGTACCACAACACTAAATATTTTAAGGAATGGTTAGGTTGTTTATGATGTCATATTCAAAGTACGCAACAAGAGAACCCCACAAGCACCGAAATTTTATGGATTAAGGGCAGTCAAAAGACATTTAGTTCCTGCCTGTACGGAAAGTCACCCACGTGCTTTTGTTCTTTAAAGCAAGCTAGAAAAATGTTGAATTGAGCTAGGGGTTGAAGAATACAAACTCCCATTGTGGCTCCATCACTTACGAGCAAATTTTATACATTATTGAATATAAAATTATTATTAATTTTGTTTTCCTATGTTATTTATAGGAATTCATAAGTTTAAATAATTTGATATTAGTCCTTCAACTTTGAAGTGATTATAGCCTTCATATCTATCTTTAGCCCCTTCATAATCTTATGTGAGTTGCTTCTAGATGGCTAGATTTGGTGAGTTATTTTATTCGATCTTTGACAATTTCTTCGGTGAGATGAGGCGAGAATGCCTCGATAAATGACTGAGCGGACTCAAACAACCTAACCACCAGGTAAATTGCCTTGACACAACCTTACCAACTGTTAGAGCTATGGGTCGAAGTCCACTAATAATTCTAATCTTGCTAATGTATAGGAAAAGGGGGAGAAGGCAATGACTGATTGTGACCCCCCTTATGATGGTCTAGCTCTTGTTGTTCAAGCAATTTTATTTTATAGTTTTCATCTTCTCCTTTGAGTTTCATTTCACTTAAAGGGTGTGTCTTTTACCACGTAGCCTTTTTCTGAATAGTGTAATCTTTTTATAATATAAAATCTAATATAGGCAATTATTCATAAAATATATATATATATCAATTCGAGATGAGGTACAATTAATTTCATCAATAGAGTCCGCCTTATTATTTATGGCAGAATCCAATCAAATTTCTAATGTTATTTTTTTAATTGGTTAAAAGTTAAGAGGAAATTATATAAAAATTTAAGAGCAATTAAATGTATCGAAAGTCAACATTGCAAAAGTTTTTAATTAGGAAAGTGTATGGAATGCATTCTTGAATGTGTAATAGTTATAGGTTCTATTGTGGTATGTGTATAATGTGACATCAAATTTGTCAATTTGAAATGATGTACAACTAGTTTTCTCATAATGATTTAAATTGCTAGTTCTTTAAAAACTCAATCAAATTTATAATTTTATCTTTTTTTTATTAGATAAAATCTAAGAGAATATTAAATCAAAATATCAAGATCAATAAAGATATTGAAAGGAAACATGATTACCTTTCGTAACTAGGAGAATGTATCCATATATTCAATATTCTTGAGTATATAATAATTATTACTTTCTATAATATCATATTTATAACAATTAATAAATTTAAATGAATTGTTCAACATTTGTTCAAATGATTAATTATATATTTTTATTTCTTACGAAATGTCTATTTTATACTAATTTAACATTTTTAATATCTTTCTAAATTTTAAATATTTATAAGTTTATTTCTTGATATTTTATTGGGTTATCTCTATTGAAATGATTTTTTTTTATCTTATTATACAACTATTTTCCATTAACTTCCTTCATACTTAATTTAGATTACAAAAATGACAAATCATTAAAAAATCATCATTTAATGAAGTGACCACTTCACTATATTACATTTATTTATTTATTTCATATATTCTCAAAACAAACTTCTTGTTACGTGAGGAGGGCTTTACTAGAACTTTCTCATTAATGCAACTTACCTTTGCAATCAAACATAAGTTCATATTAAAAAAAAAAAAAAAAAAACTTGCAAAAGACCTTTAGGGGAAGAGCACCAGTAGTGGATCACATTCCAATAGCAGTGCACTCCTTGTGCACCCAACCCCCCAATTACTAATTTTAAAGGAGACAACAAAATAATAATGAAAAGCTCATTAATAAGTTTCACATGTACCAATAGTTGTGTTGGTTCCCAAAACCACAGATTGGAAAACTTAAGGGTTTGCCAAATCCTCAACTACTCCAATTAGCTTTGGCCAACGAACAGGGATGGTTGAAGACCAAAACCCTCTGCACTTAAGGCTCCACTGAACCTAGGTGGGTATACCTTTCTCTCTCAAGCACTAAGAGGTTATTTAGAGTGGATTTAAACTTTATGGTTAGCAAATGCAAAATTGGCAAATGATTATTCTGCAATTATGCTTTATCATGTGCTTCAAGTGAATACTTTTGAAAAGAAATGAAAATGATTATGATTGTATTTTGAGAATAAAATGCTTTTAGGGTTTAGAAGAAATATGCAAAGATCAGTTCATATAGGATTTGGCAAGAATGCCTTCTTCATTAAGGACCTTAAATGCATAACTAACCAAGACCTTAAAAGATGAATAACAGACCAACGCCTCTATCCAGGGATATTTATGACACTTTGTGGATAAGAGATGTTATCAACTATGAAGACTTCAATATGTGTTACACAAACAATGAAACCCAATCTCATATTTAATGCAACAGCATGTGATGGCACATCATGGCAAATCAAATGACAGATTTATCAAGAGGACAAAGATAACTCATCAACACAAAAGTATGCACAATATTTAGAAAAGAAACAACGAACCTTGTATATTAATCTTTAGGAAATGATTGCATGCATAAGGTGCACCTAAAGATGCTCCATTACAATTTGTTTTGCATAAAAAGATGATTCTTGTTCTTATAGACTTCCCTGATACATATAAATTACAGCCCTTACAGGTAGAAGTGAGTGTTTCTTTTTTGTAATTCTTCTAAAAATCCTAGATACCTCTCCATCCCATACAAAATGACTCACTACAAATATGTGAATCAACAGGCATAGATGAAAGGACACACCCTTTCATTTTGCTAAACTAAAATCTAACTAAAACCTAACACCTAACTACTTAACTGCTAAGATAACATAAGACAATTATAAAAGCATGAGAAATAAAAACTTCAATTCTTTGGATCCAACCTCTTCCCACATTTCCTAATGTGTTTAAGGTAGCCTTCATCCTTGTATGTAACTGCATAAAAAATTGTATCCCTAAGTGCCATCTCCATCTTAATCAGGTTCTCTAACTAGTCAATTGTTTCAGTCATATCCAGGGTATCTGCTTGGGCGACACTGAGAGCTGCACTAAGTAAAGCCTTACATTCTGAGATCCATGCACTTTTATCCTTGATAATCCCTACGTCATCAACCAAAATGGGAATCTCGTTCTGCAAAACCTCCTGGCAATCCTGGAACTCTTCCTTCAACTCTTTAGTATACTTCTCATGAATTTCAATTAATTTTGTTATCCTTCTGACAGTCTTTTCTTTCAATGCCTTATCTTGTAATAACAAATTGAGTCTGTCATGAATCCTTTGGTTAGAAACCAAATTATCCATGTTCTTTTGATACACACCCCAAAACTCATCCAAAACCTTTTTCTAAATTTTCATATCTCCTTGTCATGAACACACAGGTAGCATCCGTCCTGATAGTTTTCATTTGCTTCTTCATCTTATTTTGTTCCAAGGCTAGCTTCTCAAACTTCCTTTTCCATTGGGCACTAGAATCGGTGATTTGTGGTACTGGATGTCCTCCTCTTTTTAAAACTTCTTCATACAATGCTTTGTATTTATGCTTTTCAGCAAGTTCCCATTTCAACTAAGCCTTATTAAACCTGGAAATGTCAATCCCTATATCTGCAGTGACCATAGGATCCACCTCTCCAACTTTCAACCTCATCATATGACCAAAAGCCTTATCTACATCTATTATCTTAGGTCTCTTATTGGGAGGGTATAAGGCCCATAGCAACATTTCTTCCTCATTTGGATCATACCTTGATCCAATAAAAATATCTTTTACTCCTTGGATATCCAATTTCATATCCCTATTATCCGAGTACAACAAAGAATAAAAAATAAACGAGGCACTCAAGTCCCATCCTGGAAACATAATTATACCAGCCTCCACTAGTAATTGCCTCCCTTTCTGTGGGGTCATATTCTCAACTTCTGCATTGATGTCTTCCTTCAAACTCCTCTTCATTTCTGCTTCATTCTCAGGGATAATATTTGGCACTGCTTCCCTTAATTTCTTACCTTTGAAATGATACAGAAATGATTTGAACTCTTTTGATTTTATAAATTGATCATCTGATACATAAGTGGTGTGCTCAATCATTCTATCATCTTCCTCTCCATTCAAGATTGTGATTAATTTGTCCTGTGCATCAGGCCCTTCTTCTCTATTAGGTACCTGCAATTTTGATACAACTTCATTCTCCCCTGAGTCACTTTCTGCACATTCCTCTTCTTCACCTTGGAGGTCCTCCAGCCTTTGTTTTTTCTCCTGTAACCTTTTCTCCAAATCTTCCATCACATCAGTCGATTCTTCCACTTCCTTATTTCTGCATAGATCTTCCATATCATCAATAAAATGGATATAACCTTTTAGGGCTTGCCCTTTCCTGCACATGTTTATATATCCCTCAGGATCATATTCTTCTTGGGTGTGTGTAACAACAAATTGTATTCATCTGCTAACTTTTTGTCAATGACTTCATAAGCCCTGATTGATACAATCCTAAAATATCCAAACTCCAAAGTCCCTAGCAAAAAGGCATGCTTACGTGCATCCCCAAAATGACGAGCATTGGAAACACTAAGCTGTCTAATAATTTCTAAAAATGCAATACGATCAGATGTCGGTTTAGGCAATACATATGGTGAACCCTCAAAACCGAACACCCTAACAAAAGTGAAATTGGCACGGGAAAACCAATCACCCCAATTATGATTCACTTTGGTGTTATGGTGCTCCAATGGCCAAAGAAACTTCTTAATGGTTTCCGAAAGGATCCTCCAATAGTTTCATTGTACATTCTGAACAAGGGTTTGATGAAAAATTCTTCAAACTTCACATAATGGGAACTCACATACCTAGAATCCTATAAAGAAACCCATAGCTACACAGGTTGCTCTTGTCTATCCTTTCCAAACTGGTTTACTCTCAAACCCTTTGGTCACAATCCTTTGAATTGACCATAAAACAATATTATACACATTAACAAAGAATAATGCTTGAAATGCTTATCGAGACTGTTCTTCAGGTTCAAAAAACCCTCATGCAATCCGTCTGCCAAATATGTAGCGAAATCAAACGCTCTTGGCTCATGCCTCTGGATATCAGCTGCCAAAACCAGCGGTCCCATTCTTGCTACGTCTGGAGCCTCGAATCCTCCCACCTGTCCACAAGCCATGTAGGTATACTGGAAATATTTCTTGAAAATGTTAATATCATAAGGCGACCCATCCTCCTCTATCAGCCTTCCCTTTTCAGCCTTATGAAACACCAAATTCCAACCTTGATATGTGGTGTCCATCTTTCTATATTCCTCCTCCAAATCGTCGAAAGATAGAGGCACCTTCGTCTTATAATCCAAGCCAAAGACTTCTTGAATCGTTCCTGTTGCGAAACGAATGAAAGCAGTCTTGTCGGGCAACAGGATGCATCTTTTGGTAGCATCATAGTTTCTAACCATGAGCTTGAGCAGGTCCATATTTACAAACACATTGGGGACTGTGAGTTTACCTAGACCAATGCTCCATGGGTTAGAGATAGGCATTGGGTCGTTTCTCCTTATGTAATGGAATATGAACAATTCATGTCCTCTCACTCTAGTCCATACATCGCCAATCTCTTTGTACCTATCCTCCAACTGGTCAGGAATTGGTAAATTGATCTTCGACCTTTTAGACTTAGCTCCCAAATAACTCATCTAATCGATCATATCTTGATTTAGCTTCCTTTGTTTGGCAACCTCCCCTGCCTTTGATTTTTTAGATGTATCACTGGATATTTCCGTGACTTTCCTTTTTCCTTTTGCACTCGAACCCTCCATTTTGTAAATCCTCTGTTCTGTACTCTGCAACTTCAATTATCACTCCAGAGATATCAAACCACTTTCTGATTAATTTGTGAAAAAAAACATGCACGAGACCCCATATATAAGTTCATTCTCTATTATAGCTAACATCTAGAAAACATCCTGGTTAGATTTGCTTCATGCGATTTCAAGCCTATCCGTTGGATGCATTAAATAATGGTTGTCATGTCTGTTTTCACACCAGATTTCTCAACGGCTAACCAACATAACTCGGCCCGAAAATTTAATTTTTTGGCACCACCCGTAATGTACACCTCTTTAATTCCTTTATTTGTCCTTTTGATCGGCATATGTCACCCCGACAGGTCCATCTTCGTGTCTCATCGGTACATGTTATGCCTATGGATCTGTCTTTCTTTCCTCTGTGGCATTCTGCCCATTAGGTATCGACATAACTCACTTTATGTCTCTCTGATGAGCTGATGACATCGACTTCATACTTGCACATCCTTTTTATTTCTCCGGTCTATCGACATACATTTCCCCGACAAATCCCCCTGCTCGCATCCATCTCCACTTTCTCATTGGGCATCAGTATAACAAAAATGTCTCTTCCCGATGAGCCGATGATGTCTTGATGACTTGGACTTCAATCGGTGTAACCTACCCCGATCAACTCTCCTTCTGTTTTGGATTTGCTTTTGTTTTCATAGTCCATCGGTATAACTCTCCATGATACACCCGCCTTCGGTTTCTACTCTTACTTAATCCATCAGGTATCGGCCTGATTCATTTTATGTCCCTTCGATGCCCCGATGACCTCAACATTTCAATCCGCATTCTACCTAAGTTTTCTGCTTTATCAGTATAACTCTTCCTAAAGACCTCCTTGCAATTCACCATTCGCTATAACAACCTCATCGGGATTCGGCATAGCATGAAATTCCTCCTCTCGACATCCTAATAAGTCTTCAATTGGTGTTATTTTGTCAGTATAACTTATACCGATATCCCCGTGGGCGCTTTTACCTTCATCAGGGGTCAGAATAGCCTTTTTCTATTCCTCCCAAAGTCCCAATGTTACTTTGTTGCACTTTTATGCTTTATACCTCCAAGTCAGCTTTATCGGTATAGGTAATACCGATGGTTCTGCCTTCCGATTCTCCATGTCATCGGGGATCAGCCTAACTGTTTCTGCACTATCCCAATGCGGTCTTTTTATCTGATGGACCCGCCTTCAGTTCCCTTCAGTCATCAGGTATCGAGATAGAGTTTTTCATCATTGCAAGTCACACCGATAGCCTCATCGGCTATCGGTATAACAAGTTTTACATTTCCCCGATAAGCTGATGCATGCTGATAGAAAACACCCTCCTTTTGCCTCATCGGAACAAGCTATCCCGATGGCATAACTTTCCTAAGAGTGTGCATCGTGCTGAATATCATTTAAGTGCTCTAATGAGTCTGCCTTCTGATTTATTGGTAAATGTTATGCCAATAATCCTTCTTTTTCTTGCCAATACTGTTTCATCAGGGCTACTTATGCCGATAATTGAGATTTTGCAATTTTGAACAAATGAGCCATCCACCATGAATAATAGTGATCCTAGCTATCCCACAGGGTCTGATACATACTGAAAAACAATCTTATATTATACCATAATGACTTCTCCACTAATAAATGCTCCCATATTGGATTCCTTGTGTAGTCTATACTCAGTGCATGCCCTTAGTGTGCCCAAGTGATACCTTGACATTCCTGAAACAACTGATCCTTAGAGAACTTTACTCGTGCTAATAAGGTTCCTGCAGATGCAAACCAACAGTAAATGCTCATATGATAGGAAAAAAGGCCTCCATATAGCACAAAATGTTTTGTAAAAATATGTGCTAACAAGTTGCTCAGTTTTTAGCTTTTTTGATCCATAATTGACCCATTTGTGCACCACTATTGGGACATTTGTGCACCACTATTGGGACATTTGTGCACAACTACTAGGACATGTGTCCACAAGTACTAGCAATTTTGAGTGCATTCAATTATTGGAACATCTTTAAGTAGGTATCGAGCGACACTTTGAAATGTGTACTTTTTGACCCTTGTACGCCATTACTACCCAAAAGCTAAACAATAACTAGAGTAGTTAAGTCACATACATAGATGACAAAGAAAATTTCATCGAAATCCATTAATCAATTAAGATCTATGGGTGGATGAAGTTAGCTATAACCACTACTGGTATGCTTCCCTAATTATTTTTTTATTCAATGAGAAAAAGAGTTGTGATAGAATTCTAATATGTTGTAAATGCTTGACATCTCATGCATGAGATTCTTAAAAAGCTAATCCTTAGGTCAACATTGGTTGTAACAACATATAATTTTATTTTGAGTTACTAAATTATTTTTTGTGTCTTGTTAATATATTTTTTCATAAGGATGTAAAGCTTTAAATTTAAGTAAAAGATATTATTAAAAAAATTAAAATTATTTTATTAAAAAGAGTTATGTGAAAAGATTGAATATCATGAAAATATCACATGTCCATCTTATAATTATAGTAACTTTTTTCTTAGCACTATTTGATTATTATCATTTGACAAGTGAATGACATATTTTGGAACTTCTTAAGTTATACTGTGTCTATACTGTTGGAAATTGCACGTGGTTGCAATTTCATACTTATGCTTGTGCTTGCTTTGATTTTGCTACTCATGACAAGTCATATATATTGATTCTAATTTCATAAGTGATAAAGACAAAGCATTATCAACATGTGGTTTGAAAATTAACATAATTCTCCTAGACTACAACACTATGTATGGATGTTTGCACAATGTGCTAGTATCCTAGAAACTTTTGAGATTCAAAAACACATTTTCCACATGGCTTGTTCATGACACATATCATAACATCCAAACAGAAATTTAAAGGATGCTCGCACTCAATTAACCAAACAAAACCTCTCTCTTTTCCATTTTGCCTATCAAATTTAGACTTTCTCAAAGAAGAAAAGATTTGGGTTTTGGGTGACTGTGTCAAGATGACAGTGCAGGTGTGTTGTATTCCACACCACGTATTGGAGTTTGAGGCCAGTGACCTCTCCATCTAGTGCTAGGTTCCTTTCTATCTCTCTTTTCAATTTCTATAGCCTTTAAGTTTTCATTTATTTGTAATCAACCATATTTCAATATTTTCAATTTCCTTTACTCTTGAGCATTCAATTACAAAGTTGTCTTTTGGCATGAATATTCTTTTGCTTTACTATTTAATTAATTCATATTTAGAATAGTAGTTAAGTTTGTAGCATTTGAGGTAGTTGAGGGTTTTTCTATTTAAAGTTACATTTTTTTAAGTATCAAAACCTATTTCTTACATTTTGGTGAACCTGGCATTTTGTAGCACTCCTTACACTAGTACATTTGGAGCTGATTTCTGACGGTCGTTTGTCGAATTTTTGACGAATTTTCGTCGGAGTGTCGACAAAATCCACCGTCGAAAACTCGGCGTCGGATTGGTCGACGATGCCATGCCCGTCAGAAATTCGACAGTCCAATGGACTCTGCCAACAGTCAAAGAAATCGTAGGTCGAAAGCTTGGTATTCGTCGTAATTCCGACGATGGTCATTTTTATAAAAAATAAATAAAAATTATCATCGATATAAAAGAGCCATCGAAGGAAGGAAACGTCGAAAGGACTCACCGAAGATAATAACTTCATCGACAAAAGATATTGAAGAAAGAAGAGAGGGTCTTCATCGACGGGAAAAGTTCTCGAGGAAATAATACTATCGGTGCAACATAAAAAGGACCCATCGAAAGGAGCGTTTTCATCGAAAGAATAATATCGATTAGACAAAAAGAAGCTACATTGATAAAAGATATCGATGAGGATATAGGTTTTGAGGAGGTTAAACTTCATCGACAAAAGATATTGAAGAAAGCAGAGAGGGTCTTGATCGACGAGAAAAGTTCTCGAGGAAATAATACTATCGGTGCAACATAAAAAGGACCCACCGAAAGGAGCATTTTCATCGAAAGAATAATATCGATCAGACAAAAGGAAGCTACATCGATAAAAGATATCAATGAGGATATAGGTTTGAGGGGGTTAAAAGGCATGTTCTCGATATGCATGGTTTTGTCGATGTAACTTTATCGGTGAAGAACGATAAGGGAAAATAAAGAAAATCTTTGGTGAGATAATAGACTCATTCATCGACGGGGCATAGTGATATCGATGAAAGAAGTATTTCGATGGAAAAATAAAGGAGGACACCGAAGCCCAAGGTTTCTTCGACATAAGACCCGATGGATATCAGATATGTTTCGATGAGGAGACAACCATACTGACCGAATACAATATTTCGATGAAGGGAAAAAATACTTGATCGAAGTAATATTCGAAACAAAAGTATTGATAGAAATAAAGAGATCAATGGACTAAAGAAATGATCGAAAGACATATCCTCATCGAAATGATTATTGATTGCCGCGAAAATCATAAACAAATCCCAGGGAAGGTCACATCGCCATTAGATTCAAACGTGCGCCCGAGTGACCATTGTCCAAAGCACCATTACTAACTAATTAAATACGCCATAAGTAGTGGATCAACCATCAAAGGACACAACATTAAGGAATTCACAGGCAACAAACTAAAAGCGGGAATTGGGTGAATTCACAGATAAAGCTTAGTAATTCCAAGTAAGTTGTTTGCACACAGACCTCTTTTTCAAAATTCAAATGGAATCATCATCTAAAACTAATAAGACCAGAAAGGGAAAAGAACCTATAACTGTAGAAGAAAAACCTAAAAGACAGAAAAGGGAAGGGCGTTCTTTGGCCTAGGACCTGATTGACCAGTGCCCATCATCCAGTTTGAGGTCCAAGAAGATTAGAGCTGATGAGGAAGGCCTGGAGGACCGGTTTGAGGATCTTGGAGACATATGGACAAAGTTGACAGGGTATGAATTATTCATATATGGGTACAACAGAAGAGTTGCCCCTCAACCTATCAACAATTTATGGCGATTGAGCTTAGGAAGGTTAGTTGTGGCTAATGTATTCATGAATGTGGAGGTCATGAAGGCATTGGCAAACAAATATGACCCTAAAACCAAGACCATATATAACTACATGGGTGAGCCAATTCTTGCAATCACAAAGGAGGTTATTGACACCGTGTTCGAGTTGGATTGGGGATTTGAAGAATTGATTGACCTCAAGAAGTTAACAAGTGAATATTTTAACCTAGAGCACATTTACAAAATGTGGAGACTCCCTATACATAGACCTAGGAATACAGGGTCCTTAGTGCCACTAGGTCAGGATGACAAAGCTCCCTATGATGTCAACTCTTTCCATCCATATTTCAAGTATACCTATTACTGTGTTGCCCAAGTGCTAGGGATAAAAGCCCATCCTTTGATGGATATTGCAGCCATGGTCATTTGTCCCGATTTGCAGTCTAAGGACCCCCGCTTCTTTGATTTTTCTGCTTATTTGGTTGAGGTTTTGAATCATGGGTTAGAAAAGTTAAAGGGGGATGTCATCAATGTTAATTTCAAGCATTATTCCTTACTTATGCATATGCTATTGTATGTGGGCCAAGATGAAGGGTTATGGCCAGAAGAGTTATGTGTCAGGACATATGACAATGCTGGAATGAGAAAACCAGTGCAACTATGGGTTTCTTCATGGGACCAAAGGTATGTGAATAATCAATATTGGTATTTTGAGGAGTTCTTTGTCAAGCCATTATATAGACTATTGGGATGCCCATGCGATCATGCCCTTGCACCAGAGGTTTGAAGATTCCTATGACCAAAAGATTTCACTGAAGATCCCTCAATTGAACACAATTGGGGAGATTGGTATTGTTTTTCAGACTGCACACAAGTCAGGGTATACGAGTTCGAAGGGAGACCATACTTACTACCACTTACAGTCCCTAACAAAGTGGCTTGTCTGGAAATTGTGAGGCAACTGTCAATAGTGAGTACAGAACATCTGACAAGCCATGAAAAACAATCAATTGTACCTAGGTTGTTAGTATTTTCATATTTTATTGTGAAAAGTTCAAAGAGTTATGGACTACTGCAGACAAAATTGGATTATTATGGCATGGCTATGTGGGATCCAAGGCCCAATTTCGATCTTGAAGGATACATAAGGATAGCCCGATCATCACAAAAGCTGAAGGCTAGAGAGCATAAATCTTACCTACCGGATGACCTCATTAAGAATATTGGCAGAGAAGAGGCCAGAGTGAAGCAAATAAAGTTTGAGAAAGCAATGCAGGCTTATAAATGGAAGCTTTATAGAAGGAAAATGGATGAGAACGTGCTACAAAAGATTGAAGACCCCTTGGAGTTGGCCAACAAACTTGTGGAGCATGAATTGGAAATACTTGAGGGAGTCCCACCTCATGTTTTTATGGATTACATTGATACTATTAGGAATACAGAGCCTTTGGCTCATATGTCTCCTGCTTCCACATCTGCCATCGTTCCATTCACTCCTCGAGAGGATTACCCCCTTGGTTATGCATAGGATACATCGATAGACTTGGCAACAGGACAGCTGAATATCCGAGAAGTGGCTGACATCATATTCCTGGAGCATGAGGATTTCATTGCTGATAGTGACTTCATTGCTTCCAAGGAGTTCATCACATTCCTCTATCAACATAAAGGGTCTCAAATTAGGAATAACATGAGAAATAGTGAAGAAGAGCAGCAGCTTCAAAAGTTACAAGAGGAGATGGATCTTGTGATGAGAGAAATGACACCTGAGAAGGGAAGACAATTGCTTAAGGAAGCTGGTGTGCTATTATACTCTGGATGGGACATGAACTTTGCCTTGTTGTTTGATGGATTCCTCAAGAAACAGGACCTAAGTAGGAAAATGATGCCAAAAGAGATTGATAAACTCTTTAGAGGATCAAGATATGATCCAGATTAGAAGGCTCTTCTACAGTGGGCTATCTATCCCAAAGATAAAAGACCTATATTAGTTGATACAGAAGAAGCTTTTGGACATTTGATGGTGCAGCAGGTTGGAAAGACTGACCCTAGGACAACTACCAAACTAAATTTGGATGTCGCTAAACTAAACCAAGATCAGATAGAGTTTCTGGTCCAAGAAAATTCTACATACAAAAGCCTATATGAGAAAACTGATGAAGAAAAACAGAGGCTGCAAGCAAGATTGCTTCAGATTGATACAGGTACCAGTCAAACAGGGATGGCATACGATGTTGACAGAGATGCCATGGATGCCTTGACAGACGCTATGTATTGGAGGAACAGGGCTGAAAAGACATCTCGACAAGTAGAAAAGGTACAACAAAAGATGGATAAGTTGATTCTAGAGATCATTGAACATAGGTTCAGAAGTATGATGCAAGTTGCAGAAATCTATTGGAAAACATACACTGGAACAGTTAGAGCTTTGAAAGAGCATGAAAGGCTCAGGTCTTGGTTGGAAGGCTTGATGAATGACAATAGTCTGATTAATCCAGGTGAGAAAATTGAAGTTGAGCCTCACTTGAAGTCCCATGATGAATTGGCAAATCAATTAAGGAAAGAGCATCAAAGGCTGGACGATGGGAATACCCCTAGGGTGCCCTCTTTTTACAGTAATGGTGAGTTAGTATCATTGGAACAGTGGAAACAAGAGTTCGGTGATGAGAAGAATCGAGCAGTAGCAGAGTTGGATCGGGACAAAGATTTGTCACTTTGTGTTAACAATATTCTATCCAATCATTTCCAGACAGAAAGCGACATGAGGACACTAAACAATGACGTTCTAATGTATAAAGATGATAAGTACATTGAACACATAGGAATGCTAAACTTGTTTATCTTCCAGTTTGTTAACAAAAGTGCTAATTAATAGTTATGTGCTGAAAATCCACAATGCTTGGTGACAATGTATACCCTCATATAAATGAGGGAATTTTTGTAACAATAAGGATCATTAGAGAAGAAGTAGAATATAGCCTCAGGCTTACTATTGTACCATTTTGTGAACATACATAATATAATCAGTCGTCTTTCCTTTGTGTATATGTTGTGGGTTACTGCATCTTTCTATAGGCAGTTGCTTGTGATATTATCTAAAGGAGACAAGGTTACTTGTGTTCTTCCAGTAAAACTCTGTGTTTCATATTGTGGATTTGAATAAAAGATTTACTTGCGAATATAGTTTTGTATATAGTGTGCATGCATATTATCTCAACCATGGTGCACCTGCATATGTATATAGTTTTGTTTATAGGTGGAAAGCCTGAGATTCAATGTCGAACTAGGTTGCTCTGATACCATATGTAATATTCCATTAATTCTATATTTAAAGAAAATAAATTGTGATCTATATTAAGATAAAAAATTGATCATTTCAAAATAAAACATAACTACTTCAATTGAAGGAGAAAACTAACTAAATGTTCTTCGACATAATAATAATCTAACTAATTTATCTAAAAGGAAGGTAATCTTTTAACGATAAAAAACATTGAACAAATATTTATTTAGCTATTCAATATGAGAAAGGAATTCAAATGGCAAGTTTCATTTTTGAGGGAAGAGATAAAGGTTCAGAGGTTACTGTTATCACTGTTTAAAAAATGGGTATTCTTTTCCATAATTGGTTGTCTATGAAATTCTTGGGTCTGGTATGGCCTTGTGACTTCTATTGCTTTGGGTCCTAAAGAGGGTTTAGGGTTTAGGTTTAATCACTTTCAAAATGTCTGAGAAAAAACCCTTATAATTCTATTTTCGTGTTACTTTATTCACTTAAGTAGTGGGTCCTTTTGTCATGCAAAGTGTTCCCCTCGTTGTTTTTTACCTAGACGGTCCTTTTAAATGTTTTAATTTTTATTCGCCTTTAAATTGCCTTTTCTAATGACCGTCGGGCCTTGTAATTGTTGTGCAACTCTCAGTCAATCGGATGGCCCGCGTGGATTCGCGAACTCAACATGCCCGAAAGTTACCTATCATGAAGTAGCGAAAAGGTTTGGCGGGACCTAGCGATGAGGACTTCTTTCTTGGCTAAAGGGCAATCGGTTTGGAAAGAGATCAACGACCCACATTGATTCACAACCTAAAGATGCTCGTGGTTTACAAGTTGTGAAATGGAGAAAAGATGGTGGGCCCGGGTGAAGTGGTTAGTAGAAAGAGTAACAACAGTGCAAGTCCTTGAGATCTGACGCCCCGCGTTGTTTCGCGAGAAAGATAACCGAGTTTTACCCTTATGCGAAATAGCGAAAGGGTTTGGTGGGCTCAACGTCCAAGCTTCATCTGAAGATTAAAGACCGATCATGTTCTATCTGATCGGATGGCCCTCGTTATTTCGTGAGATCAAAGCGCACGTGTTTTAACTATTGCGAAATAGTGAAAGGTTGTGGCAGGTCCCAGAAGCCGATGGGTTTTCTAACGAGTAAAGAGTGAGTGGTTCAGAGAATAATCAATGGCCTGCATTGATTCGCAACCCAAAGATGCTCGAGAGTTAGTTTTCGTGAAGTGGCGAAATGACATGGCATTCCAAGTGAGCAGTCCAGGAGGTAGGGATCGCAAATCAAAAGGTTACACGTGTCCTCCAGATCACATAAAACAAAGAACAAACTTGGTGACCAAGTGCTCGGCCCAACAAACAGAATGATATAAACTGAAGACAAAGAGGTGACCTATCAGGCATAGGTGGCATTTCAGAAGTGGATCCCGTTGAAGTCTTTCAGTGAGTGGAAAGTTGACACATCAGTTCAAGAGGGATTGAATGCCAAAGTGAATGGCGCTGATTCAGAGGGCCCACGTCTGCTGGTTCTAACAGGTTGTTAAAGGAAGGGCATCTCAAGAAGGATCTAACGGTGGGCATTATTTCGCAACCTTTAAATGCACGATGGTTACCATTCGCGAAATAGCAAAACGGTTAGCGTTAACCGTTTTGAACGCGGTTAGTGATATAAACCGCCAGGTTAGGACAATGTAAAGATCGATCAAGTTTCAGTTGATCGGATAGCTAGCGCAGCTTCGTGAGGTCAAGATGCAAGATGGTTACCCATCACGAAATAGCGAAAGGATTTTTAGCCTATTGCCAAGCAAGGAAGAGTCAAAAGGGTAAAAGTGGTGCAAATTCTGTCTGATCCAATAGTTGGCTTCTTTTCACTAGATGAACATGCAAGAGCTTTACGCTCTGCGAAACAGCAAAAGAGCAAAATGAAAAATACTCAGAGCTGTATTGATCTGTTGGAGCCAAATTTTTGAATTCTTTCATGAATTCAATTCTGAAGGGACGGCCGAAGCGTGCGGTGTTAATGTCGCAGTTAAGGAGCCAAATTGTCGTATATATCCCTGCATCAATTGAACAAGGGTATCATTTCATAGAAGGAGTTGCAGAGAGAGTTGGCATAGAGCAGAAGTTTGCAAACCGAAATCAAGTTCTCTTGCTCTTTGTTTACCCATTGCTTAAAGATTGTTGAATTGTGGTCTTGTCCTGTTAGAAAATTCCTTTGATTGATAATTGGCTTAGTTGCATACTCCTAAAATGGGACCCAGAAGAGAATTAACAGGGAAGGTAAATTACCAAGACCGAAATATTTGTGATGACTTTCTTGAGCAGTTAACCATGTCGACCAATGTCGGGGCTAGGGCCAAGGAGTTAGTACCAAAAAAACCTCGTTTGAAAATTGGGGATGGTTTATATGATAAAGGAAATTGGTTGAGGGACCCTAAAATAGGGATATCCGGTCTCAGTTTGTTTAAAGTGGGTTTTGGTCAGAGACATGCCCCTTCCCCTATGAATAGTATCTGAAATTTAGATGTAGGGAAGCTTGTGGTCCCAGGTGTTTTCATGGATGTAGATCTGTTGACCCTAATTGCGCAGAATTATGACCCTGCTGCCAGATGCATTAGAAACATAAAGGGATCAACCCTTGTCGAAATCAAAGATGATGAATTTAGGAATTTCTTCAAGCTTAGTGAAGCTTCCAGCTACCTTGAGCCTATTGATTTTGAAGCATTAACCCAAGTTTACAATGCCCAAAGAGATCATCTTAGGAGTGGCCCATTGAGAGAATTTTTTGTCAAAATAGGGGGATTAACAGTTGTAGGCCCTAGCACAATGGAGCCATTTTCCCTAAATTTATTTATCTTGAGAGCTAAGGGTATGTACTGGACACTGTGTCAAATTTTTGGAGAAGATGCTGAGAAAAACATGCCCGTCCATTATATGTTAATGATTGCCCAAATTTTGAACCCTTCCCTGGCCATAACATTTGACTTTGCTCATTTCCTCTCTGATGCTATCCATGTAGGCTTAGTAGGAATTAAGAATGGTAAGGTAGACAAGCCATTTGGATGGTATTCCTTATTGATGCATATGTTTCTATTCAAAGGGGCTAATTATTTTGCAAAAGAGATGGACCTGGTTAAGGTCAAGGATAAAGAGGAGATGCCAGTGCAATTGTGGAGTACTGTTCTATCTTGGGATAGAGAGGATGCAAGTTATCTGAATTTTGATAGATGCTTTGCATCTAAAATTAGAGTTCTCTTGTGTGCAGAAAACCCTAGGATTCCCAAGGCTCTTTTGGAATTCCTTAGGCCTAAAGAATTTGCAGAGGATATCAAGATTGTTCATAACTGGGGAGATATGTATCTATATCTTGTTTCTATTGTTTTTAGAGTGTTTGGATTTAGGGGTACCCCTTATCTACTGCCCTATCAGGTTCCATTAAAGATAGGGGTTGCAGAAGTATTAAGACAGATTGGAGGAGTGCAGGAGGCCGAGTTAACTAACAGGGGTAAAGGGACAATTTTCCCAACCATCACCATGGCTCATCATTTTATAATTACCAAAGGTGGATGGAAGTATTTTGAAGAATTCTTTAAACCATACATGTTATCAACTACAGTGTCAAGGTGTGCCGACCCTGAAGATTTCTTCAACGACATGTTCAGTAAGAGAGCAGTTTGTAAAATCAAGCCTCACCAATTCCAATTCCCTGAAGATTTGATCAGGAATGAATTTAGTCTAGATGAGTAGGAGTTGAGGAAGGAGAAGTGGATTGCATACAGAAGAGCCCTTGACTTTATCCATCAATTTGATTCTAGTTATGATCCTCTCTCTAGTTTTACCCCTTTTGAAGAAAAGGTTAAATTCTTAATTCTCTATTTTGAAGATTTAATGCAAACCCTGAAGGAAAAAAGAGAAGCCGTAATGCAGAATGATCCTGATAGGGCTCAATTGGTCCTAGCCAAGCCTGCCTTTGCTAAGGCTATTCCACCAGGTGATTATATAATGCACAAGAGATCTAAGTATACTTTAATGGTGCCAATAACAGGTGAACCTTCTACTTCTAGAGGGAAAAGGGTCATTGAAGATACTATTGAGATTCAGGATTCGCCTAAGAGGCACAGGACAGGTAAAGAAATTGAAACTGATGACCCTCAGTACTCTCCATCTCAGTCCCCTATTCATATAGGAGATGAGCAAGCGGTGGCTGAGCAATTGATATAATTGGGGAGTCTGGGTGAAATTGCCTACACCTACAATGAGACTCAAGAAGGAATGCCAGAAGAGCCACCCTGTGCTGAAATGGATGTAACTAATGGTGAGCTACAAAGAAAAGAATTGGACATTACTGTCAAAAAAGCTAGTGAAGAATTCCTAGCTGGCAGCAATTTTGTCACATCAGGAGCTTTTATGTAGTTTCTATGGAAGCGAAATATTGATCAATTCAAGATCAGATGTGAGCAAAGGGTAAATGAACAGCCTCTTAAGGATGCAACCCAAGTGGAGGAAGAGGTTAAACAAGAAATTATGGTTGAGTTCAAAGCTATCACTCCTGAGGCTGGAAGAGAGATGGTGGATAAGGCTGGTGTGCTAATCCTCCCTGAATGGGATATAGTCGATGCATTGGTTCTAGAAGCGGTCAGAAAGGAAACTAAGCCAATGAAGGGAGTGGTATTCAACAAAGATGACGCTTCTCTGGTTATGTGGTCCCTTAAAAGAGATGAAGGTAGAAGAAGGAAAGATACCTCGTAGTCTAACCTTCTAGGAGCTATGATAGTCAGAAGAGTTCAGGACACAGGGGTAGTGGAAGCAGCTAGTACTGTTTCAGAGACTGCTAAGTTCAATGTAGTAGTAGTAGAGAAGGAAGCAAAAGAAAAGGCTGATCACCAAATTAGGTTGGAAACAATTTTAAAGGCTTATAATGAAGCCAAAAAGGAGGTAGCTAGCAAGGACACTATCATTGCCAAACCTCAAAGTCAACTGATGGGACAATACCAAGGAGGTGAGTCTTCTACCTTGGCAATTTCTTCTTCTCCAGCAAGGCCCCCACCTACTAGTCCCATCATAGAATTCCCTACTTCTCCTATGCCTTCTGGTTTTCAACCAGCTAAGACTTATCAACATGAATTGGAAAAGTTGAAACAAGCTCAGGCCTTATTTGCAAATAAGTATGAGGAGAAGATAAAGGCTACAATTTTGAGTTTTGCTGATACCATTGATGCTCCCATGGTACATATCAATATGAAGAGAATTTTTGACACTCTTTGTGAGTTAAATGAGGACAAGGCCATTCTAGAGCCTATTCTAAATAAGTGGATCCCGAGTGAAGTAGATTTAGAATTCATGTGTGTATCTTATGTTGAAGCTAGATCTGATGCCACTATCAAATCCACATGTGAATTGACCAAAGGTTTGACAAAGCTGGCAGAAGGGAAAGCCAATGTGGAAAGGAAGGCTAATTTATATAGAAAAGAGTATATTGAGCACAAATTTGAACTGTTTCCTAGAGGTTTTGTCAAACAAAATCAGATAAAGGACAAACAGGTATGGCTGGATGAGTATTGGTCCCTCACATACTTTAGATATGTGCCAGCTTTTTCAAGGAGCCTGGTTTTGTCAAAGGTGTCATTTCCAAACCACTCAACCATTTGGTTTGTCAATTCATCTTTTAACCGTTTTTCTTGGTCATTCCACCTTTTAAAGCAAAAACAAACTTGTTAGATTCAGAAATGAACTAAAGCTACATTTATTTCACTTCAAGAAATGGATCAAAGGAAAAGTATTCTAGCAATGATATGAAATCAAAAGTGGATTAGGGTTAGTTCACATATGATGTACCACCTTTTACGTATGGTGGGCCCAAATATCTACAATGTAGTGTCACTAAGATGTTTATAGAAAATATCATTGCCTACAAAAAATTCATGGGACCATTAGTCCAAAATGAGTGATCATAAAGTAAATTACAATTAGAGTATATATAATAATAATTTTAAAGTACCTGGAACCTTTTGTATCTTTAAGGGAAGCATTTCTTCGTCGCTCACCACCAATGTGGCCTACAGTGTTCCCGTACTAGCAATACGAGAAGATCCAGGAAATGATGGTATGTTATCAGCAGTAGTCGCCTTTGGCACATCCTCATGTGCATCTCCTCCTACAAAAAATGAATCCACTATGAAATGGCATAAGAATTCAAGAAAGAACGCTTGAAGGGAAATAAACACATGACAGATGATAGAGCAAAAGAGGGATCTACCAACGGTGGGTGGGCCAATATGACGTGCACTAGAGGATGTTTGCATGCTACGTGTTGCCGACATTGCAGTCGGCAATACAAGTGAGGGTAACCTCTGATGAGGCGGCGTCAGGATTTGCACAGTAACATTGACAACACCTAAAGAATAATACATTAAATATATCAAACATTAAATATATGAAAAGTGCAAGAATTGTAAACAAGGATGAACCTTTATTTTGAAAATTGACAGTATCAAGTATGATGTGTTTTGGGTACTCAGAGTGATAAGCCAAGCAAGTGATAATACAAGAAAATCGTCATCACCTGAAGATCCTACAACACCCTGATCGTGGGAACGACTTTCATGAGGGCGGATAAATTTCTGTAAAAACAATACGTACATATTTTAGTTAATGACATAAAAGAGAATAAAATATAAACCATCATTGAACTTTTGTTATAATTAAAGCTTTCATTACTACTTACTTGCAAGTTTTCTGCTGTCTGAAACAATAATTCCACCCTTTGTTGTATCTCATCAGTGGTAGGATGCACGGCTGCCAAAGCAACAATCTCTTTTCTAATTTTTATAAGAGGCATTTTAAAGAATTTCACAAGGTCTGTGGGATCTTTAGGGTCATCATTGCCTAACCCTAATGATTCCACATCCCTAGAAAGGTGCTCAGGTACTGCAACTCCCTTTCCCTTTCCCCGAACATCCGTCTATGTCAAGAATATCATTAACAATTACAAAATTAGTATAAATCGCTAAAAAAAAAGAACATAATAATGTAACTGTTTGCTTCGACCTAATTTGTACAATTGCAATGAGGTTTACCTGCTCGGTAGAAGTGTCACAAGGTACATCTCTGTCTGCGATATGTGATGGATCCATGTCGGCCTGTTGCAAAGAAAAAATATAAAAAACGTTAGCGAAATTACATCGTACACAACATGAACAACATGAACTTTGTAGACAAAAAGAGTATTAAATAATAAAAAGATGTTGTCATCAAAATCATTGTAAATTTTTTAATTCCTTACCTTTACTTTATGTAGACTATGCAGGATCCTCAACTAAATGGTCACATAAATAGTCACATAGCTAATAAACAATCCAATTTCTATAAATAAACACAGTTTAAAAATTGTCACATAAATAGTCACACTCCCTATCTCCATCTCCATATTAAAAGGTGCATCATGAATTAATTATGTAATGACATTAGAATTCAAAACAAAATGAATTAATTATGTAAAAAAAATTCTATCAAGAAGTCAATATTAAATAGATAATATACTAATCGCATACATTCATGATCATCATCCACTTCATCTTCTACTTCTTCGGTATCTTCTTCTTCCATCACATTATACTTTATCGGCCTTCCTCTTGGATCATGTCTAATAACAAATGACCAACCCGGTTTAAGTGGAACCTCCAAGTAAAATACTTGCTCACATTGGCTTAGAAGAACATAGGGCTCATCACCAACTGGTTCAAATGACCTTGTATTTAGCATTATAAAACCATTATCATGTTCAATAACAGTTCTATCAGGATCATTTTTATTCAATCGTAGCCTGTACCATTTGACGACGAACAAAACTAATTTGAAGGAATTAAAGTCACACTCAAGTATATCATCCAAAATGCCATAGTATGTGTAGTCACATAAATCTGTCCATTTTAATTAAATGAATATTTCGTATTTATTTGATTAAAAATCCACTAGCCACCAATTAATTAAATTAATATTTAATTAATTCATCCCCAAACATTCTTCTATTAATTAAATAAATTATTCAATTTATTTTAATTAATTCATTAAACCAAATACAAATCAATTAAATAAATAAAATCAATTTATTTAATTAAATCCCCCTTTTCCTCTTTTAAATAAATTAAATAAAACATTTATTTAAATCATTATTCCCACCCCACTTGCATTTTCCTACAAATGCAACTTGCACACATTTATTAAAATAAATGAATTTTTATTTTAATAAAATCTTATTTTCCCTCACCCACCAAATCCACTTGCAAAATCTAATCACCTTCTAGATTCTTCTAACCCCTTCCTAATTAGCCTAATCCATCCCCTAATTATTGTCACATTCTTAAGCAAAATGGAGTCACTTCTCAAATGGCCCAAAGTCTTGGATAACCATTGAAGGTTTTCAACCTTCAACCACCAAAAACCCCAAAGTCTTTGAAAACCATTAAAGGCTTCCAACTTTCAACCACTTAATTCCCCAAAGTCTCCAATAACCATTAATGGTTAATTCAACCCTCCCACATGGTTAAAACATTTGTTTGACTCAACCTCTATCCAACCACAAAGGTCTCATCAAGCATTTAATACTTTGACCATGATTATCTCTTAGTCATTTGCACAAAGGTTTATCCTTGGATTAACTCCTAATCCAGTGGGTAATCCTAATTTAGGCTTGACCCTTAGCCTTTAGATAACCATGAGGTCTTCTCAGGCCTTTAATGCCTCCAACCTCTTCTTTCAACCCAATCCTGTGTTGACACTTATCATTATTTTATTGGTGCAAATTGTGCACATGGATCCCCAACTTTCAAGCTTGACCCTTGATTAAACCTTTCAATCCTGGCCATCCATTGCTCCATTTTTCCTATAAATAGAGCCCATTCCTTCATAATCCAGATCCTGAAAACTTGTATGCATTTAGACTATAGCCATTTTAGAGAGCATTTTAGCATAGCATAACTAAATCTTGTCTTTTTAGTTAAAATACATCATTTTAGCATTAAAATAGCTTTTCATTTCATGTTTGGAGCTATTCTACAATCTCAATCCTCCATAAGCATCCATAGTGCAAAAAGCTGCTGAGAGCTACACTATTTTGGAACTTGGAGAGGAGAGGAACAAGGGAGAAAGAGCTAATATCATGTTAAGAGATAGTTGGAGATATCTCATTGTCTTACTTCTTTAGTTAGATTCATTAACATGTTTTTAGTGTCTCCTTTGGAATGCCTTCGTATGTTTTGGTTTTCGATTGACTAACACTAATGGTTTGTGTGTTTTTGTGTTGATTGATCTTGGACTAATCTTGTGCCATTTAGGAGGGCATCAGTATGAATTTTGAGAATGTTGAGGATAAATGTCATTTCTTGATGAAATATTTGTCACCTCAAAGACTGCAGTGATGCCAGAATCACAAGTTTTCTTCGTGTCATCCAACTTTTTTATGCAAAATTTATGATCATTGCAGCACATAGCGTTGTGGTGTTTGACCTGCGATATGTCAAACATGTAAAATTTATTGCATTGTGAGTTGATAAACATATGAGTGATTAATAAATTTATACGTACCTGTTTATCTCTTAAACCATATGCTAAATCAATTTCCCTTTGCGTAACATTGGAATCTCCATTACGATGTGCTTCTTTAACCAATGAAGCCACACCTTCCCATGTTAATGTGCGTCCAGAATGTTGACAACGTTCAATCCATACCATCATCCAATCAAGATTGTTTGCAATATACAAATGTAGTGCATCTCACTCTCGATCAACTGTACAAAAAATAAATAGACGTCTAACAATCGATTTATTTTGAAGATTACGAATTAATTAACTACAATAACATCTTATAATTACCTCTCACTTTCCTCAATCTACCTTTCCCCGTCAAGTACTCCCCTTCGAATTTGTTAATGGTGTTGGGATCCCAAATGCGATCCACGTGGATCTTTGCTGCAAACTTAGGAAGATATTCAAAAATGTACACCATAGTCTAGTATACCATATATCCCTCCACCATAGAACCCTCGAGATGTTCTCTTTGTCGAACCAAAGCCTTCAAAAATTTCAAGTGCCTCTCAACCATCCACATTGACCTAGTGTGTACAGGTCCACACAATTCAATCTCCTCAACTTGGTGTATGAGGTAGTGTTCTTGTGCATTGAAAAAAGATGGAGTTAGACACTTTTGCATTTCACACATTAAATGAGGAATTTTTCTCTTCCAATATTTTATATCGTCTTTATGGATTTCTTTACATGACAACCACCTACAAGGTATTCAAGACGCAAAAAAATATATTACATAAGAAGTAAAACAAATCGCAAATATAATATCTATACAACGAACTAAACAAATATCACTACTTACCTCATGTATTTTCCAAGATCATATATGACTTTCTTGACATTATCGTTGAAGTCGTATGGGAGAGATAGAGGTAGAATGTACTGCAACAATTATAAAATTATCTTTTCATTTTTTTGTAACATAATGAAAAGTACACGTACACGCAATACTTAAATACATACTAAAAACACAAGAACATGAATTACCTTAATGAAGGTATGCCAATCATGCATTTTCATCCCTGGCCCAAATTCACTTTTCTTTGATATGGGATTGTTTATGTTCACAGCAAATCCTGTGGGAAATCGAATTTTTCGTATGACTTCTTTTATAGCATTGCTTTGCTGGTCCATTAATAACCAAGGAAGCTCACTTATATTAATCGGGTCTCCATGGCTATTTGATTGAATGACATTTATCATTGCATGATTGGAATCCTGAATGTCACTACATATTTTGACAATTTTTTCTTTGTCACGCCTTCCATCCAATATTTTCCATAATGTCTTTGTTATATTCTTTCCAATATGCATACTATCAAACAAATGAACAATTTGTAACTACTCGTAGTAGGGCAACCTACTAAATTGTCAGGGATAACTTTTTATTCCCTTAGGAAGGTGGTCATTTATGCCTTCACGACCTTCATGATCATCAATCACATCATCAATAAACAAAACAAAATAGAAAAGATGTTTTATGACAAACCAATAGATGGGATGGCATTAGCTTGATGATTAATTCTATTATATTCCAACTTCCATAGGTGAGGTGTCATTCTTTGTGGCTTTGATGTATTCTCTTCTTTCCCATTGAAAAGATGTTTTTCAGTATTTCGATACTTATGATTTTTGTGTAGAAAGTGCCTATACTCATCAAACACCTGCTTTCCTAAACTTTTTGAATGACGAGATTTCATCTTTGGACCACAAACAGGACATGCAAATTTTCCCTTTGTTTGAAGACCTACAAGATAATGTATAATTGGATTAAATATGCTATTTTTTTGAATTATAATGTTCATGCACAACTTTAACACAATAACATACCACAAAAATGTGTTAGCCCCGGGGCATCGTGTATTGTCCATAGAAGCATCGCATGGAATTGAAATCGTCTTTGTCCTATTGGTCTAGAGATGTCATACATAGTGACACCATTCCATAACTCCAGAAACTTGTCGATAAGAGGCTCGATATATACATTCATATCTTTAACTTGGTACTTACCTAATCGAATGAACAAAAACATTACATAATTATTATGACCATTTTACTGCAATATTTATAATTAAATTTAGATGACTATATTTAAATGATAAAATACCTAGAACAATCATTGCCAACATTATGTGCTCCCTCTTTATTGACATCCATGGAGGAATGTTATTGTTGATAACAAAAATAGGCCACACTGAGTAAACAGATCTCATCTCTCCAAATGGATTGACACCGTTCATTGCCAATGAAAGCATGAGATTACGAGGTTCTTCTTTAAAGTGTGGTCACTTTTCCTCTATGTCCATAAATGTTGAACCATCCGCAGGCATTCGAATAATGTCATCTCGACTTCTATTGCATGCATGGTAATCCATAAATTGTGCCAAGCTAGTGCACTTGAATAATCGTTGCATACGTGGAATAATGGGAATATAGCGAAGAACCTTGCAAGGAACCCTTTTTGTTATTTGATTTGTTCGATATCTACTGATATGACATTTAGGGCATTCAGTTCGAAATTCATGTTGTTTGTGATATATAATATGATCATTGGGACAAGCATCTATTGCTTGATACTCCATTCCAATATCTTTCATAATGGCAAATAATTCTTGGTATGAGCGAGGTAGAATATTTGACGGTGGTAACAAAAACTCACCTATCAATCTACAAAAACAAAATATAATTTGTTATAATAAAGAATATTAATGGTACAACATGATTCACAGTTTATTATGACATACATGACATGCCTTAACATACGTGACATTGTTATGTTGGATAAACCATTCATAACCTTCAAGTTCACCAACAACAATACAACGGAGAGAAGAGTTGCTTGCGAGCCTTTGTAAAGGGCCTTAGATGCCTTCTCAAGTAGAGGGATACCATGAACAACATCAAGGTCATCTTCATCATCATGATCAGCTGCGTGAGTACTAAATGAGTCATGGATCAATGTATTTGTACCATTATCTTCAGTTGTGTTTTCTGGCTCATGATCGTCATCTTCCATGGGATCATTATCTTCAACTTCGATATTCACACCTCCATGTTCGTCCACTTCGAAAACCATATTCTCAGGGTTGTGTTGATCCATACCATGTGCTTCGGGGTGCTCGACCTATATAAAATTGATATACATAAATAAACCGTGATCATGATCTCATCATCACATGATTTATTATGTATATAAATTGTCAAAATGATATAATGAAAAACTTACCAATGGATGATAATCATGTCCACCTTCAATGTGACCATGCAGCCTACAATGTTTCTTCGTTGTTTTGATTATAAGTCTTCTAGTATTTAACCCCTTACAAGTTTTGCACGGACAATAACATTTTCCATCACCTTTTCTTTTCAAGTTAGACCACAATCTAGCAATTGTCTCCTTATTTTGTTGTTCGTTGATATTGTCTGACATGGTCTTTCTTCATAGGCAAGAAAATAGAAATTATCATCATTGAAAAAAACATCTTATTGAATTAAGATTTCTAGTTTGCTTATGGTACATCACACAACGTGGAAAACAAGAAATACTCAATAAATAACAAGATTCATTGATCTAGTATTATCACAATCTGCACTTGGCCTTCAATATTTTCTCCTCCTAACACTGTTTATCCATTACCTGTCAAGTACAGAACTCTAAATGCCATTTGGGATTTCATACAAGACCTACAAAATAGACCCCTCCCACGGATGAGATTCTCTGCAAACAACTCTGGAATTATGTTCTTGATGTTAGATGAATTTACCTTGTTTACTAACCCATTGATACTCTTCCGAAGGGCATCCCATGTCATGCGCTGGTATTCCACACTGCTCTTGTCTTCCACATCTTTCATCATTTGAGCTAGCTTAAATGGGGGAATGTAAACACCCCCACTTCTTCCAACACCCTTCTTAGCTCCTCTTACAACACCTTCGCCATTCCCATAATGAGATGGAGCGGACACAACACTAGAAGTTTTCACTTCCACTACCTCTCTGTCCCTCTTATTTCCAGAAGCCCCTTTACCACTTAATTCGTGCTTATTTCTGTACATAAACCCATCAGGAAGCATGAGTTTTTGCATATAAGCTCGCCCCAATTATTTACAATTATTTTTCATCAAGATTCCCTCAAGAGCTGGCAGATCCTGCTTCTATACTTTAATTCTATTTTTTCAAAGGACAATCCTAAAAATCCATGCATTGCAAACAACTTTTTACACCTTTGTTGGTTGTGGTGGCGTCACAGAGAGTTTACATCAATAAATGAAGAACATGCCAATGCTTTTAATGCAGCAGTGGAAGTCTATCTCTTATTCAATATCTCTAGTGAAACCCCCATGATCTTTTGTTGGAGTAGAATTTGTTATATTCTAGAAAGGGTCTTGTCCTTTGTTGATGGGATATTCATCTACCTCAAGAAATAACTATTCCTTTCTCCAACAAGAAGTGGAACTAAATGAAGATCTAGCACCATGAAATGAATCCTCAAAAGGATTACTATAGTTAGTTTTGGTAGATAATGATCTGGGTAAAATACTAATGTGGCTTTACGAAACATTATTTACTAGCTTAGCATACTCTAACAACTTTGGTGCAACATGCTACATCCAATTAAGTCTCCATCGGTATCTCTATTGTGTTTATGGATTGGGATTCAATGTACTCTTTTTATACATAGATTTTACTTTCAACCGAGGAGGTTTGTATGTACTTACTTGTCTTTTGATTGTATCCCTATTTCAAGAATTTCTTCTATCAACAAATCATTTCTTGTAAGTTGTACAAGTGGAAGCTTGAACATGCCTTCCATGCTAGCCTTGTTGATACGTTCAACACCATCTTGTGCAACAAATTTTTAGAACTCCATTTTTCCGAATTGAAGAGTTAGTTGTAGGGACAATCTAGGACACTTACAGAGGTTTTGCAAGAGAGATAAATAGACCTAAATATTATGGCTTAATAATGATCAATAGGTAAACAGATAAGAAACTCTCAATATCAAAATGACTTTCTCAATTGTCTTTACTAGAAATGGATAGATCTACTAATAATGGCTTTATGACTGTATGTCAACTTTAGACTCAATCCAAGAAGAGCTAGAACTAATATGCGATATCTAGATTTATGATCTCTATAATATAACAATCCCATAATTATGTTTCCACACATCTATACCACAACACAAACATCATGCTAGTGTTCAGCCATAGCAATTGATATCCTAATTATAGAATGTGAAATATGCACATAACTATGAATAAAGATTAAGAAAAACAAAGAAAGATGCTTATTGCAAACATAAATGACAAATGGACAAGAATTGAATTCATTGTAGATAGTTTTGAATATCAAATTCACTTATTTGTGTGCATTTAGTAACTCATGTACTTGTGGCCAACCGTTTATCTCTTTCATAAATTAAACACTTATTAATAACATTAAATGGCTGAGTAATTATATTTTAGTTGAAATTGAAAATAAAATATTTTATTTCAGGACAACTCACACTATTCCCTATCATATTTTAGACTCTCGGTTTTGTTAGTAGTGGTTTGATGTCTTTGGAGCTGATCATTGCATTTCTTTAGTTACGTTTGCCAGCCTACTCCTAGCCTATGCCGAAATGAGAGCTTTGGAATAGGGTATGGACATCCATCAAAGCATAGAAGATAGAGGAATTTTTTCAGATGTAGTTGCAACTGCACAAAATGGATTTGTTGAGAAGGCTTTAGAAACTTTCAAGCAAATGCAATCGGCAGGTGTAAAGCCAAATTCCACGACCATTACTACTATCCTCCCTGCCTGTGCCAAAATGGGAGATTTGGAACAGGGTATGGACATTCATTGAAGCATAAAGGATAGAGAAATTTTGTCAGATGTTGTAGTTGTAACTGCCCTGGTAGACATGTATGCAAAATGTGGAAGCATAGACAAGGAACGTGAACTGTTTGATAGAATGCCTGAAAGAAATGTTGTCTTATGGACTGCAATGATTGCTGGATATGCACAAAATGGATTTGTCGAAAAGGCTTTAGACACTTTCAAGCAAATGAAATTGGAAGGCATAAAGCCAAATTCCACAACCTTTGCCAGCATCCTCCCTGCCTGTGCAAAAATGGGAGCTTTGGAATAGGGTATCAACATCCATCAAAGCATAACGGATAGAGGAATTGTTTTAGGTGTTGTACTTGCAAATGCCCTGCTTGACATGAATGCAAAATGTGGAAACATGGACAAGGCTCGTGAATTGTTTGATACGATGCTGCAAAGAGATGTGATCTCATGTGAACAATCAACACGCGCGTATACGAGAGGAAGGGATTGCTGATACAAAATTGAACGCTCACTCCTCAATCACAGTTCTATGGTTTTACGAGATTAAACTAGGACAATTAACCACCACATGTATTTTTTTTGCAACATGAAATTAAAAACTAGGGCAATTTGAATCTACCGCCTGCGTGGGATTGCCTTCGACACGGGTTTGATATTCTTGGGGGTTGAAGTCGCCACAGACGCCTATGCTGGATTGCAATTCACAAATGAATTCCCCGCCTCTTTTTTTATTTTGTAATGGCCGCTGTCATCGGAATTACAACAAACTCGAGCACTTTTTTGAAAAAAAGAAAATTCTCATTGCTAATGCCTTCTTCGTCGAAACCAAATGGGTAATTTCCGTCAGAATTACGACGAATGCGGGCATTTTTTCAAAAAAAATCAAATTTGGCCACAATATACCTTCTCCATCGGAAACCTCAGTCGAAAATCTAGTCCAAATGTATTAGTGTTAGCTGTTTTGGTTTCCTTATATTTAAGTGATTGACTTTATTTTTAATTCTTGTTTAATGAATGTTTACTATTTGACAATGTCCTATCTCTTTCTCTAGACCTTTAATGCTTTTGATAGTGCATTCTGTAAACAATATTTTAATATGTTAGATGATGCTCTAGATGATTTCCTACAAGTATATGTTTTTTTGCAAAAATATAGTTCTAAACATTCTTCTTCTAATATTTTTCCTATAAAGGATCAAAAGTATGTTAATGTAATTGTTGTCTTTGGTGTCTCTAATAGACCTAAGAGACCAATAATCTATGCTAATGGATACAAATTTATAACAAAAAAAGATATATGTTTGTGGTGATCCTTCTACGGTTCGCCTTTCGAGTTATTACTCAAAACTTACTCAATCTATAACTTCTAAGAAGCACGTGAATACTAATTATAATTCAATAGCCCACACTTACAAACTCAAATATATAAATAGAATCTTGATATTAGAACTACTCAATCTATACTTCCTAAGGCACCTAAATTTTTTATTTCAAAGCATCCAAGTGAGTATGATCTTATCGAGCAATTTTGTGTTACCCCTAGTAATCTCTCTTTCGGATTTTCTTAAAAATTTTCCAATTTGTCATTGTATGCTTTAAGAAGCTTTACAAAAAAAATTTTTTATGTTCTTTCGTTTGAGGGCATGTTTCCCTCTTCAATCCATTTGGAAAGTGTGGCAATTAGCATGTAAATTTTTAAATTGGAAACTCTTCCTTATAGCATGGGTTCAACTTTACCTCATCTTCTATTTGGTAGAATAGGCTAATACAGTACTTACTATGATCATCCCCTTGTTGTTGCATTTCCTTGACAATATTATTACATATTAAAAAAAGGGGTTAAAAACTTTGGTGACATATGAGATTTTGATTCTTTATATTATATTTCTTGAAAAAGGTCTAAGAACATGTTTCAGTTAAACAATAGGTTTAAAAGGGTTTCTTTTTTTGTGAAATCTTTGGCATTAGTGGATTTGATTATGAAGTTTTGCAAGACTTTATAATGCAATTTCTACAAAGAATGGTTGTGGCTTTCCAAGTTCCCTTTCTATTGCTTCCCTCTTAAGAAAATTTACTTAAGCATCCTTCTAAGCATGACATTAAATCCAAGATTAAATTAGAAATGGAAATGTAGGCTTCATGAAAAGACATGGATGAGGTTGAGTGACCAAATATGGAGGTCCAAAGCTGAAGCTGATGTGCAAATGTTGGCTTCGAAAATCATATATTTCAAATTACTTATTAGGAATAGATTGAAATGTATAATAGTTCAACCAATCAAATATTCATTTTGTCAACATAAAGAGAGTATATTAAAACATATTTTTTTTGGATTTCTTGTTTGCTAAAAAGAAGTAGAAGGATAACATCAATCAGTTCCCTACTATATTTGAGCATGGTTTGAGTTGGAAAGATGTTATTTTCAGTCATGGCATTCGTGATAATGTGGTGAAGAATACTATAATACATTTTGTTTTTCTTAATATTTGGAAATGCAGGTCTTCAGTTATTTTCTCAAATCAGTTGTTGACATCTTGTTTCCAATTGTCTTGCTTTGTTTTCAACTATAGGGGGTATCCAAGGAGCATTCTAAGCCCGGGTATTTTGTTAGACAAAATCAAACTTCAAATCCTTAGGCTACACAAATATCTTTTGTTCTAACCAGTTGCAAAGTTGCTTTAAATCCAAAATGTAATGCTTTTATTTTGTCTAGTAACATATGCCTTGGGTTGATCATAATATTTCTTTATGTTTGAGATCTTTGTTTAGTTGGTTTGTTGATGTTTTGTCCAATTTTGAACTATGCTAGTTGTTACCTTTTTTTGCTCAATAACAAGTTGTAGCCGATATATTAATATTAAAAACAAAGGAAATACATAAGATAATAGAAACCAATAATAGAGGCTAACCATGGCTTCAAGCATTGACAAAAAGAAACTATGTATTTAAAAACCAACAGAGTTTTTCATACATTACTTCCAAACTGTCGAACTATAAAAATTTCTAAAACATTCACACAAAAGAGCCACCTTCACAAAGAGACTAGATGACCCACTTCACCTAAGATCCGTCCCTGAAGCGATTCCATAGCTGCCCTCGGAGGGATCTCCTATTCATCAACTTCCATTTCCAACTGCTCCTTGCAAGAATCCTCGCTTCCAAGACCATCTAGGCCTTCTTCGTGTTTATATTCCACAACCCAGTCCACTGTTTCATCCAAATTTTTTCCAATAACCACAACCAAGAACCCATCTATTGTGAAGCCCATAAGCATTTTCAAAAAACCCAAATTCCTATGAATAATGAATTTTCTGACCTCAAAGCTCTTGGTGTCCCAAACCATAAGGACAGGAAACCTAGGAATCACCTTCCCAGACATGCTCACCATAGTAAATGCATGGGGTATGGAATGGTAAGATTTTCATCAATACAGTGCATAACAAAATCAAGGTCCCCGTGGAAAGACTCGTTGAAGATTTTCCTGCATAATTCCTTCGCCATTGCTTTCTTCTCCCCCATCTCCAAGACCATAGCTAAGAATATGGCTGGGACGTTCGTATTCACCAGGTTCTATGATATGCTCTCAAAAATTCACCTCTCAGAACGTGCTTCACTGAATAAAGGATAACCCAATGGGAATAAATGATCACCTCCCTAAGTCGTTTATCTATCGCCCACCCTAAAAAGGCCTTCTGCCACTTGCTAGCCAATAGTTTCATCGACGGATCCATAATCTCTTAATTTAAAGGCTAGAAAAACACTATGAGAGAACTCGAAATAGGGGATAAAAAATAACCCCTTCGGTAGAGTATACATTAAGAATCTTCCTTTTACTATCCGGCTTCATCTAGAAGAAACATTCATGAGCTCATATATGCCAAATGTGTTAAGGGACGCCTTTCCCTAAATTAGGCTATCATGCATGGGGGCTTCACGAGTTAGGCAATATTATATCATGTGCATTCATATTGGGGGGTTTAATATCTTAAAATTGAGGGTACAATATATTACCTATCGGTAAAAATAAGGGGGTTTTAATTTGGGCTCTGAAAAAAATACAATATATGGCAAAAATAGGGGGGCTTTTAATTTAGGATGTGTATTGGGAGGGGGTGACAAAAAAGGAGTTTAGGGCAATTTTTTTGAAAATAGGGGGATTCTTTACTATGTCATGAATGCACATGATATAACCTAGGTTCACTAAGTGAAGCCCCCGTGCTACCATATAGGCAAGCTGACGAGACCATTCCTCTCTAGGTTGTTTCTAAATGATCCTGCCATCATTACCAAGCATAATAATGACCATATCCAATCTTGAGATACAAAACTATGAAACCTAAATATTGTTTTCTTATTGGCAAAACGAAGTCTAATGTTAGAATCCACCTTAGCCTTATCACCTCATCCTCGATGACCAGCATAAATGTCTACCTAACACTTTTAGAAAAAGGGTCAAAACCACCTCATTTGACTAGGGAAGACGTTATATTTGAGAATTTGAATTTTCAACCTACTCTTAGCCTCTGACAAATAATTAAAAATCAAACTATTATGCTATCTCGAAGTGCTCAACCACCACCATGGCCAACTAACCTTGCATGCTTGCTCGACTTGTAGTGTGTTGCAAGACATCTCAGTGATTGACCTGCCTGCTTATTTTGCTATTTGTCTGTGTAGGGAATTCGCTGCCAAGATAGGTGGCCACCCATCTTCTGACTGGTCTCACATGTTGTTTAGGAAAAGATATGGTACCAAAGTAACTATTAGGGGCTGGTTAAGATAGGAAATTGTACATACTTGGGTAGTCTTATTCATTTTCTGTGCAGTTATAGGCAAGACAGATCATCATTTTAGTCTAGGTGCAAACCCCTTTTCCCTTGTTTCCTGCAATCCTTCTCTTTCTCCCTTTTCCCTGTCAATCCATAGATTATTTTTATTAGTGTTGGGTTGGTCCAACACCTTGCATTCAGATTGAAGAGGAAGTCGACCTTCTCTGGAGATTCAACCTCACAACAGCGCAAGGTCCCACACTTGAGGGGTTGATTCAATGTTTCACAAGGTTAGTGGTCAAGCCTGATCACTAGGGGTGCAAACTTTTGTGTTAACAATTTCCTTACATCCTCACCCTATAGAGGGATTTTCTCAAAAGATTTCCACCTCCATCCTAATGAGGGCTCAACACCATCAAACTCAACACAATCTCTAAATAGACCCCCCATTCCTTCTCCAAGATATTTCTAATCCTATTAGAATTAATTAGAGATGTAATGACTGGATATCCCCCCATGAATCCTCCCAAAATAATGCACTTTTACCATAAGCAATGTCCCAAGATAAATTTTCAGTAATGATATCCCTACATTTTAACAAAAATTTCCATACTCTAGACCCTTTAGGTGGATTAGTAGATTTGAAAATGCCACTAGGAATACCATCCTCCAAATATTTACCTTGCACGATTCAAACCCACTTAAGATCAGGATCCTTATACATCTTCCAAACTAATTTAGCTCCCAAGGCTTTATTCAACCACAGTTGATTTCTCAACCCTACACCCCCTACCTCTTTAGGTTTGCATGTCTTATCCCAGGCTATCGTTGCCATCTTCTTCTTCTCTGCCAATCCTTTCCAAATAAAGGTTCTCATCCTTTGTATTAATTAGGAGTGAGCCCCAACTGAGAGGGAGAGATGTGACATTAGATAGATAGGCATTGCTGAAAGGACAACTTTAAGTATTGTCACTCTCATGGGGCCTTCACTAGCTAGGCAATATTATATCACATGTGTTCATATTGGGGGGGGGGGGTTAATATCCTAAAAATTGAGAACAATATATTGCCTATCTGGTGAAAATAGGGGGGTTTTAATTCGGTTTATAAAAAAATTCAATATTTGGGGAAAATAGGGAGGTTTTTAATTTGGGTTGTTGTTGGGAGGGGGTGACAAAAAAGGAGTTTAGAGCAACATTTTTTTAAAATAGGGGGATTCTTTAGTATGCCATGAACACACGTGATATAAGATAGGTTCACTAAGTGAAACCCTTGTGGTCACTCTACTTTCCCAAGATAGCCACCTCCCTTTCCAAGAGTTCATCTTTATGTCCATCTTCTCACCAATAGGTTCTCAAAATTTAGTGGATTTGATTCCTTTATCTATGGGAAGACCTAGATAAGTGCAAGACAATTTACCAAGTTGAAAGCCTAGAGTGTTCAGGATGTCTCTTTCCACCCTTGGTTTGATGAAGAAGAAGAAAATTTCTGACTTCTCTTAACTAATCAGTTGACCAAAGGATTTTAAATAAAGACTGTGAATCTTCTTAAAACACCTTGGTTCTAGCTTATTACCATCTCAAAGCATAGTATCATTAGCAAACTTCTGATGAGAAATAGTTTGTTTCGATTTTGTAATCTTAATACCTCTAATCAACCCAACTTCTTGAGCCTTCATAATGGATCTATCTAAAGCCTCTGCCATATTGATAAAAAGGGATGAAGAAATAGGGTCCCCCTTGCCTTAGGCCTTTGAAAGACTCAAAAAATCCTTTAGGGGAGCCATTAATAATAATTGAAAATCTAGGACTCGAAATGCAATAAAATGCCAAATTAATCCATTGCCTACAAAAACCAAACGCCTCCAAACACTTACTTAGAAATCTCAAGTCCACTTTGTCATAAGCTTTCTTAATATCAAGGTTAGTTAACATGCTTGGATTTTTGTTATTTTGAATGGAGCGAATTGCTTCCTAAGCAATTATCACCCCATCAAGAATCAATCTCCTGACACAAAGCCTGTTTGTTCTTCAATGATGATTGTTGGGAGGATTTTTTTAAGTCTATTGGACAAGGCTTTAAGAAATTTTTTATACAAGGTATTGCAAAGAGAGATGGGTCTAAAATCATCTAGATTCATAGCATTTTCTTTCTTCAGAATTAACACCACAAAGGCGTTATTAACCTCTCTTAAAAACTTTCCTACACTCCTAGTAGCCTCTAGATCTTCCACCAACTCTTCCTCAAAGATATACCAACATTTTTGGAAAAACCCAACTGGGAAACCATCTTGACTAGGGGATTTGTCTGGATGTAATTGTTTAAGGGCCATTTCAATCTCCATTATTGAGAATTTGTCTATTAGCATCTTATTCTAATCTGCCATAACTAGCCTAGGAATATCTCCCAACAATGATATTTGGGTTGCCAAGTTTGAACCTTTCCAATTATTTAAAATGTTATTAAAAAAGGATACTGCCTCTCTAACTATACCCTCTATGTCTTCTGTGAGATTTCCATCCTCTCCTCGCAATCTGAAAAATACTCTTAATAGTTCTCCTCATCTTAGTGCTATTATGAAAGAACTTAGAATTTTTATCTCCTTTTGCTAGCCATGTCTCCCTAGATTTTTGTCTCCAAACGATTTCCTCCCTTTCCAACACCTCCTCATATTCACACAAAAGCTCTTTTTCTTTTAGAAATCTCTCTTGATCCATGCCCAAACTGATTTCTTCTAAATTCTATGCTTCCAAGACTTCCTCAATGTTTCTCCTTGTTTCAAAGATATTTTTGAAATGTTCCCTATTCCATCTTAAATTTTTTTGCCTAATTGACTTTAATTTGGAGACAAAGAAAAAGAGCTTTGATCCCACAAAATGCTCCTCCTTCCACCATGACTCTAGTTCAAAGGTCTGTTATCCCCTGCTAGAGTTAACTCCACTAGAAGATGGTTCAAACCCGAAAAGGCTAATATGGAAGACTTCATTTCAAAGGGAAAGGTTGTCAAATCCCCTTTAAAGAAGAACACATCCAATTTCTCTGCCATATGACTGAAACCCAATTGTTTGTTATGCCAAGTATAAATACCATTCTCCAAGGCCACCTCTAATAAATTATTTCTATTAACCCACTCCTTGAAATCAGCTTGAGGTTGCCATTCCTTCTGAATCCCTCATCTTTTCTATGACAAATGAAGAATAGCATTGAAATCTCCTCCTACTATTCTATGTGGTAAGAGAGATCGATGCAAAAAACCACTTAAATTTGACCACACCTCCTTTTTTCTATTAGTAGGAATAGGACCATATACATTAATTAGCAAAAATCTTAGATTGCTATCCACACTCCTAATCACTCCTCCAATCCAATGCTTACTCTCTACAAGGGTTCGAAGAACACCCTACCTGGATTCCAAAGGACAACTAACGCACCTGAAGCTCCCTCTTCTTGAACAACTATTGCTTCCAAAAACCCAAGTGTTTTCTAAAAACCTGACATTTTATCTTTGGCCAACTTTGTCTCTTGCAACAAGACTACCTCAGCTTTGGCCAAGGATATTCCATACTTGACCAAATTCTTTTTGTTAGGAGCATTCAAGCCCCTAACATTCCATGTTAGGAGCTTCATGTCTCCTTGGGAAGGATCTTGCCCTTCCTCGCATTTAATAGATTAGTGATCTCAGTTTGGTCCATTACGGACCCATCCAACAATCTAAGCTTTGCCAAAAAAAAAATTGTCTCTCCTCTTTCTTGAGGATTTTCCACAATAATGTTTGTCCTTATTGGGACAACATTGGCAAATGCCCAATATTTCCTCCCCTTTATTCCCTTCCTCGGGTTCCTGATTAAATTCTTCTCTGAAAAGCATCTCGTAATCAACCTCCTCTTCCTCCTCTAGCTCCAAGATTTTATAAATCAAGAATTACTTTTCCTTCAACATATCCTCATTTTCCTCTGTTTGAGGTTGACATATGCCCAAAAGTCACAAATTGCTTCCAATTTTGGAGAAAGATTGTTACTCTCCCCAACATTCATTCCCTTATCCCTCCCCTTTTGAATGTTTCCTTCTTCAACTGAAATAGGAACCATAGATACCTCCCTATGTCCTACATCCTTACAAAGGGGGACTTCCTCGATAGACATATTAATAGGAATATTTGTATTGAGACATCTTGTTTGATTCTCTATTGGGGTGATTAATGACATTTATCGATTAATTTTCTGACTGAGGGCCTCAGTTTCACTCCTAAGTTGGGTGAGATCCTCTCTATTAAAGTCCCTTTATTCCATTTGTGGTTCACTCACTTGCTCGCCATCATACTCTTCAAACATAGGATTCCTTTCAACTTCCCCTAAGATTATGTTATCATCTGTCACCACTAACTTGTTTCCTTCTTTGAAATATTTTCTCTAACCACTTGGAATTGAAAAGGTAATACTATTGTCCCCCTCTCTATTCAATGGGGATTTGCCTTTTATGTTTACTACTCAATCCCCACTTTCTTTAGGATCTGAATAAGTTTTCACTCCTGCATCCACACATTCCCTTCTCTCCTCTTCTAATATCTCCTTAACTTCTGAATACCCAACCATCATTTTCTCCCTTAGGAGGCACCTGCCAGGTTGTCTATTACCTAGAACTTGCACTTTCTGGTGCCACCTTCCAAAATCTGATAAGGTCTCTAGTTCTCTATAGATCCCCAAGTCAGAATCTATCTCAACGTAGATATTTGCCACATCCCCTGTTTTTCCATTAAGGAAGTCCTCTTCCACCCCCAGAAAAGAACCTAGGGCATCACATATTCTTACCAGAGCTTCCCCATTTCAAAATTCAGTGGATAAGCCTATCAAGCTAAACCACCATGGGGTTTTCTTAAACTTATATTGAGTGGGATCGAAATTGGGGGTCCAATTGATTCTATGAAAGCTAGAACCAAGAAAAGATTCCCTCTACCAATCCATGATCTCAACATCACTCCTTCCATCTCCACACCAATTCACCAACAATTCTTTTTCTTTTAGTCGATGAGCGTTTGGGACTAATAGATCTGATGGCATGACAAAAAGCTTACTTCTAGGATTCTTTCTCGCCCTAATTTCTTCCTCTTTATTAGGTTCCCTAGAGTTCAACAACCTCCAATTAATCATCCCTAAACCCTGCCTCCTCCTTCATAACCCATATTGAGCTTGATTCATTAAACTTCTTTGTTTATCTAACCCTTCCCGATCCATTCCTGTCCAATGAGTGCCCTAGGTGCTCTATACTTTTGTTTAGCTCCCGAGTGACTCCCGAGGCTCTGAATGGATGACCATCCACCCTTAACAAGAGATATCTTGTTCAAATAAGTGACAAATGAAGGCATATTCTGGTCTGATGTGGTTTCATTTAAGTTTCTAAATCCTCCCCATAGATGATCTTGGGGTCTCTTTGAAAGATTATGTGAAAAGTGACTCGAATTCTATTACAATCTTCTTTTTTTTTTTTTTTTTGATATCTTAGAGGTGTTCCCATGACTTAGCTATTTCGCTCCATCACAATCTTATGCACTATCATTTTTATTATATTATTAATATTTTCTTTCACTTTACGCTTTGTTGTTACTTACTATTATTTGAAAGTTGTTTTGTTTCACAATGTGGTATTGTTGAATCTCTTTTGCTTAATTTTTTAAAAATTGTTTCAATTAAAAAAATACTAATAAACATCCTTATCTAATAGTTTTGATTTTTTAAAAATATGAATGAATCAAATATTAACGTCCCTCAAGTCAAATCCTACGTGGAAATTGTAGAAATGTACAAAACTAGGACCAATTAAAACTATAGGTAGTACTTGTTTTTATTTATTTATTTATTATTTAAATAGAGTTCCTTCATTGGAAACTACCTTTAACTTTTTGGAGGTGCAATAAATAGCCAATGAGAAGGCCGTTGCGTGACTTGATCTAACGAGAGATCCATCCTTACAGAAAGGGAAGGGAAACTACGAAAGGCGCAGCAAATAACAAAAAAGAAAAATCTGTTTTACTTACGGGTTCCTTAATGCTGGTTCAACACAGAATATGTGACACTTCGTAATTTTTTTTTACCTTATTCCAGTTAAGGGAAAAAAACGGGAGGGGTGCGAAGGGTGCACTCGATTGTTTTTCCTTTTTAACGCATCGTAGGTAATGGGAAAGGCCAAAACGGAAGCTGTAATGGGAAACTAAATAGACGTAACAGCTTCGTCTAGGGAAAATTAATTAAATAGTATTCCAGCAGGTTTAATTAATTAAATAGTATTTCAGCAGGTTTAGGCATCCCCGGGGGAATACCGGGTTAAAATTAACGGCCCCCAAAAATGAAATACTGCTTTTCAAGAATTTGGGGAAGCGAGTTTGCCTCGAGCGGCGGCCACATTACGGTCCGGCCGCGCCGTCGCCGCTCAGTTACAACGTTATTTTTTAACCCCACGTCATTCATGGCTTTGCTATTTACTTCACCAACGTTATTTGGTATCATCCTCTGCAATTTTCTTTCCTGTTCTGTACGGAGGAGGGGGAGGAGAAAGTGTTATGTCTTCTTCTTCTTCCAGGAGGAGCTTAAGGCCGAGGTCACATGCAGCAGAGCTGCAGGGCGAGGCTGGCAATGGAGGGGGCGTCTGGCCCGAGCCGTTTGTGGAGGCATTGGCGCGGAAAGTGGCGTTGGCGGCTGCCGATGGCGGCGGATCTTTGGCTGCTGCACCTGCCGTTGTTACTGTGTTTCAGGTTCGTATCCTTTCTCTGCGATTAACAACCTTTTCGAGATACCAGACATCACAAGGGTTAAACCGTGCTTATTAGCTTTGTAACGTAACGGAACGGAAATAGGAGTGTGTTTGTTTGTGAAAGTACCTAAATGGCGCAAATTTGTTGTGAAATTTTGAAAACCTAACATGGAGGAAAATTTTCTAGTTTGTAGATATTGAGGAAATTTTCCTAGTTGTAAATATTGGAAACCTATCTGGAAATACGGCCACAAAATTTAGTTCATATGCGGCAGCTTGGTGAGATTTCTAGAGCAGACGCGTTCAGGTTTCTGAAAGTTTCAGAAAATGTTCAGCAGTTCCTATGGAGAATAAAATAATCAGTTATGTTTAAAGCTGTAATTTGCGAATCATTTGTCAGCCGTGAGAGTTTTTGCTGTTATTGGCTAATTTTCATGGCGGCAGGTTTTAAGTAGCAGGTTTTATCAGAGGAAGCGCCTTTTGTATCAAAGAATCGCTCTCATTCTCGGTACAATTTTAGGGCTGCATCTAGATGTTTCTTCTTTGTCGATGTATTTGTCATGTTTGATAAATCGGGAAATACAGGTATAATATAGTGTAGTTTTGTAAAACTGCAATGAAAAAGTACAAGGTTTTTAGGTTAGGTTTGGTGCGTAAAGCGCATTGCGCATAAGTAGACTTAGTGAGGTAGGTAATTATAATTTAAAATAGTTTTTTGCCCTTTACGGTGATGACAGAACCGATTCCTTCGCCTTCTGTTGTTGCTTGGAAAATATGATGACCGTAAAGGCCACCTAATCGATGACAAATTTGTCTACACTATCGTACGCTCAAATCGTTTTAGCCAGTCCTTGGCACTTTGTGTTCAAGAAAAACGCTTAAAAAGTGTTTAAACTTGTTTTTTTCTTGTGAAGTTAACTGGCAAGACCAGCGATCGAAACACGCGGGCTGATTTTAGATATTTTTAATGTGTCTGCAGGTGTGCTCCACCTGGCGGACTGTTTCCGAATCGGAAATTTTGTGGGAAGCCCTCACACGATATGTATGGGACAAAACCGAAACAACACGTAGAACACAATCCTGGCGTGACGAATATATTCGCCTTCACTTAACGGCCTCCAATTTCCATCGCAATAAGGCCAAATACACTTCGATTGAATACGAAGTGTCGAGCGATTCAAGCGGCAATGGCGTCGGAGCGGCGTGTCGGTGCCTTGCGCTGTCGCCGGGATATTTAGCCGTCGGGTTCTTTGACGGCGCTGTCCGTGTGTTCAGCCTGACGAGTAAGGAATGTGTAAGTTCAATGAAACCTGAACACGAGAACCGCCTGGGGCCATTGTCCAGGGCCATTGCGGGAATTGTTATATACGAGCGCACAGTCGTTTTTGCGTCCTTCGACGGAAGTGTTTTTGTTGGAGGTATTTTGAGTGGGAATGTGCGGTGCGCGCATCTGGGCAATGTTGTGAATGACGGGACGCTGGTGGATTTCACCGGCTGTGAGAGGTTTTGGGTGGGCTTGTATGCCGGTATTCCAGGTCACGCATGCCATATTTGGGACGCCGTGACGGAGCAATTGGTATTTAATGCAGGAGATATAACGGACTCGGAAGCCCTAAGAGGTTGGCATTTGTTGACGGAGCAGGCGGAACGCATTGGTCGCGTGAGGGTCAATAATGATGGGATTCTTCTAACAGCAACGCGAGGGAAGCTGGCGGGATTCGAACTCCAGACCTACGGGTTGCCGCCTTTCGTCAGAGAGGAAGTTGCTTTGGATGAACAAGAGCTTATAGTCGAAAGCGTCGATGTAAACAAGGACCGGTTTTTGACGGCGTCAGTTAACGGTGCTGCTAGAGTACGTCGAATTACAGACTTCGAAGACGTTTGCGGCTTCTCCTTTGATGAAGTGGCAGATAATAACTCGACCAGCACCGCCAGTAGCAGCAGTAATAATAATAATCATAACAACAGGAAAGTTCTCGGTGCTTTGAACACGTGGCAAGCGTTTCTTTGTGTTGATGGAGCGGTGCACGCGTGGGACGCTCACAGCGGCGTGCTTCTGCACCGCCTGGATGAGCAAATGGGCGAGGTATTTGATCTGGTGGCAGACGACGAACACGTAGCGGGCTGCGCAGTTGACACGGGAATCCATTTATGGAGTTTCAGACCTTAACATGCGCGCCTGTTGACTAGTCTTGTTTTACAATTTTGCTGCGAAGGACAGGCGACAACACTCTTCTGAATTCAAAGAATTTCTAGAAAACTCCTGCGTCACTGCAGGAATGTTCCTCCATAACTTAAACCACAACTATTTGTACTGAGACGCATTCGAAGCAAAACTATTTTGGCTACACGTGGGAACATTTAGTCTTTAATGATTTAAAGGCTTACCCTTTTTAAGAACATATTATTAAAATTCAGAGATTTAACTATTAAGCACCGGTCGGTCTTTATTAATTTGCAGGCTTATCTTCTTTCTTTTCTTTTGTTTTTCCTCAATAAAGTCTTAAAAGAAAGTAGTTTTAACAACGTAATTGAGTTGACAAGGCCAAACCAGGCAATAGATAAAATCAAAAAGGTTAAGTCTAACTCCATCGAATCTTAACAGATTTTGAGACTACACGTGGGAACATTTAGTCTTTAATGATTTAAAGGCTTACCCTTTTTAAGAACATATTATTAAAATTCAGAGATTTAACTATTAAGCACCGGTCGGTCTTTATTAATTTGAAGGCTTATCTTCTTTCTTTTCTTTTGTTTTTCCTCAATAAAGTCTTAAAAGAAAGTAGTTTTAACAACATAATTGAGTTGACAAGGCCAAACCAGGCAATAGATAAAATCAAAAAGGTTAAGTCTTAACTCCATCGAATCTTAACAGATTTTGAGAAAACTACAAACTAACACAAGAATTTTAGAAAAGTTTGAAATAACATGTCAACAGTCTAATTCTATGCAATTAACACCAACTGAAACTCTCAAACCTGGACTTTGGAAGATGACGGTCCTGCTTGTCCATGATAATTTGAAGGCTTATCCTTTTAAAAACATATCATTACATTTCAGAGATCTAACTATTAAGCCAACTCAAATCCAGCATTCTTTAATGGGACATAGAGAATGCTTTTTCGCCTCGGAACTATCAACTTGTATTTTATTTTTTAATTATTATATTGTCTTTCCATTTTATTATCTGGGATGGGAGTCAGTCAGAATCCACACCTATACAGTACAATTTTGCACTTATTTTTTGATGCTTACCTGCAATGGCTTCCTTCATTTTCCTCACAATCTGGGGAGCATCTGATACCCATTCAAACCGAAACCCTTGCGTACGCTTGGCCAGCTTGTTACAATCTCCGTCAAGGTCTAATCCAATGTAACATAATGGTGAATTATGAATTTAGAAAGCTAAACGTGAACTATGAGGTTGATTAAAGTAACATAATGAAACATTCTTGAGTTATATTTTTAATGGATTTAGTTATAACTCTAGGAATTGGCTCCATTCCTTCTGTTTCATCTAGAGTCAATTGCACTTTGTTTAAGTATATCTTGTATTCATCTTTGTGCATCTATCACAAGTAGTATTTTCACACTCAAACTCATAATAAGGTTCGACATTGATTCACAAAATAAAATCTTACATGGATATCTTTGCAATTTTCACTACTTACTACTTTCACACTCATGATAAGGCTTGGCAATGCTTATATGTATCAACATCATATCTTTGTGCATTTATCACAACTAATATTTTCATACTCAACTTATAAGGTTTGACCTTGACTCAAAAAATAAATCTTTTATGGATATCTCTGCATTTTTGCTTACAATTTTCACACTCATAAGGTCTGACAATGTTTGACATTTTCTTGGAAGTTATCAACATTTTGTCGTCAACTAATTGAGATTTTTATTTTCACTTTTTAGGGTTTTGGCCAACGTATTTCTGTTCTTAGTCGTATTGTAGAATTTATAAGTGCCAAAAACTGTGACGATTCACTTCAGATTGTTTGCAATCGAGCTTCTGGTGAACTTTAGCCTTCCAAACCCTAGATTATTAAACATCATTGATTATCAAAGTGTACTATGGCTTTCCAAAGAGGCAATTGGAATTTTACTGTGTTCTTATTTTACAATGTTATTCTAGCGGTATTAGAGTAAATTTCAATTTGTAGTCAACAAATATGGACCTATTTATGAGATGACAATTCTAATTCTATAGAAAAAACAAGTCTTGCTTACTCAATTCATTCATGTATTATTTGGCAATATGTTTCTGCTCATCTAAAAAACTAACATTGATACTATTCTTATTTAGATGGTGATTACTAGCTTGTTAAGTATTATTCGTTTAATTTCTCAGCATACCATCAAAAGCAATGGTACAGAAGAAATTATGCAGATTTCATCATTAGAATCTATGATCTTTTATTTTTGTAAGCTTAAATTGAATTTGCGGTAGCTAAAGATCGTTAGCATTTAACATCAAAATATTGTTCCGGTTTTTCCTTTTGAAACTCTCCTCTTACAAAACATTTTATTTCGTGTTGGAGTTGGCTTTGGGGATGTTATTGGGAATGTCTCATGCATTCATAAACTATGAGCAATTACTAAACACTTGTCAGCCCCAAACACAGGCTTTCCAACTCTTTTAAGTACAAGCTAGTAGCAAATATAGCTATACAGCTTCAAATTCGATAACTGCGGATTACAAGCAGGCAAAATAATAATTATACAAGCTTAATGATTCTTAGCTTTTTCATGGTTCTGTTCTATTTCAGTGAAAGCATAAAAAATGTGTAAGACTTAACCAACAAATAAATCATGTTATTTTAGGTCAAGCTACAAGTAATACAGACTGTTTTTAGTGCAAATTTCTTTTTCATTTTGTTAGAGACCAATTTATCTTTTAATCAACCAATTATATTTCAGGTTTAAATTTTTCAGTGAATCAAAATCAAGTTAATGCAGACACCTTTGCGGCAGATCTTCCAAATTTTTCCGAAAGCGCTTTTTCAATGTGAGTTTTGTTACGTTTTCTTGATTTACATTGATAGAGAATTTGTAACACTTTAGAAAGATTAGAAGTGATCAGTGATAATATGCTTGTAATGTTCTATTTGATGGTATATAGAAGACGGTTGAATAATAAGTTGCGTAGAACATTTAAATTCTTTACTCATAACGTCAAACTATAGATTTGATATTTTTATTTTAGCCTACATGAACTCTCTACTCACAGCAGCAAGTTGTAGTTTTGATATTTTAATTTCAGTCCAAGTGAAAGTCATAACTAACGTAGAAGCACTGTACATTAGAATTTTTCATGCACTCTCTACTATTCTAGAATTGATATATTTATTTTAGCCCAAGTGAAAGTCATAACTAACATAGAAGAATTGAACATTCGAATTTTTCACCAAGCTATAAATACACCAGCCATTTTTACTATTTTATTCCAGTAATCTATATCGTAATTGGAAACTGTCAAAATTTAAACCTTATTGTTTAGATTATAAACAATATTTCAAGCAAGTGATGTTCCAGCTGTCTCTACGTGTTAGACTAAGGAAAGATGAGAAAAATGTAGATATCATTCCGTCGGCCTTGGACCCAAACTAATCAAACACTGACACTCAAACTCAACGAACGAGTGAGGAGGTATAATCAAAGATGCTTTTGAAAATAAAAAAAATTTAACTCAATAAACTAGTCAATGGAGAGGTGGCTGTTCAGTAACTTCTTTTTGAGAGATCATATGTAATATATATTATAGGGTGTATGCATGATGAGTAGAAATGCATATTTGATGACCATAGATGCATTTTGTGGGAAAAATTATCACTCCCTAACTCAACGCTGAGGAAATTTATTGAATGATTATGCAATTCATATGACATCCAAGTTACAAAGTTATATTTTCGTGTTTAATCTTTTCTAAATAGGATATCTGTGGTCTTCCTTCTATTCAAGAGTTCTAGATCCTAAAGGTTGTTCATATATATAAATTAAATATTATTATATTTGATGTTTTTTTATAGAGATATATTATTTTTAGGGGATTAATGTTTCTAAAATGGACATTCCCATTTTATTTTTGGGGAATTCTGAATTTTGTAGGTAACCCACATATAAATTTCTTTAAAACGGATAGGCCTATGCTCTTCGTATGTCTATTTATCCCACTTATAAATTATATATTACCATATTTAAGTGTTCTTTACAATGGATGTACCTATGGTCTTGGTGTGTCTATTTAATGTTAGCTACAATAATGACAATAATATTTCATTTGAATGATTCTAGAATTTAGTTTGACGTTCACCACATTTAAGAGTTTTGAACATTGTTTTCCTTCTGGCATTAAACATCAACCCATTTTATTTTAAAAAAGAATCCGCTAGAGTAACTAATAATGGGTATTTTTTCCTTTTATCAAGATTCAATCCTTTCATTTGATGATTTGAAATATAGCTTCATTAATAGATCAACATATTCGTCTATATGCTAAGTCAATATTTACCATTGTTTATATTGTAATTTAATATTTTTCATACTTATAATGAAGATATTCAATTTTTCAATTGACGAATTCTCAACAAAATTCTGCTAATTAAAGCTGTTGTGTTATTTGTTTATATGTCAAAGAATTTCTAAAATTTTGGTTAAATCTTTTTAAAATATTTCCAATCTTTAGTTTGATTCTACAAAGAAGGAATTTTGAATGCCAATGAAACAACACATCAATACACTTATCTTAAAATTTAGACAAACATGATGAGAATTCTATTATTTTTTACTTTAATCTATGTGATGTATAGGAAAATATGAATAGGGCCTCTACAATTTTAACATCTAACCTTCACTTCACCTCTTGATCCTTCGATAGAAGAAAGCCTTTGAAACCATGAAGGATTATGCCTTGAGTTTGATATGTGTCCTTCTACACAAGATTTTATGGATACATAGAATGAAAAACATCAAGGCTCCTTTATAATAAAAGGTTGAAAGTAGAAATGTTGATAGTGGGTTGACAAAGTTTTGATTTTTAACTTCAAACATTCTTTGATATGTAAGTGGTGACCAATTGTAATTAGCATCACATAATATAGATAGTTTCTTTCCAAATTATAAAGGAATTTGTTTAAGTGTGGAACAAGGTTATCTATTGCCTATCTAAGATTCCAATATTCCAATAAAAGAATAATTTCTAAATTTGATTATGAGAAATTCTATCAATTAGTATTGATTGAGAAAAAAAATCGTACATTTTTAAATTATTATAAGCAACACAAATTCAAATATAAAAGCTTTATTTATAGCAAAATATTACAATGAAAGTTTTTATTTTTTAAATAATGTTATTTAAAAATTAAACAAAAAATAAGAGTATGGCCTAATAATGTGAGAAATTAGGATATTAGTTACAAATTTGGTTTAACAACTTCTTTCTTGATCTCCCTAATTAGAATAGGATTAAAGTGTATATTAAGAAAATAAAAGTAAAATTAAAAAACACATATCAATAAATGTTCTAAAAATTTACACAACAAAAATTTTAAATTTATTTTTACAATTAAATATAATTTTCTAAATTGATATAAAAAAATATTCAAGATAATCTTGTTAAAAGTACAATACAATTGAAAATATATTAATATTTTGTCTTTTAAAATATATTATAAATCATTATGTTTTTCCATAACAAATATTATAAATTTAAATATTATATTATATTCTATTTATAGTAATTTTTTATTAAATTTTAAAATTGTAATACATTATCTAAAACTTAAAAAATAGTTCACACACCATCAAATTCCAAATCTGCTCGATAGTCATTTAAAGAACTATGTTAATTAATTTTCTAAATTATTATCCAATTTCAAAATAGCATGGTTTTTGTTTAAAATTTGAATACCATGATTTTTGTTATTTGTATTGAAATATTTTTTTTAAAGAAATATAATACTTTGATTTCCTCTTGTAAAACCTGTCATTCATGTTTGAATCCAAGGTTTTTTAATTGAATACTATCACTTAAAATTTCACACATTAGCTTCATTATTCATTTAATTTTTTTATTTTAATTTATATGCTAATTCAATTTTTAATTTTTTAATTTATCATCAATGTTTGAAATATCCTGATTTTAATTTGTTTAAATTCAAGATCTTTTTAATGAAAACACTTTAATAAGTTATTTTTAAAAAGCCTTCTAATTATGGCTCCAATGACTATCACAATGCCCTTAAATTTATCCATCTCATGTAAGATAGGATGACTTAAACATTAGCTTCGTGTAAGATAGGATGACTTAAACATTAGCTTCGTTTGTCATACATATCTAGTGGTATGCATATCAATTTTTTTTATATGTATACATATATATGTTAATTCAATCTTTTATTTTTTTAATTTATAATCAATTTTTCAAATTTACCATCCATTCTTGATTCTTTGATGACTTTAGAAATGGAAGATTGTAAAGACTTATACATTAGTCTTAATAATTTTTTATTTTATCATCAATGTTTGAAATACTATAGTTTTCATTTGTTTGAATCCAAGTTATTATAGTTTCTTTTAATATAATATTTTAAAATTATCTTTAAAGAAGCTTCAAATCACATCACCTTGGGTTTTTGTCTATGATATGCTATGATATTGATGCTTTATAGATGCTAACATATATAGTGGTGTAAATATCAATTCCTCTACATTTCTTTATAAATTCTAGAAACAAAGTACATGTTAACAATATACCATCAAATTCCAAAATTTGTTATAATACTATGGTTTTCATATGTTTGAATCCAAGATATTGTAGTTTCTTTTAATATAATATTTTAAGTTCTCTTTAAAAAATCTTCCAATCACATCATCCTTAATTTTTGTCCATATATGCCATGATATTAATGCATTATGGATGCTAACAGTTACAGTGGTATAAATATCAATTGTAGCAAAAAAACATATGATATAATATATTATTGAAACATAAATATAAGTTTTATAGTAAAATATAAGCACACCAGTTTGCTTTATTGATGATTCAAAGTAAAATTTTACATTTTTATATTAATACATGTAGGAAGGCACAACTTAGAAATGTTATAAATATCTCATTATAAGTTTTTTCTAAGAATAACTTATAATATTATCATAAGATCAAGATTGATCATAAGTTATGAAAACAACATAAGTCTAACAAATAAGATATTTTGCTGCTTTTTTTTGAGAATTCTTGTTGGAATATTATTGAATTCTAAATTGTAAATTTTTACATTATCATAAACACAATCTTAAAGGAAATAGAGGCTTGATTACAAGATGTCATGTTACCAAAATTTTAATAAATGAGGTTTTTTATTTATTTGAATTTAATAATCTTCCTTGTGGTGTAAAAGTGATGTGTTTTTATAGTCTTGTTGAATTCGATGCTTAAAATCTTTTTTGTTATAATATTCATACCTCTTATTATTGCTTTGTGGTAGGTTTATTGGTTGTACTATTGGAAAGCTACATGTTACCACGGTTCAATTCTTTGTTGGCTTGAGACTCGAAGTAGGTACACAAATAACAAAACCATCTTACCCACAAACATTTATTTGTGTTTCTATATTAATTCTATTATAGAAATCTAATCTACATTTTTATCTTAAAGAAGTACATTGGCATTACAATTTTGCTTAATATGTTTTCTTATGAAATAAAAAATTACAATTTTAGAAATGTTAGCAATAATTCCATCTTATCAAATTTGATTACAGCTTTCACTATTGTATGAACTATTAAAAGCAATTGAAAAATTAGATTTTAAAATTGGTATGGTCATATAGAAAGAAAAAATGATCTATTACTTCTACTTTTATATCTAAGAAATAATTAAATGTAACCCATATCTTTATCAAAATATGAGTGTTCTCCATCCTATTTTTAAAGATGTAACTTTCTAAATTGTTCTCCAACAATGTATATTCTATGTGAGTGGTTTTGAACCTTGAATTGCTCATTTAACAAATACATTCATATAAAAAGAAAAAAATGATCTATTAATTACTTCAACTTTTATATCTAAGAAATAATTAAATGTAACCCATATTTTTATTAAAATATGTGTTTGTTTCACATTCTATTTTAAAGATGTAACTTTCTAAATTGTTCTCCAACAATGTATATTCTTCGACATGAGTGGTTTTAAATGTTCAGTTGCTCATTTAGTAAATACATTCATGCCAAACACATTTTTGTGAGGGATTTTTATCTTGTAATATTCTTTCCCTCTTTTAAGATTTTTAAATAGTTAATGTATTTTTTATTAAAAAAATAATAATTTATCTATTTTTATTGATAAAAATATAGTCATAAAAGTAATATTTAAATATTAATATATTAAAAAACTTGTCTTTAGAATGCAAAATATTCTTGGAAAGATGATTTGATATTGTATTCTGGAAATTATATTTTTCCATATTGAATATTCTTTGACTTAATTGGAAATGTTAACTGAAATAACTATAAGTTATCCTTCATTTATCTATTCAAATCTTAATTCTCTCCTATTTTTCAAATTAATGATCGTTCTCACTTTCATGATGAGGCTTAAAGGTCATAAACATTTCAAGTCCTCCACACATGAATATTATCTCAAATCTTGATAAACATTAGGGGAAATTAAATTATTTAATATAAGAAATTTATTGGTTGAACAATAATAATTATTTAATATAAGAAATTTATTGATGATGTAGTTTCTAGATATAAAGATATTTATTAATTAATAGATGTAGGTATTTAAGGCTGACCAAATTCTGTCATTTATTATAAATTCAATGACGTTTGTTTATCTGAGGCAAGCACAATAATTGCAAGTTGATATTCTTTGAAGGTATGAGTTTCTTGTAGGTATAGTGATGCTCTTTTTGTAGAGGTAACCATAAATAATAGTGGAAATTATAATACTAAATTATTTGAGGATTATGAAATGTTGACATTTATTTGTGGATGCTTGTAGATGTTATTTTAATAATCTAGAGGAATTTATAATAAACTTTTGTTTTAGAAATCAATGATGTTACACACATATTGGCAGTTTTGTTGAATATTCCTTAGATTTTTTTTCTACCAAGTAAATAAAATATTGTAGGGTTTTTTTATGAGTTTTTGGCAAGTTTTATTCAAAAAATACCAACCAATCTCAGACATTAACTTGACGAGGCCTTTCCCAAACAAGAAAACAATGTTTTTATAAACAAAAATGTGTTAAATACCTAATTTCTCCCTTACGTGATAAAATTGTGAAAATGTTGTGTGACATGAAATTTTGTGTGGTTTCAACGACTTTAATTTGGGTTTGATGGTAGAGGTGTGTTGGTGTAAATAAATATTGATTATGGATATTATTACACTTAAGTTAACTTAGGATAATGCATCTCTTCGTAGTTTGGATTTGAGACAATTAGCCAAGTGTGCACATAGGGATATAGCTTGTAGGAGAAATTTCACCTTTTATAGTCTTATTTTGTTGTTACACTCCACATTCGGTGGGTCATCCACCTCTTGTGGAATATTATATTAATTCTCCTACCTACCCCTAGTATTTCTTACCTACCCTTGTTTCTCATTGAGCCACATGTCATGATTGTGTGCTCGTACATCCATATGGCCTTGCCTATATAAGCAGGCATATATTCATTGTATTGGTTAATCCAGTTGATCATTTTCATATTGATGAGAATACAGTTTGTTCTTGTCATTCTTTTGTTTCTCTTTTATATTTTTCATTGTGCCTTTGATCTTGACAAAATCTCACATGGTATCAGAGCCATTGGGGCTTCATTGATTGGTTTTTGGAGACATCTTGGAAGACTTCTATTTTCGGATTTGAGGAACAACACTTTTTGGAGGCATCTTAGAGCGTTTTCAACCTCACCATTACGTCTGGGAGGTCGTTTCCATAAAAATCAAGTACAAACTCGACCTATTTTGGCAAAAATTGAATTTTGGGTGTTGGAGGAATTTTTTGCCCAATTCGGGTGGGTATGGTACAAAATTTTTCGATCTAAAAAAAAACTTCTGAAATTTTTTTTCCAATTTTGAATTATTATTATTTATTTTTTGTGAGTCAGTACCTTATGCCCAATCAACAACGCATAGTCAGTGCCCCGTCAACATTTTTTGAAAAAAAAATTAGACCCCTCGTTGAGCAGTTTGGATTTTTGGGTCAACTTTGAAGACTCGTAACTTGCTCAATTTTGCTCCTTTTTGGGTGCAATTTTTTTTTATTTAGGCTAATTTTTCGTACTCTTCGCAGTGGTGTGGTTATTTTCTGATTTTGGTGCACAAGTTTTCCGGAATTTTCGGATTCTCTCAGTTGTACCTGTCCAATCCTCAATTTTGCAACTTCAAAAGCTTCGTTTAAGCTCATACGACCTCCTTTTTAGGTGCCGTTTTTTTGAAAGTGCATATTTTTTCATCTACTTTCATAATCTATGATCAGATTTCAAAGATTTTGAGTGAAAATTGTACTTTCAGATATTGGTTTTATTTGGCCTATTTGGTACTTGTAAATTGCTCGGATCTTATATTAGATCTCTTGCATTATTAGTTTGAGTCTTTTTTGGCCTTATTGAGGCAGTTGTAAAGTTGAAATCAGAAGTCCACTTTGCCATTTTTTGCAAGTGGCCCATTGTACACGTACTAAGTATAAAGTGTCAAATCATCATTTTTGGGGGGGTTCTTTGATTGAGTGAATTTGGGGGGGTGTCTTGTGTGATTGTGCCTCTCTTTCCTTGTGCTCTTTCATTTTTGTTGCAATGAGTCTTCATAAATTTCCACCTTTAACTCCACATAATTATGCATCATGGAAAACTAAAATTATGGAGCAAATTAATGGAAAAAGGTCTCACACATTACATAGATGGAACAATAGCAGCACCACTTGATCCTAAGGCTAATCCTAATGCTCAGTTAGAATGGATCACTAAGAATTGCATGGCTCTTGGAACTTTGCGTAAATTTGTATCAGATGACCTCATTTTTCACATTGAGAAGTGTACAACAATCAAAGAGGCTTGGGATATGTATCAGAAATTGTATGGTCAAGTTGATGAAATCAGAGGTTACAAGATTGACAATGAGCTCACCAAGTTGGATCCCAAGAGTTTTGATACAATCCAAGATTATGTCACTAAAGCAAATGAGCTAAGATAAAAGCTTAAGGATTGTGGAATTGACAAAAAGGATGCTCAGTTGATATTCAACTTGTTGGACAAGCTTGCACCAAAATATGCAATATTTGTGTTTAGCTTCCAAACTCATCGTTTGACAGTGGGGAGTTCCTACATTATGCCTTCATTTGATGCTTTCACAGAAATGTTGATATTGGAACAATCTAAGTTGTTGAACATGGGGCTTCTCAAGTCTTCAAAGTCTAAGGCTTTGGTGTCTAATCAAGGGAGTCAAGGCAAAGATTCCAACAAGAAGAAGAAGCAATCCACGTCAAAGCCACAACAGGAAAAAGGACAATCATCTTCCCCATCACAAGGCGATTTTTCATCCTCTTTCAGAAAGGGGACACCACCTAAGAAGGATAAGACAACTTGTGCATATTGCAAGAAGTATGGTCATGATGCGCATCGATGCCACACCAAGCAAGTTGATGAGTTGACAAATCTTCTTAAGAAAAACAACATCAACTTGTCATCTGCCTACACAAAGAAAGATTCATCTCCTTCCTCTTCCTCACGGTCTAAGGGAAAAGGGCAAGCATTTGTGGCTACAACAGGTTCTTCACAGCAGTGGATATTTGACTCGGGTGCCTCTTATCACATGGGCTATACAAAGGAGCAGTTTTCTTCATTGGAGCCATCTAAGGTACCTCACATTTACATAGGTGATGATACATAAGTAGAGGTTGAAGGGAAAGGTTCAATTGACATGGATGATGGAACACTTGAGAATGTTCTTTATGTTCCTAACTTGTCTACCAACCTTCTCTCTATCTACGAAATCACTCACTATGGGAATGGGAAAAAGGTTGAGTTTACACAAGATTCAGTTGTGGTAAAGGAAATTGATGATGATGCCTTGGTAGCAGTGGGACAAGTCAATGACAACTCAAGACTTTATCCATTCTCCCACTTTGTGCCAAGTTCTCCTTCTAGGGCCTTGCTTACTCATTCAAATTCAGAAAGTAAGCTATGGCATGAGCGGTTTGGTCACCTCAACTACCACTATCTTCAACAGCTCAGCACTAAAGACATGGTCACAGGTCTACCTCGAATTAGTTTTTCAGAGGGTGTATGTTCAGGTTGTTCCATGGGCAAGAATCCTGAGGAGAAGTTTGATAAGGGGAAAGCTTGGAGAGCTTTGGAAGTTCTTCAACTTGTTCACGGCGATGTAGCAGGTCCATTTCTAGCACCTTCATTTAGCAAGGCCCGCTATGTCCTCACCTTCATTGATGACTACTCCCGCTTCACTTGGGTCTACTTTCTCATTCATAAGAGTGAAGTATTTGACAGATTTCAGGACTTCAAGACTCGTGTGGAGAAGCAATTCGAGAAAGTGGTCAAGATTCTTCGTACAAATAATGGAAGGGAATATGTGAACAAGAGACTTGAGGATTTTTGTACATTTGAGGGGTTTGATCTTCAGCATTATGTAGCATACACTTCACAACAGAACAGAGTTGCAGAGCGCAAGAATCGAACTCTCAAAGAAATGGCTAGTTGTATGATACATGCACGTTCTCTTGATCCCGCCTTTTGGGCAGAGGCTATCAGTTGTGCCCCACACATCCAGAATCGAGTTCCTCACAAAGCATTGCAAGGTATTACTCCTTTTGAAGCTTGGGCTGGTAGGAAACCGATTGTGAGACATTTCAGAGTCTTTGGGTGTCCAGCATGGGCTCGCATACCTCCGCAGAAACGCAAGGCATTGGAACCTCAAAGTAGGCCTTGCATATTTGTTGGATATCCTGAGGGTGTTAAGGCATATAGATTGATGGATCCTAAGACACATGAGGTGTTTATTGAGAGGAGTTTTCACTTTGAGGAAAGCTCTCCTAGCTTAGCCTCTCTACCTCCTCCACCTTCCTCCATTGTGGATAGTGATGCTAGTGATTCAGATGATGAGACTCCTTCAACTCTGACTCGCAGGGTTACACCTCTATAGGGTCTACTTGCAGTTGAGGAGCGTCGTTCTCCACCTCCACCTAGACCTCGTTGGGCTCGACAGACACTTGAGTCTGTGGGTTCTCTTGTTGGGGATCCTTCAGTTACACGGAGGACTCAATCACAGCATCAAGATCTTCCACATGCATTCATTGCTACTGCTTCCGATCCACAGACATTACGGGAAGCATCAGGGGTTCTTGAGTGGGATCGAGCTATGGAGGAAGAGTATAGTTCCGTGATGAGGAACAACACATGGGATTTAGTCCATCTCCCTAAGGGGAGAAAGATGGTTCGATGTAAGTGGATCTATCGAACCAAGTTTGCAGCAGATGGTAGTGTGGATAAGTATAAGGCTCGACTTGTTGCGAAAGGTTTCTCTCAGGTTCCAGGTGTTGACTATATTGAGACCTTGGTGCCCATAGCCAAGATGAACTCCATTTGCTTGACACTTGCTATTGCTGCAGCTTATGGTTGGGTTGTACATTAGATGGATGTACATTCTTCTTAGGGGGGACTTTTTCCTCTTTGAGGTTTTGTCCTTCTTCTTTGAGAGTCTTTTGTACATTCATCTCTCTTTTGGGGGGGGGAGTTTTTTTCCACTGGGCTTTCTCCCTTTCTCCGTTTATGAGAGCTTGCATTGCATAGTTTTGCTTGCATTTGCATATTGTACATGGATACCTATCATGGCCTAGTAGTCGGGACCCATCTTGCATTGTTGACTTGAGTCTTCATTCCTCTAAGTTGCACTTAAGGGGGGGTGTTGGTGTAAATAAATATTCATTATAGATATTATTACAGTTTACTTAAGTTAACTTAGGATAATGCATCTCTTCCTAGTTTGGATTTGAAACACTTAGGGAAGTATGCACATAGGGATATAGCTTGTAGGAGAAATTCCACCTTTTATGGTCTTATTTTGTTGTTACACTTCACATTCGGTGGGTCATCCACCTCTTGTGGAATATTATATTATTTCTCCTACCTACCCCTAGTATTTTTTACCTACCCTTGTTTCTCATTGAGCCACATGTCATGATTGTGTGCTCGTACATCCATATGACCTTGCCTATATAAGCATGCCTATATTCATTGTATTGGTTAATTCAGTTGATCATTTTCATATTGATGAGAATACAGTTTGTTCTTGTCATTCTTTTGTCTCTCTTTTATACTTTTCATTGTGCCCTTGATCTTGGCAAAATCTCACAAGGTGTTACCCCTCAACACCCCCCTAATCGTTACCAGGAATATATTAGGGGTGTTGGCCTTGTACCTTGTGAAGAACACTACCTCTTGACCCCCAAGGAATATACTAGGGATGTTGCCCCTAGATCACCCATAAGGGATTTTGCCTCTGAACTCCATTGGGGGCATTGCCACCAAACCCCCACGAGGGGAACTGCCCCTCAATCCCATTGGGGACATTGCCCCTAAACCCACATGATGAACACTACTCCTCAAACCCATTGAAGTTGCCACTCCTAGACCACAACTAGGGATCTCATATCATATAAGAAATTCAATTGCAATGAGAGGGTTTGAGAGTGGAGACAAGAATTGACAACTTAGACAATTATCTTTATCACTATCATAGTATCATTGATCAATGGTGAATTATCTTAATGTCAATTTATCAAAGATTCAAATGCCATTATTATTGTAAAACACAATGAAACATTCAACTTTGCATAAGAAAGGTAGACAACAAATTAAAAGTCATTGATTTTGTTGAGTTAGAGCCACAAACATAGCCTTTAATGTCGAGTGAGGAGTTGTAATGAAGCACAAGGATTAAAACCTCTCTCCAACTTTTCACTAGACAAGGGAAGAGGAAGATGCAAAATGTTGTAATATGCAATTTATGAATTATGGTGACGATTTTCAAAGGCACTCATCATAAATCCATAATAGTCGCTAGCTAATTGTTGTATCAGGATTTTGCACATGATGCTACGATTTTGTACTCAATTTGTATTCAAATGAATCAAATTTAATAGAAAACACTTTGTACTCATTTATGGACTCAATAGATATATTTTGTCATTGGAAATTACAAAATAAATAAAAAATAAAAAATTCATAAGCAAATTTTTAAGTTGTCAATTTTTTTAAAGAGTTCGAGTCTACCAACTATGGTTATACTTACCTTAAATGTCGGGTGCTTTACACTTTCATAGATATTAGAGGTTGGTTGGAATGATTTTGTTTAAAACCTAAATTTCTACTTTTGGTATGGATCGTAATTTGAATCGATGGATCCAATAATTTTTTATTTTTTAAAGATTTGAGTTGTTTTGGATTCCTTCATATACACACATCACATAACATCATATAAAAAACAAAATACCACATAACATTATATGACATTATTCAAGAGACATTTTTAAACATATTTTCACCTGTCGAAAACAAAGGACACCTTTGTCTTAGCCCATGAATTCTTTTTGAGCTTCTATGGATCTTCTATAGGTTGACTTTTTGTTTAATAAGGTTTCATATACACACATCACATAACATCATATAAAAAACAAAATACCACATAACATTATATGACATTGTTCAAGAGACATTTTTAAACATATTTTCACCTGTCGAAAACAAAGGACACCTTTGTCTTAGCCCATGAATTCTTTTTGAGCTTCTATGGATCTTCTATAGGTTGACTTTTTGTTTAATAAGGTGCGAGACACTTTTTCAAAATGCAGGCTCTTATACTCATTTGGAGCTTCATTAATTTTTCTCACCATTTCTTGCCAACATGGCGAGTGAGCAAGTTTAGCCAATCCATTTGACTAAATCTATTTTGTTTGTGTGCTAATTGATAGTGTTTTAAATCTCACTTTGAAATTTAATTTTCAGAGTCTATTTAGTCTTTTTAGCGAGTTCTTCAGTTTTAAGAGTGGCCAAAAATGGCTTGCTCTCTACCACAACATTGGGATTGGATGGAGGCATAGGAGTCTTCTTTTGCTTCGATTTTCTTTTTGTTAAAGGATAATTTTCTATATGGCATATCAGTTCACTTGTTTGCTCTTACTCCAAATATATGTTATCACTTGTTTTGATGGCATACCATTCTTCCAAGGCAAGTTTTGATGTCTAATCCTAGAATTTTACACAAATGGGCTTTCACCTAGCTGTAAGGACTTGAACATTTAGCATCACACCCCTAGAAAATCAAAATATACTTCCACCACCTAGAACTAGTTGTATAATATTTGTATGCTTCCATAAAAGAGAACATATATTTATTTTAAATATATATGAGTTAGAATTCATTACCATTGTAATTCCTATGTCAAAATTTATTATAAACTATACAATTCAAAACAAAAGAGAGAAACAAAAGAGAGAGATATAAAATTTAATTCTTTTAAAATTTTAAATATAGTGATACGTTCATAGAAAAATGAAAGGAAAACAAAGAAAAAGTTTATAAAATAAAAGTGAAGAAAAAAAATTAAAAAACACTTACCTCCTTGCAAAATTATTATTTTATGGACACTTCGGCAGCTAATTGACACTTGCAAATGCCCGTAAAAATGTTAATGCAACCTTTCTAGAATCTTCAAAATTCAAGTCTTTAGCTCCCTTTGTTGAATGACTTTCATAAATGAAAGTTCAGCCTTTGGAAATGGTATTTGTCTTTTACCATTAAATTTGGTTAACATGTTTGTTGTGGTGTTTGAAATACTTTAGAAGAGACTAGGTTTTGAAATCCATTTTAGCATGCCCAGATAAAAGTCAATGGTAAAATAAAAATTTAAAAAATGTGTAGGAGAATCGACAGAGTAACCCTGAGTTCATCTAGGTCCTCTCGGAGCCTCCCTGGGTTTGCCTGAATGGGTCTTAGACGAACCCACATACCTTTTGCCGCATCCTACACATAGCCGTAGACAGATTAGATCAAATCATGGATCTGCCTTGCCGGCCAGTCCCCTGACAGATCCGGTAGCTTAGTTTAAAACAATTGAAGCGTTAGATATGGACACTTTTAAATTTATCACAAGATAGAGATGTTTGTTGGAAATGAATTTGAGCGAGTCAAATTAATATGGAAAATGCTCCGAAAATTTCTATCCCACACCAAAAAACTTCTAAAACTAATATAGTGTATTTATTTAAATGCAGGAAAAATCACATCACATAGCGCAAGAGAAGACACAGCACAATATATATTTAAGAGAATTCCTTTAAGTCTGAAATGAATTGATGGAAGATTTTCCTTGAATTGTGACTAAAGTTGGAATCGTTGACCTTGGGAGCCAATTTCTTATGTTTTGTAATTGTTTATCCCTTTCTTATCCTTCTCTAAATATTATAGAATTTCTTTGCAAGTGCGCCACTTCGTATTTTCGTGTTATCATTGCTAATGCATATATCTCCCCCCTTCTACATATGTCAAAAGTTCCCCAAATCCGTCTTTTGCAATTCTCTATGCGCTCGTTCTTGTCACGTGCGCACGTAATAGTTTTACACATTACACATGGATGTATTGAATTGCTGCTACAATCAACCTGTTGTCTACGGAAAACAAAATTTTTGTTCTCTTAATTTCATCGATATGAATTACACCTCTATCGTTTCGCTCTACTTTTTAATTTTCTTTGTTTTGCTATCTCTAAGATTATGATATCGAAAATTTGAATGGTAAGGTCCCTTAAGGAAATTCATTTTTTTAGAAGTATGTCGTTAATATTAAACATCAAAATTAAAATAATGCTTCCTTTGACTTGTGCAATATCAATTGCCAATTGTGAATTCATCAACCTTTTCTTTTGTAAGCTTAGCTTGAACTACTGTACGGTTAATCTCTACTCATCGCGTAGTAATTTCTGTTATCTTGATTCTCAAACTCACATTTCTAAACTTAGTTGGTACAACTCCCTCTTGTTCCTATATCAGTTGAAATGAACTATGCCTTCCCATCGCCTTTAAGTTGTCTTGTAAGCACACTATACTGTCGAGAGTCGCATTAGTAAATCATTCCATCAAATTCAACTCTACATCTTGATGACTAATAACAAAAGCATGTTTATCACAATTGCTTTTTGTTACCTCTTGTGTAGTTTGGAATTTGATAGCATGTTTTCGTGAGGTAATGAATTATTGCGTTGACTAAGTTTCCTTTACAATCACTTGTTAGATGTATTGGCATCCAAAATCTCCATACATGACCAAAAGTTATTTTTCTCAATGCACTTTTATGTATTTCAATTGACAATGCATTATTTCATATCTTTAAATAGTGTAGGTCATCATTAGCATATGAGAATTATTCTCATTGCAATCACATGTGACTCCTTAAGTCTTGACTGTCTTCCCAAAGTACACACCTTTGAATTTTTGTTGTTGGGATACACCTTTTACCATAGCTCCATGCATCAATTGTAAACAAATTTGACCTCATTATTATCTTCTTATATTATGCTTTCTCATGTCATTCGATTAGCTACACATCCAACGGATATAGGAACAATTGCGAACTTGGGAGCTTATTAGTAATTTGTTAGTGCGCTCTGCCAACCTAGTTCGCATAAAGTATTTTCTATGATTGGCTCCACAAGTCCTATGACAATTCTTCTATGTGCTTCTCCTTGGATCCCTTGAATTATGAATATCTTCTTAAAGTACACGCCTTCGAAATAGGTAGTTGGGAAGCACCTATTACAATAGCTTTATGTGTCAATTGTAAACAAATTTGGCCTCATTCATATCTTCTTATATTACGCTTTGCTCATGTCATTTGGTAAGATGCCCATCCAAATTACTTCGATACTATCATACCATGATAGGAATCTACAATAAGGGAAAACCGTGATCGTGGGAAAATTTAAATAATTAGCAATTTGTTTGTGCGCTCTCCCAATCGAGTTCTCAAAAACCAATTAGCCATAAATGATACTTTCCTATAGGTTGTAAGTACCACTCGTGTATGTGAAGGAGAGCTGAAAATGATGTTAATATTATTATGGATATGAATTCGGGCCGAGGATATGGGCTATTAGCCAGCGGGATAGCGGCTCAAGGACCAACAGATCCTCCTATTGACTCGGGATGGGTGGGAAACCTCTTCTTCTATAGCTCTTCCACTTCTCGACCACCCTGCAGGGCATTCGAGCCACCAGCGACGGAGGGAGCATCAGAGCGCTTCGGCAATGGCATGAGCGAAGTAATAAGCACCACCTGCTGAACTGCACCATTGAGAGACGGTTCATCGGGAGAGGTAATTGCTAGTAATGCAGGGTGTGCATGAGGGCCCCTACTATTCAAAGCCAGGTAGTTCCGGAAGATAATGAAATCGCGGGTGGGGGCAGAGTAAGCATTGGTTCGAGATCGGGATGCGTAGCCAGCCGCCCGAATCGGATTCACTCATTCGTAATCAAGAGCAATGTTTTTCTTAAAGTGTAAAAATATGAAATGATTTTTTTATTATGTAATTTATTCTTTATTTAGATGATTAAAGTTTAAAAAATATTACCAATTGTTATCTTTGTAATCATATACCAAAACAAATTGTGGAATTATGTCTAGTAGCGAAAATCTGGAGTCTTTAATTATAGAATTACTCTTTAAAATTGCTTATATATGTATGCTTGTCTCCAAGTATTTCTACATTTAGATGCAACTTTTTTGGAACGTATTATTTCTGTCAGACTTACACATGACCAATACTAGGGATAGGAAATGGCTAGCAGTACAAATTTGATTTTGTCGTTATGATAAAAATTAACAAGACAGAAAAAATAATAAATAAAAATATTAATTATATGAAAAATTATTGGAAAAGAGCATCTACATTTGTAAAGTAATAAACATAAATAGTAATAATATTATTTACGTTTATATGACGTTTTATAATGAATTATGCAAATTCTTATAAAGCATTGCATTCTCACAAATTCCCAAGACTTTATGCAAAACTAACTATTTTCACAGCAATAATAAACCATAAGTCATTAAAGTTACTTTAATATTCTAACTCCCTCATAAGGTTTACGTTACACACAACAATATATGCTAATTGAAAAAAAGTACAAATACATTCTTAAGAATCTTTTCTTTGAAAAAGCAATTTCAAGATCAAGTGGAACTCCATAAAGCTACCTTATAACCCTTGTAAATGTGTAGCTCTTGAGCTGAATTCTCAAGTTCCTGAATTACCACCCCTTTGAAATTCCGAATTACAAATCTCCTAATTTATTGGACAGCAATCCATCTTAAGTTACATCTATAGTATTCCAACAAATTGTTGCTTGACCCTCATAAGAATATAATTTCCAAGATTCAAAGTTGCTTGACCCTCATAAGAATATAATTTCCAAGATTCAAAGACACTTAAATTATCTAGGCAACAATTCATAGTGACTTTACACTAGATCCTTTCTTATCTTAAAAGACAAACTTCACAATATATGCATAACATAAAAATTTAAAAAAAAACAATACATTTTATACAAAACATAATTTCTAAATGAGAAACTAGTTCAAAATGATGAAAATCCTCCAACCTCTAATTCATTGTCTTTATGTTCTATCTGCAAAATGTCGCATGCAAATCTTTGAACGTCCTATTAAGTGTAACATGCATGACGAGAGCAGACGAACTAAATGTAACCATGTTTAAATGAAAAAAAATAACAGGAACCAATTTTAATCAAGAACGTTCACCTATTTGTGAATTGATAAAAAATATCCAACTTTATCACTCCAAAAGGTGTTATAGGCTTTGATTGCATAGAAAGTGAATAATTTTATCAGAATTGGCCGCACAAACTAATTTTACATCATATCTTTACCATCCTCTTTTTTGTGAATGCAATGTCTGAGGGACCCCCTTAAATCTCAATGAAAGCTTTCTCTAAAGATGCTCTAAATATTCAGACTTTTGGCAATCTTATACTTTATGTATATCATCAAATTTAATCAAGCAATCATTGTAAATTGACAATGCACATTAAAATACCATCCTTTCATCCTTCAATCGTATCTTTTCATTCTCCTTTTGCATGCTGCATAAGAGACAGTCTCCTCTGAGTTTCATCACTTTATTCTAGACGCTTCTACTATCCCTTTTCTAATACGAAAATTGAAGAGCATCTACGTTTGTAGAATAATAAATATAACTAATAATATTATTATTGAAGTTCATATTGGGCTCTACAATGAACTGTGCCCATATTTATAAAGCATTGTCCAAACCAGCCCAAACTATCCAAACTATCTATGTAAACTAATTATTTTAACAACAATAATAAACAAGAAGTCTATAAAATGACTTTATTACGATATAAATCTTATTATTCCAACAAAAATATATGATATCTTTCATATTTATCAAGAAAATTAATGATATTTTTCAGTATATTTGTAAATTTTATTCAAACAAACGCATACGTATAAATGATATATGCATTGTATATGTGTGCGAAGATTACTAGATCATGGTCCTACAATATAATGTTTTGATTCTGGTTGTTATTATTGAGCTGCTGGTAATTCCATGAATTCGGTAGGATAATCTTTTTACTGTTTCACCTTACCTTTGCTTTATTATGGAAGTGATCATCTAGAACTCGTGATATTTTTGTAAAGATTACTTCAGTTTTTTAATATTTTTAATCTTAGCAGTGCCTTATCACAGAACTCACCATCTAGAACTTGAAATCTTTTCTTGAGGAGTGTTAATAGTTTCTAATTTATTATTTCTTTGATTTACTGATCTCCTCTACCTACCATAGATATTATGTAATGCCATAGCAAATGTAATAATGATCTCCCCTAACGACTAAAATAGGTCAAATAAGAAACATGAGTTGGACCACAAAGCGTGTTTTGAGGTGCACTCTTACCTGTTTTGGATCTTAAATGTCTCTCACAACAAGGTAGTTGAGAAAAATCCAAATATTTCAACTATGCTCCAGGAAATACAGATTAGTAGTGCTTAGAAAGACTCTTACGAAAGGACCTGTATGCACTGGTTGAAACAGAAAATTGTTTAGGTCTCAGATTTATTCTAAACAACTGTAAGAGTTTTCGAGGACATTTGATTACACGTCTCTTTGGATGCATATGAAAAAAGTTGCAACAATTTAACTTCCAACCTCATTACGAGCGATCTAATCTTGGCTATTACTTAGATGAAGGTACAATATTTTGAGGCATGCGTATACTAGAGTGCACAGAGTTGTAAGAACAGTAAAAAGTTAGGCTTTCGAACTACCTCAAGCTTGGTGAACACATTCTTACATCCTACGCGAAAAATACTAAAAAATTGACAAGAAAACCTTGCACGGGACCATGAAATGCAATGATGATAAAGCTAGCATTTCTTAGAGGGAAATCACAATAAATGAAGCTTGAGAAAGACACGAATGGTATTATGAGGAATGGTAGATTCTCCTACATTATATAGAAAAAAATCCAAGAACCTCAATTGAATGGAATGGTGACAAGGCAAATCCTTCAACAAATGTAGCTAGCTCTATTAGTATCTTACGCATGGATCTTCCAAAATATGCTGGCAGATAAATAAGATATATAGGTACAAAATGGGAGGAGGAGCCACACTTATAAAAGTACTTGGATGAAAACAAAGGAACGAGGCAAATATCAACAAATATTATTTTTTTATTAATCAAAGTTGTTAGGAGTAAAGAATTACAATCATTTAAACATAACTATCAAATCAGAACAAGAATTCACACAATGATTAAATAGTCTTCCTTGTTAGTAAGTTCTCTTACAAATCATTTTTTTATTATAGGAATTTAGGGCAATCGAAATTCTTTTGTTCTTTCAATTGCCCTATGCATTGTCTATATACAATGCAAGGTGTTTTGATTGATCTTGTCTTCACCATTGAACATAAAACTAGTAGCAGCTATGGAGGAGGCTTTAGAAAAGATGGAATCAATAGATATGGTAAGGCCTTCTTGACTAGTTTCTAGCTTGGAAATTTAGAATTGCATCTGTTTCATTTTTGTTGCATGTGATTAGTTTTTCTTGAGAATGTTCTTATAACAAATTTGACAATGTGGCCATCTAGCAAAGGATGTTAGAGAAAAAATTTTAAACAACAATCATAGAAGAGAGCATGAGCAATTAAATGTGCATCAATACAATGTTTTTTTCCAAAGATGAATAAGTATACCTTGTCTAATTGATGTAAAAATTTAAAAATCATATTCATAGTATGTCCAATTCCCAATAGAGAAGGTTTCTACTAAAGAGAGTGAACAAAAATGGAAGGGAGGTCATAGATGACAATATACTGAAGATAATGAGAAAATCTACATTTCCAGTAGATGTTCTCGACATGAGTGGGGAGAGTTCAAAATATGTAAGATAGGGGTTTGGCTGGAAGGAACATGAGTTTGAAATTCATATGTTTTCAATTAAGAATGTGGTAGTTGGCATAGGCCAAAACTTAATTTGGACTACAAGGGAATACTAAATTGATAATTTAACTTGACATTGAAGTGTGGGATAAGAGGGAGGTTGGGAAGAAACTTGAGATCGATATCCTTAAGTAGGAAAAAGGACTAGTGGGAGGAGAATCAATGCAATATTTTGAAAAGTTGTGGTGAAAAGCTTAATGCTTAACTCAAGTGAGACAAGATAGATCATATGCAAGATGACAAGTTTGTCCTTGGAAGTGAGGCAAAGTTGAGATTGAAGGTGGTGACAAGTCAAAGGATAGTGCAATCCCACAAGCTGTTAAAGGTACAAAAGCCTTTATTAAAGATGTTGGGGAGCATGTGGTTGAAGGGAGATGGCTAAGGGTTTACTGTCATGTTGTATCAAACTATTTCACCAAATAGAAGAGTTGGAAAAATCGAGTTCATGATTGAGGGAGGAGTCTTTTTGGAATTTATAAGATTTGACACAATTTGCCAAGCCAACATAGGCTAACTAGATTATATGAAACTAATTCTAGATGTGGTGTGAGGAGAAATTTGACTTGCTAATAAACCTTGAAACACTTACATTTATTAGTAACTAAAGCCACTTGATTCCTAACCAAAATTTCGTAAGGGTTCTCACCTTGTATATAACATGGATGAATAAATTAGACATAAGGTAGTGTTGTGGTTGTCAATGATACTCAATCTTGTTTTGGTTTTGGATTGAATATATTGAATCTATTAGGTGGCTCTAAAACTTGAGTTACTTTCTCACTTAGAACATAGAAATATTTGACAAGCTTAGTGAGTTCTTCATAGCACTAATTAGATGGAATTCAAGAGTAGGAGAAAGAGACATGGGTGGAAGAAGAAAGATTTTATTGGTCATTTGCACCTTGCCCACAAAGGTAAGGAAGTTATTAGTCTATTTTATAAGTGTTATACCCTTAGTGTGTAGATTTAAAATCAGACATAAAACACAAATTGAATTAAACAAACAAAAACCTTATATTTATTCAATATCTATTACATCATGATTTACCTTCCAGAAGAATTAGCATGGAGAAAAAGTATCCCAATGCATCACATGGAGGAAGGATGCAGGGGAACAACCTTCCAGGAAAATGAAGAGTTGAAGGTTTAAACTTACATAGTGAGGTAGCCATTAACTACTTGAATGAAGCATTTACAACAAAAAATAATAATTGAATATGACAAATCATGTTGGAATCCAACAATGTATTTTAAGGAAGAAGGGCCAATGGATATGGTTATAAGCTTTGCCAAAGTCAAGTTTGACAAAATGAAATCCTCAACAATTTATTGGGCCATTCAACAGTTCCTAAGTAAGAATTAGCCTATAGAAATGAATTTAATAAGAATCTTGCTCATGTTAGGTCCAAGATTTCCCCTTAGTAAAAGCCTCTAAGTAGACTTGAGAGAAATCATCTTTAATGTGAGGTGACATGGAGTTAAAGAATTTATGAGGGAGGCCATTTGAACCTCCCACTTGGCCTAAAAACTCAATGCCAAATGGAACCATTGATTCAATAATTCCGTTTGGTCCAAATTGAGAACTCATCTATTGAATTCCAAAATTGATGTTGACTCTTAATTTCTAGCTATCAAACTTCTAGTTGGTAATAGACTCAAGTTCTTTCAACTTTAGCTCCCTAGCTTGCCATTTTGTACCCTTCCTAAGCATTTCAAGAACATATTTTGGGAATTTAGATATGCGTGTTCCCTTTATCATGTTGTCTTGTGTGATCTCCCTTTCATTTCTAAATCACTCTTTTCATTCAAAAGTTACTTTGTTGGAAACTAGATTTGTTGTGAACACGATTTCAAATTTAATTAGAAAAATTATTAATTTTTAATCTTTGTAGAGAATGTTTTACTTCTTTTGTGTTTGATAAAGTGTAAATTCCTTTTGAAATTTTTATTTAGAAGCTTGACTCTAACATCCTTTTCAAGATGACCACACTATCAAATTTATTGCAAATTTTTAGGACCGATCAATAGTTCTCAAAGTATATGGAGTAGATATGGGGTAAAGCCTCAAAGCTAGAAACTACTAAGAAGGCCTTGACAACATTTTGATTCTATCACACTAGAACTTATTTAGTGGACAAACTACTAGTTCCATGCTACATAATAACAATTGAAGCACCTTGCTCTGTATAGCTTATAATGTATAGGACAATGTAGAGATTGGTCTTTAAGTGTATGGTGGTTGTCCTACTCCTATAATTGAAGAATGATTTATATAAGAACTTGTTGACAATTTAGATTGTTTTATGATTATGTGAATGCCTTGATGTTTCTAGATTGATAATAATGATTTGATTGTAATCCTCACTCTTTGCACAAAAAATAGTTTCCAACTCCTTTCTATGAATTTTTAATTTTTTAGTAATGGAAATTGTTTGGAAATGGTTTTTGAGATTTTTCTCGAGGAATCTTGGAGACAAACAAAACAAGTCATTCTAATGCAAAAGTTATACCATAATAATGGAGACCTCTTTTTATTATCTACTTTTCCAAGATATGATATAATATTGCACTTTATGTAGGGAGATCTATGAATGAGATTTTAATTGAGCTTATGGTGTATTCATTGGACATTATGTTGTAACAATAGAAAATTAAGAAGAAACTTTTTTTTGTTTTGATTATGGGTAAACAATATTGATTAGAGCTAGAAACTATAATACAAGCATTGAAAAGGAGACAAATAGATTATGCAGAAATAAGGAACAATATGAAAGAGTTAGTGAAAAGGTTGGAAAACAATAGCAAACCAGCAAGACAAGGTTTGCAACTCGACAACAATCAATCAACATGTCCAAAAATGGAGTTGACTCAACAAGCACAACACACAGACTCTTAAAAAGGAGGAAGGAACAATTTGTTTACAGACTCAAGGCAACTTAAAGTCGAAGAGCTCTAGAGAGATTTGCATTTTCTTGTTGTTTCTATCTATAGGACTTTATGACAAATTTCCATCTTTGCAGGACAACCATCTTTAGGAGCTGGCATAAGCTAAGAATTAACATTAGCGTGACTAAAATGGATCACATCCTTTGTCATTATCCCTTTCCCCCTCTTGGAAGAAAGCCTATTGGGTAAGGATTGAAACACATGAGAGGGGCTGCAAACATTATCAAGCTAAGGCTCCTCATATCTATCCTTGATGATTGGAATTTGATCTCTATTGTCTAACTCTAAGACCCACACACTAGGATTGCCCCTTGCAACAAAAATATCTGAAATTGGTACCACATCACATTGAGAGTGAGTGGGCACCATGTGAGTTTTTTATTTGCAATTTTTTGTGACTATTTGTTGACCAAGAAACTAAAGGAGGAGTGGCTAGCCATGTGGAACTTTTGACACATTATTGTAGAGCCCTTATAAGCAATATATTGATGCCAAACACTTAATTTGAATGACAAGGTAATAGAAGATGGGAACACCTTACCCATGTTTGCAGAGACACAAAATTTGGAAAACAACAATGTTTCCTAGAAATGGTAACCAAATGAAAAACAATGAGCTAACTTATTAAAGACGATAGACCTTTCTTGAGACTTCCTCCTCCCTAGATTTCAAAGTTGGGCTCAAAATTTCCATCCAAATACGAACTTTTTTTATGCACTCCCTTCTCAAGATTGAAGCTCGAAGCCCATTTCTTGAGAAAAAGTATAGACCTGCCCATTGTTACGATAACCGGTGAACAACTGAGGGGGGGTGGGGGGGTAAATCAGTTGTTAACAGATTATGAAAGTTTAAGCACACAAAACCTTTTACCGGAATGCATAAACCAAATACCGAAATAATAGATATATCAATTAAGCACAAACATAAACCATAAACCAAACACCATGCATCCACAACACATAACACCAAGATTTGTACATGGAAAACCCGGTAAAGGGAAAAAAAACCATAGTGGGAAGCCTACCCACAGTCAGATGATACTTATGTAGCAAGTATGTGATTACAATGAGGGGCTTGCACATGCAGGAAGGCCAACAACCTAGAACGCACTGCTCATCACAAAGGAGCCTCACTGACTACAAAAGATATCCAGATTACAATCCTGAAATAAGAATGAACTGCAAGAATAGCATCTCCTATGCCTAAGTACAGTTCCGGTTAAGCTCAATGCCGAATGTCTTAAACCTCTTACACAAACCCAATTCGATCACCTATGATTGACCAAATCCTTTGTATATGATTACAACTTTATTCACACACATAATCCCACAACCATAATCCCTTCCTATGATCTACAAAGAGATCTTACGTCATATTTATACCAACCCGAGACCTAAACAATTAGGTCGGCCACCTAAAAGATAATACAATAAATCCATTACATAAACCCGCAAACCAATGATAAACCAAGTCAGCCTAAGACTGAAACAACATTATCCAAATAATAAGTCCAATCAGTAACGCATCGAGAGCATCCACCAACATGTTACATAAACCGGTCCATAACCTAGGAGAATAACATTAGGTCTGATGCTAAATGCAACACCACCAAACAACTGGAACATGAACACGATAACCATCAACATCCTGAAATCCTTCTAGAAGCCGCACCAACACCACTTATCGAATTCATCAAAAGATCTTCAATGAAGCACTGGCGGTAAAACCCTTACCGGTAACCAAAAGGCTTACTAGAACATATGATAGCTTCCAGATCACCAAATCTCGAACCAATTGAATGTGACACGCATCTGAACCACATGAATGACCAAACCAAACCAATTCCACCAATCAGAACATATCTCCGGTATGTTCATCACAATCAAACCACTCTATTGAAATCTGGTAGACAATCAAGTAAGCTAGTGTTGACATCAATGACAAACATCAATGCAACACATAAATCAATTCCTCCAAATTGCCAACAATCTCCCCCTTTGGCATTGATGGCAACACTAGATGTGAAAAACATCCAAGTGCCAAGAAATGCCAAACATGTCTCCCCCAGTGGAAGACATCCAGCAAATGATATATCAATGAAGTTTTGAACCAAATAACCAAACCAAAGACCAAACTCTCCCTATGACTGATACCTCTACGAAGCTCTGTTTTTCACATGTATATCTCTACCCCTTTGACATCAATGCTAGAAATCTAACATAAACTTAAAAGAAAAACCATAAAACCTCTGAACCATACAGCTGACTACTCACCCTGAGTAGTAGCATCATCTCATCAATACGGAATGAATAATAACTTTGATAAATGCATACTGGACTGATGCCAATCAACATCACTCAAGTCTTTATCGGAGGGGCAGAGACCCCCAATCTGTCTCTAAAATACTCAAATGATTCCTTGGGCAAAGGTTTAGTAAAGATGTCTACAATCTGCTCTTTAGTGTTCACATAAACCAATCTGACTTCATTTGCTTCCACCTTCTCCTTCAAAAAGTTATACTTGATTGATATGTGCTTTGTCTTAGAATGAAATACCGAATTCTTTGATATGTCAATAGCAACATAGTTATCATAGTAAATAACTCTCGGTACATTACAATCTACCCTTATATCCTTCAACATTTGCTTCATCCATAGAACTTGTGTACAGTTAGTAGCAGTAGCAACATACTCAGCTTCAACAATAGATAAAGAAGTACATGACTGTTTCTTGCTGATCCATGAAACAAGTTTCTTTCCAAGAAAAAAAAGCTCCACTGGATGTGCTTTTCCGGTCATCTATATCTCCAGCCTAATCTGCATCTGTATATGCACATAGTGTAAAGTAATCATTTTTAGGATACCATAAACCATATTCAGTTGTTTCCTGTAAATATCTGAAAATCCTTTTCATTGCACTTTCATGATTCTCTCTAGGATCACTCTGATATCTTGATACAATAGAAATTGTATTCATTATATCCGGTCTAGTTCGAGTCAAATATAACAAACCTCCAATCATAGACTTATACCTTGTAGGATTTACTGGAGTTGATATATCTTTCTTTGTTAATTTCTCATTTGTAACCATAGGAGTACTAACCGATTTGGAATTTTCCATACCAAATTTCTTCAACAATTCTCTAGTATACTTAGTTTGACAGATGAAAATACCTTTCTCAATCCGAGTAATCTGCAAACCTAAGAAAAATCTCATTTCTCCAATCATAGACATCTCAAATTCATTCTTCATATTATCGGAGAATTCCATATATAACTTATCGTCACCTCCAAAAATGATATCATCAATAAAGACCTCAACAATCAATATGTCATCATCAGTGATCTTATAATACAAGTTACCGACAACATTACCTTTAGTGAAAACAAGCTTCAAAAGATATTTGTCCAATCTAGCATACCAAGCTCTAGGGGCTTGCTTCAAACCATATAAAGATTTCCTCAATTTGCAAACCATGTTTTTGTCATCTGAAAGTGAAAATCCATCAGGTTGCTCAATGTAGACTTCCTCTTCAAGATCTCCATTCAGAAATGCACACTTAACATCCATCTGATAAACCTTGTAGTTCTTGCAGGTAGTATAAGCAAGAAATAATCGCATAGCTTCAATCCTAGCTACCGGAGCAAAAGTTTCATCATAATCAATTCCTTCCTTCTGAGAATATCCTTTATAGACAAATCTAGCCTTGTTCCTCACAACCTGTCCATCTTCATTCAATTTATTTCTAAAGACCCATTTAGTTCCAATAACATTCTTATTTCTAGGCCAGGGAACTTAAGTCCATGTGTTGTTCTTTTCTATCTGATCCAATTCCTCTTCCATAGCTTTCATCCAACATTCATCTTTACATGCTTCATCTACTGATGCTGGTTCAATTTGAGAAATTAAACATACCTCTTCAGCCACCAACCTTTTCCTTGTCATTACTCCTTTTCTCTTGTCTCCAATGATCTGATCTTTTGAATGATTCAACCTTACATACCTAGGAGTCTTCTGACTTTCTATTTCCCTGCTCTAATATCAATTGTTAGGATAACCGGTGAACAACTGAGAGGGGGGTGAATCAGTTGTTAACGGATTATGAAACTTTAAGCACACAAAACCTTTTACCGGAATGCATAAACCAAATACCGGAATAATAGTTTTGTTTCCCTGCTCTAATCCCAATTGTTAGGATAACCGGTGAACAACTGAGAGGGGGGGTGAATCAATTGTTAACGGATTATGAAACTTTAAGCACACAAAACCTTTTACCAGAATGCATAAACCAAATACCGGAATAACAGATATACCAATTAAGCACAAACATAAACCATAAACCAAACACCATGCATCCACAACACATAACACCAAGATTTGTACGTGGAAAACCCGGTAAAGGGAAAAACCACAGTGGGAAGCCTACCCACATTCAGATGATACTTCTGTAGTAAGTATGTGATTACAATAAGGGGCATGCATATGCAGGAAGGCCAATAGCTTAGAGCGCACTGCTCATCACAAAGGAGCCTCAGACTACAAAAGATATCCAGATTACAATTTGGAAATAAGAAAAATTGCAAGAATAACATCTCCTATGCCTGAGTATAGTTCCCGTTAAGCTCAATGTCGGAGGTCTTAAACCTCTTACACAAACCCAATTCGATCACCTATGATCAACCAAATCCTCTGCATATGATTACAACTTTATTCGCATACAAATAATCCCACAACCATAATCCCTTCCTATGATCTACAAAGAGATCTTACATCATATTTATACCAACCCATGACCTAAACAATTAGGTCGGCCACCTAAAAGATAATACAATAAATCCATTACATAAACCTGCAAACCAATGATAAACCAAGTTGGCCTAAGACCGAAACAACATTATCCAAATAATAAGTCCAACCGGTAACGCATCGGGAGAATCCACCAACACGTTACATAAACCTGTCCATAACCTAGGAGAATAGCATTAGGTCCGGTGCTAAATGCAACACCACCAAACAACTGGAACACAAACACGATAACCATCAGCATCCTGAAATCTTTCTAGAATCCGCACCAACACCACTTATCAAATTCATCAAAAGATCTTCAATGAAGCACTGGCGGTAAAACCCTTACCAGTAACCAAAAGGCTTACTAGAACATATGATAACTTCCGGATCACCAAATCCCGAACCAACTGAATGTGACACGCATGTGAACCATATGAATGACCGAACCAAACCAATTCCACCAATAGGAACATATCTCCGGTATGTTCATCACAATCCAACCACTCTACCGAAATCCAGTAGACAACCAAATAAGCTAGTGTTGACATCAATGCAACACATAATCAATTCCTCCAAATTGCCAACACCCATAAACTATGTGCCATCCACCAAAGTTTGAACACAATTTCCATGGATTGAGAAGGAGATAAAGACGTGCTTCACCATAGGTGTGATCTCAAAATGCTTGCAATGACTTCATTTTCTTTTCGCCCAATTTTGAAAAGTATCAATATTTGGCCTTGCCCCAAAAAACCTTCTTGTGAGATTTCTCATGCACTAAGGCAGCTCTATTAAAAATAGAGTTTGGAATCCAAAGAGAAAGATTGTGAGTCTCCACAAACATCATTGAGGAAGAGGGTAGATCAACACATTGCTTACTAGAGACAACATCAACCCATGACTTCTAGTGAGTTTGATTTGCACTAGAATCAACTACATCCATGCTTGGCAATGCCTCAAACCTACCTTGGCCCTCTTTCTTAAGATTTAAAAATTGAACATTAGAGCCATCAATACTTGATATCTTATCCCTCCGACCATCAGATGCCACTCCACTCACTAAAACATGTCAACAAGAGGAGGTAGTAGGAAAAATAGATGCTAGAGGTGTAGGAAAGGTCCCTACCACTAAAATTGAGGCTGCATCGGTTTTCATTCCATAAGGTAGAGGAGGAGAAAACCCTAATACATCCTTTGCTTAGATGCAAAACCACATGAGCCATTCTAGCAAAAGGAGTTGGCAAAAAAATAGGAGCCCATCTTTGAAAGCAATAAATTTTAATGAACTTTGTTAGTAGAATAGTTGTTTGTTATGAATTAGCTGTGCTGATTGTTTATTTGTTATAGATGGTTAGTTGAGATTACCATTCTATAAACGTACAAATGGTTAAATGAATTAGAACAAGAATTTTTTGTGTGTGCTCTCCTAATCTGTGTATGTCATTGATCTATAGGGAATCATTGAACATTTTATTGTATTTATATATCTTCATTTGATATCAAAGTGCAAGGGAATTTGGCTGTTAGTTTGTTTGCTTACTATTTAGTTGGCAACAAATAAAATTGATGGGGAAAAACTTTGAATTCTTAGTAGGCCTATGAATCCCAATAAAGTAGGTAAACCTTGTTTGAAGAAGAGTCGATAGGAATGATTCTTGCACAAAGATAAGAAGCAATATTTTCTGAAAAGTTGCAGATTTCATTTGGATATTTAAATATGAAGCTACTTTGTACTAAAAAAACTGCGAAAGACAGTTGGCCATTGTGTTGGAGGTATTGGCCTTGAAGTTTTGTTTGGCTACCTTGTTTATTGAAATCATCAATTCGTTGCTTTTTGGTTGGCGGAATAGTTTTGTTTTCAAATAGCATTGGAGGAGTAAAGAAATATACAACTAATCAAATCATTGAAAGGTGGAGCAATTGGTCAACAAGGAGTTCGAATTATTGACTATGTATATTTTCTTCAAATTTGGATGGAATATTGATAAAAGATGAAAATTGTTAATTTTGTGACATGAGAAGGGTATAGATGTAGTTGAGAATATTTTGATAAAAACTTGTAAAAGGAGATTTACTTTGTAGTTGTTTGTAGTGTGATGAAAAATCTTGTAGGTATATTGAGGATGTTGATTCCTATTTTTTATGAGACAAATTTTGCTTCCTTGAGTACATGTATGCAAACTTTGTTGAAATATAATGCTTTGTAAATGTGAGTAGGGAGTATAAAGAACCTAATGATATTAATTTGTTAAATAACCAATAGAAAAGGGAACATAAGTAAAATTAACACAAAAGGAAAATGAAGCTTTGTTTCTAATTCAAGGTGCCCTAAGTCAATCAATCTTTCCTAGAATACAAGTGGTGCCATACATTCAAAAGAAACGTGGCAAATTCTTGTAAATTCATATTAAGGTTCTCATACAACCAAACTGCTGTTGAGCACACAGTTATACTGAGAGGTGGGGAGGGGTGATGAATCAGTATAACAATCACATTTTCAAATTTAAACTTTATTAATCAAATATAGAAACAACTTAAGTGCAATGAACACAAGGACATAATATATACGTGGAAACCCTAAATAGGGAGAAAACCATGACAATAAAATTGCTTTATATAAGCAATAGTTTGTTCACAACTTGTAGAGGCACCAACCCCTCATTCAATCCGTGAGCACCAACTCCTCATTAAATTAGAGGGGCCAACCCCTCAGTCATTTTTGATCAGAAGAGTTGCAACTCCTTTATCAATCTGTAATACTTTTCACATAAATCTGCTATAAACCTGATTTCCAATCTGCTACAATGTCTTCCTTAAATCTGTCACAAAATGAACATGACAATCTCTTTTAAGATCTGCACCAACTCCTTCAACTCTGCTGTGAAATGATCGTAATTTCTTCACAAGATTCTATTCATCATTTGCTGTAATGAAGCTTCTTATACCACCTGAGTCTGATATAAATCAGACAAAAATCTACTCTCCGTGTATGCAACCTTTTCCTCTATATTCTCCAACACAAAATTTCAAATTTCATTTTTACCCTCTATATAAATTTTCATTTCTATTTGAGAGACATACCTTTTTGGTTTTGGAGAGACATGCCTTCTCTTAAACATTTCCTCTGATCACATCACTTAGTTTATTTTCTTTTGTAGCCATTTGTTTCACTAATCTTACCTGCACCTTTTGACTTTAACAAATCGATTTTTATTCTTTGCAAAAAATTATCTTCACGTATTTACCATATACACAGTTGTTACATAGAATCAATTTAAAACAAATTCTTTGAAACATGGAAATGCTGCTCAATACTAAGTTGATCCCTCTATATGCTGACGTTGGCAGTTTGAGTCTCGTTACTATAGTCGCTGCATGAAGTGTCTTTGCTGATTTATCCTTTAGACTGCTGTATGTTCAAAAGTGTTCAATATCGCTGCCTGAAAGAGTGTTCAATCATGTTGCCATTTACAATATCTTTCTTCCTTTGAGTACATTCTTATAAAAATGTGCATAGACATCAGAATCCTTAGATGATCATGAATCTTATGAGAACTGTCTCAAATACTACTCCTAGTGCCACGTCTGATTCGAACATTGTCATCATCAGCTTTGTCTTCTTGACTTGTTCCATGAATTAGTGGCCTTTGGCCTTAATCAAAACATACATAATTTGTTCTTCGTCATTGATTATGCTTAATTGTCTTATCCATACTGCACAACAAAAGATTGCAATGCGATAAGATGCGGACCAAAACACTAACCCGCAGACATAAGACAAACTCACTCTCACAACACTTTGATATTTTTCTTCAAACTACCAGTCATGAAACTGAATATAGACATCTCCCAAACATGAAAACTCCAACCAAAGTGTCTTCATCATGAACATAAGTTATACACCATGAGAATCTATACATACCATGAACTCCGGACTGATATGCTGGATCACTGATCAATCATCAGTATCCATAGCACATTCTTTATCTAACCAACTTAGTGACAATACATGTTGCCAGACATTAGTGGTGACATCAATGACTAAACATATTGACAACTTTCTCTTGAACAAGTCTCCAACATTCATAATTCTCTACATTTTGCATTACTTCAATTCTCTTGTAACCAAACAACATGTAGACTCAACAATACGATCAGAAACCATTACTTTCTCTACCTTATCTCCAAGTATATCCTTTATAACTTTGCATAGACTCTCAAAGACAGTTTTCTTCTCTTCCTTTTTCTTCTTTTCTTCGTCTGTTTTCGCCAACTTGGACCCTTCTTTGGTGGTTGAGACTAATTTCTTTCCGTTGTATTCCTTCATTTGTCCCATCGCATACTCATTGATGACTCCACCATGAACAAAACTTCATGACGTTTATTCTTCAATCTCTCTAGAAACGGGAAATTTTCTATAGCTTTGTTGCTCTGATCGATAATGTAATAGATATCCTTCTGCCCCTCTTTCATTTTGGGCACATAGTCTTTCAGACTAGTCATCTCGTCTAGGCCCTTTGTAGAATGATACATTGTCATATCAGCCAACTTAGTCTTGTTTTGGCTGTCGCGAATTCCTTGCTTGATGTTCTTGAAAACGCTTCATAAATCTTCGCATTATCTTCCTTGTTCCTTGCAAATTCTTTGAACATTTCTAATCATTTCTTCACCAAATTCTTCCTAATTACCTTCAAAATCTTATTCTACTGTAGCATTTGTCGAGAGATGTTGAGGGGTAGATCATCAGAGTCTACAACACCTTTAACAAATCCCGAATACTAAAAAACCAGTCGTTGCAATTGTCCATTATAAACACTCTTCTCATATATTGCTTAATGTTGTTGGGTTTTTTCTTGATATCAAACAGGTCGAATAGATCCCTCTTGGGCACAAGTAGAATAGCCTTGAACTCCAATTGCTCCTCCACAAAGAAATGTTTCACTTCCACAAACTGATCAAGGGCTCTTTTATTAGCTCAAGTGGGAGCTTCTAATCCTATTGGGTGTAGACTCTTAGGTCTGCTAGCATCAATTCTGATCTTTAATTCAACATCTAATTTACTCCAGTTTCATGCCTTCTTAGGCAATACCTCTTCCCTCAGCCTTGCCACTCTAAAAGGGTTAACCTTAGCCTTAGCCTTATATAGGGCGATTCAAACCTGCACCCATTAGGGAAAGCCTTAAATCTACTTCCAACATAAGCGTGTGCATACATTACTATCAAACTTTTCTTCTTTTCACCCTAATCATTGGTCAAGAAAGCATACTCTTCTTTTGTTATCTCCTTTGGCTTTCTCATCTAGATGGGCTTTTGCTTGTTAACCATGATTTGTTCATGAGAGACTTCCTTAACATTATTTTTCTTCGTCTTGTTTGTGTCCTTATCCTCCTCCAATTCTTCAATATTGCCCTCCCGAAGTGGAGTCTTTGAAGATCTATAATGTTAGCATCTATGTTTTTCAACTAGGCATCATGTGTTAAAGATTGCACATCATTGCTAGACAGTGTTGGGGTGAAAAGCAATATTGGATATGGAGTCCCTTGCGCCTGTGTTGAATTTGAAGTCTCTCGAGATTTAAACATATCACTTTCATTGATAATGTGATCTAGTGATATAAATTCTTTGCAAGCATCTTCTGTTTGGGCAAATTTGGCATCATTTTTTCATTGAAAAAGACAAGATCTCCGTATCCGACGAAGATGTTTCAATTTTGCTTCTAGCTTCTTTTTTTTTCTTGTGGAATTTGAACAAAAGCTTCACAACCAAACACTTGCAAATGACAATATGAAATCGTCTTTCCCAGCCAACTTCTCTTCAGGAATTTCAAAACCCAACCAAGATAATGGACCTTGGTCGATTAAATAAACTTCCATATTTACTGCCTCTTCCTAAAATTCTTTTCCCAAACCTACAATTGAGAGCATGCTACGAGCTCTCTCCAAAATTTTCTTGTTCAACCTCTCTATTGCAGTGTTTTCGTATGGTGAAAATATAACAATTTTTATCCCTCAATACCATTATTTGCACAAAACTAGTCAAATTCTAATCTCTTTAGGACATAGGGAAGATTTAAAGGTTTTTAATGGCTTGTATTCAAATGGATCTTAGAAAAGCTTTCAAAATGGCTTTCTCTATACCTCCATCATGCTACTAAAGCTAAGAAAGTTATTGAGGTTCAAGAACTGTGTTTGGATGTAGAGGCCCTCCTTTCTATTTGGTGAGTCTTTACCTACTAACCCCTCTTGAATGCACAACCCTAAGGTTGGGGTGGTAGGATATGAAGGTTTGGATGTGTGTTGGCTAGAGGGTGACATTGTTGGGGATTGTTAACCTTGATCCTTAGTGCCTTGTGTTTAATAATGTCAGCTAGGGCTTATTTGTGGCACAATTAGTTGCAACTACTACGCAGCGTCTATGGATACACTAATGCTATTATTGGGAAATAGTGCTCTTCTCTAACCTTTTGTGATGATTTCTAGGTGTTGGTGTACATTTTATCATTCACCGAACATTAGAATAAAATGTCAAGGACACTCTACCCTCTCTTGAACAAAATCACTACATGTGCCAAGATTGCAAACAAAGACAACATGACGACTCCAAGGTTCATATGTGTGAATGAGTGACTTTATGTGGGATAGCTTCCTTGGTTATGAAATACAAGGGGAACTTACGCTTGTCTCATTCAATTCACAATGAAGGTCTAGACAATGAAGCTCTATCGTTTGGGTCTTGGACTTCAAGAAAACTAAAAAAGAGATAAAGGTTTAGAAGTTCTAATCTATTCCTAAGAAGTCAAGAGACGGTATTGACTTGGTGAATCTAATAACCATGCTTTGCTTCGCCACGCTAGGACAACTACACAAAGTGGGTGCAATCTTCAAGAGATGTGCTTATGATTTTTATGTCATGAATAACTACCATCAAATTGAACAATATTTATCTAGATAGAAGTTAAGCATCCACAAAGTAAGCTTAGACTAACTTTACACAATGAATAAAAATAATCTGCTCATCAAAATTACGAGCGGAAGATTCACCATAAATCAATACTTATCAGATCTTGCATTCATCTAATATACATGAAATAAAATCTAAACTATGATGAGGGATAAGAACCATGCAAACTCCAAAATAAGAGAAGTAATCACCATCAATTTGAACAATGCATTACTTATTATTTTGGCAGTCGTAAACAACAATTTACTTATCTCAACATGTTTTGCAACATGCTCCCATGCTTTACAAATGAGGGGTGAGCTCAATTTATAGGCTCTTCAATTACAATTCAATGGCCATGATTGACTTCGAATCAATAGTCAAGATTACAAAATAAAACCCTAATTAGGGTTTGTTACAACTAACTACCTCTCGACCAATGAGAAAATTACATTTGGGACGTTTGTCCTTCTTGCTAAATATAAACCAATAATAAAATAGAAAGTTGTTGCATTGTGAAGTGTGCTCTCTAGAAACCTTCGTGGATAAGTCAGGTTCATTGAACTTAGACATGTTGACTTGGAACAATCTGATTGGTTGGAAGATGATGAGGCGCCACCTAAGTGTGTTGGATGTCCTCCTTGGTCACTTTGTTTTTCTTCCACATGCTTGCCTTAGAATATCTTTCCTTGCCGACGACTCTGTCCTTTGCACTTGCTTCTTCCATGTACTTGCATCTTGCCAATGACTTTGTCCTTTGCACTTGCTTCTTCCATGTACCTGCATTTGAATCTTTGAGGTCTGGAAGTCTCCCCTTGGAGTAGATATCTGGACTTGAAGTTATTAAAAATTTATTTCCTGATTGCTTTGAAATTCCTCCTGCTTGAACTGGACTGATGTTATTCCTCTATATTCTTCCAATTTGTGTCAAGAAATGGCCTAAGTATGGAAATTTGTTTGGAATACTCTTCTTGTCTTCATGTGATTTTGATTGGGAGCTTGTCTTTAATTCTTCAGGAGATAAAATCCTTCAAGAAGCTGCCTTGATTGCTTCAATAGGTTTGGGATTGTAGATGAAATCCCCCAAGAAGTCCGAAATTTCTTTCTATATTTTCACCAAGTCTTTGGACATTTCTTTCTTGATGCCTTGAAATTATTTCAAGTGCCTTGAATTTGGAGAAGAACCCTTGTGCCTTCGCCGCAATGGAGTAAATTGGAATTCTTTCTGTGAAGTATTTCCCATAGCCAAATTTGGCTATTCAATTTCATTTTGTGACACCTTCATGCGGACCTTTCAACACTTAGCCATGATTTTGACCATTTTTATGCTCAGACAAACTTTGCCTGTGGATTTGCCTTCAATTTTGAATTTGGCCTGTGCTAAGTAGGGTAGACTCCATCAATTTCCTCTTTTCTTTTCCTCTGTATTCTTCTTCGTTCTTCCTATTTTCTTTCCAACACTTGGTCAATATTTGATTCTTTTGTTGTGGAAAATTCCACACTGCCATTTTTTATTTTATTTTTGGCAAATTCCCAAAGTTGGGTCAGACTTTGGAAATTCCTTTCCTTCCTTGGGTAGGACTTTGAAAAGTTTTAAGAAATTTCTCTAAGTCTTGGATAAATCTGTGAAAAATATTCTAATTGTTAGGCAAATTTCTTGACTTTTCAAACTTGGTCAACTCTATTCATGGCAGAGTTTAAGTGTTTCCATGCCATTTCGAACCCTTTGGCGGACTTCATGTGCCTTCATGTAGGGCCGACTTTGCTTGGCTTAAGCCATTTTAGCCTTTGGTGGACTTGGAGTGTCATGTGCCATTTGTTTTCATCATGGGCGGACTTCACCTTTGGTTGGACATTTTACCAAATGCCAAGGTGGACTTCATTGTGTCTTGGACATTGCTAGGGCAGACTCTGATAACTTCTTCCATCTTCTATTTTCTTCCCTCCTTGGCGGAGTTGCTGATGTGCTGGACATTGGTCAAGTGCAAAGGTGGACTTGATCATCTTTAGGCCATCTTCCTTGGATAGAGAGGAGTTCATGTTTGCCAAACCATGTTGAGTTTAGGCTTGGCAGACTTTGATAATGTGCTAGCCATCTTTCCTTATAGTTGGGTGGAATTTTCTTTTAGTTTGCCATCTTGACCTTGCTAGCTGCATAGACACTATGCATGGCGGACTTGAGGATAACTTAGACATTGCTTTCTCCAACCTTGCTTTTTCTTGGCAGACTTGAAGAGACCCTTGACCTGCATCTAACCTTGGCGGACTTTGCATGTTCCATGCCAAATACAAGGTGGACTTGGAGATTGCTTTGCATCTAATCATGGCGGAGTAGACATACCCCTTTGCCATGTTTGGGCGGACCTTGCAGCTTGCATGCCAAGTGTGGGCGGACTTGGCAGCTCCTTTGCCATCTCCCCTTGACTTCTTTAAGGGGGACTTGGCACATGTCTTGCCATCTTGACCTTTGATGCCTAGGCGGACTTCACCTTTCCCATGCCATTTTCCATCTAAGTGTTGGGTGGACTTTGAGCTTGTCTTGCCATGTGTAGGGCGGACTTTATGAATTCCATGCTTGTCCTTACCTTGGGCGGATTTTGTGATTGCTTGGCCAATATCCATGGCAGACTTTACCTTTGTCCTGCCATCTTCACATCTCTTCCATTGCCATCTTCATTTGAACTTGTCCTTGGTACAAATACTTAATAGACTTTCTTGCTCAATCATGCATGCTTATTTGGAACATCTGGAACAAAACTTCGTTAGAAGATTTTACCCAGCTTTTTCCACAAAATTTTGATTTCGAAGATGGGAACGTTGATGCCATGACCCATGGGATCCAATCCTAGGTCAACTTTCAAAAAATAAAAAAAAGCAAAAAGCATGCCAAAAAAGCTGCTTCCCGGATTGGTCCCAAAGTGTCAAAAATTAAAAAAAAAGTAGAAAAAGCAAAAAAATCAAAATCCCACAAAAATAGGAAGGTGTCAGAATTGACCCTAAGAAATTGTGTTCTTCGCCCTTCGAGCCTTCTGAGTGCTTTGATGGTGTCCAAACACTGTTCTGAGCATGATTTCCCTATTTGACTTGGATGACTTCTCAAAAACTCTAACTCCTCATTGCAAAAAGATTGGTGATTAGCAGTTGCGATGCCAAGGCAAAATCCTAGAAAGCAAAAAACAGGGGGTCCCCATTTGCAATGGGGCGATTTGTGAAAAGGTCACAACACTAGGTAGAGTCCAAGTCTTTTCCTTAGACTTCTAGATTCTATTGTTGATAGAGCTACCCATAAGCTTGGGAACTTTCTCATAGCAAAATTTCTTGGGGCAAGAGCAAACATCGATGTGTTTAGGAATTGGACCAAAATAAAATGGAATTGCATTTGCCATCTCGAGATTGTCCATGCTAAAAAGGGTTTATTTTTTATCTCCTCAAGTCATGGAGATTGTATTTGAACCTTCATGGGTAGCCCATAGTTTATAGGCAAGTTGGGGCTTTTTATTAAGAAGTGGATTTTAGGATTTGATCTTGAGAAGGGATGAATCAACAAAATTCCAATGTGGTTGAAGCTTCTGAGTATGGCTGGTCACTCCTCCTCTGAATTCTTGGCCAATGGGGAGGTCTCGAAAATGAGGAAGAGAAAGGATCTAGAAGCACCTAGTAATCCTAAAGGTGTTGAAGCATCAATGTTGAATGTGGTTGCTGGGAAGTAGGCCTTGGTTGTGTTGGCTTATACTGTTGCTTGCAAGAATCAGCTTCCAGCTAGCAAGGACCAATTTGAGGACACTCTTGAGAAGGCTTGCATCCCCTTTGGTGTGCTCTAGCATCTAGCTTATTTTCTCCTCTGTGGGAAGAAAGGAACTTGGAAAAGAATAAGAGTTTGTCTAGTCATTTCTAAGGTTTCTTTTGAGGAGGGTTTGGTCCTTCAAAAAGGTTTTTCAGCTAGGAAGGATAGCAGCTTTATGAATCTATTACAAGGGGTTGTTCAATGCTCCATAGAACGTTTTGGTTTTAAACCATTTTGATAAGTTTGGTCTCTTTTTATGTACAGGTTGTTTTCCAATGGTGCTTGTGCATTTCCACTCAGATTGAGGTGCTGAATGTTTACTGTTGTGTTGTTTTATTTAAGCTGCTTGTTCCAATGTCTTTGGCTAGGCTTCATTGACCTATTTTTCTTTTGTTAAAAAAAAAATTTACGGTCATTTCAAAACCCTGTGTTAACCTTTATCAAAAAAAATGAAAGAAAGAATGTGACCATTTAATTAAATATTATTGACTGATCATGGAGTAAATATTATCACCTCAAAAGAATCTAAAAAATCATTTGTTGTGAATGGAGTTAAAAATAGGTTGCAACAACATACAAACTACAACAAAATAGCGTTGTTGAGTGGAAAATAGAACCATTGTTGAAATGACAAGGTCCTCCCTTGTTACATGCAAATCATTTGAGGAAACAATTTTGCGCAGAAGCAGCACTCATTTGTTGTGAATGGAGTTAAAAATAGGTTACAACAACATACAAACTCCAACAAAATAGTGTTGTTGAGTGGAAAATAGAACCATTGTTGAAATGACAAGGTCCTCCCTTGTTACATGCAAATCATTTGAGAAAACAATTTTGCGCAGAAGCAGCTACAGTTACATGCATGTTATCAATAGAAGTCCTACAAAAGAAGTGAAGAATTATACACTAGAATAAGCATGGTCAAGTAGAAGACCAAACGTTGGTCGATTGAGTGTTCTTGGTTTATTGGCATAAGTGCATGTGCTGCTTGAGACTAGAAAAAATCAGATGTAAAAGTGTAGAGTGCATATTTGTGGGCTAGTTTGAGAACATTAAAACATACAAGGTTTTTAATCTTAAATTGAAGAAAGTGATTGTATAACTTGATGTGATTTTTGATGGAGGGGAAGGATGGCAAGTGTTGTGACTGATTCATCACAAGATGACATGCAATTCAAGCACTAGTTCTACTTCACCTCCAAGAGCTCATCCACTAATTTCAAGCACTAGCACGAGTTCAATATCAACTTCAAGGCATACAAGGGTAAAGAGTCTCAGATAAGTTTGTAAGAATGCTAACAGCCAAGATAATTTAAATTAACTTATTTTTTTTGCATTAGTTTCTCAAATTCAAGAAGAACCGAGTTGTTTTGAAAATGCAGTAAAACTTTAAAGTGTGGTGTGATGCTATTGAAGAAGAAACGAGAGTACAATTGAGAAGAATAAAACTTGAGAAGTAGTGAAGCCACCAGAAAATAAAGCAGCCAAGTGGATTTATAAAAATAAGTTAAATAGTGATAGAAATGTTACAAGACATAAAGTATGGTTGGTTGCAAAGGGATATGTCATAAATTATGAGAAAATACTTGCACCGGTTGCTCATTGGGATACAATAAAACATGTGCTAGCTTTGGCAGCCCATAATAAGTGGGAAGTAGACCAAATGGATGTTAAGTTAACATTGTTGAATGGTTTCATTGAGGAAGAAATTTCTGTGGAGTAGCTATTAGGTTTTGAAGTAAGGAAAATATGTTGTGTTTTTAAGCTAAACAAAGCTTTATATAAGAAGTTCCAGTTATTTGATGCAAACAAACACAATCTAAACCAGAAGGAATAACAAGTACTATTATGGATTGTGGACTAGTATCTTTAACATGAGTTTGTTATGAGCCCAAATGAACGGACATTGTATGTTAAAATTCAAGCTAGCCACATTTTAATTGTTTATCTTTATGGGGATTACTTGCTTTTTATGGGCAAGACTTCAAGCATATTGCATGAATTCAATCAAAAAATCGTGAAAGAATTTGAGATGGCTGATTTTGGATTAATACATTGCTTTTTTTTTTTTGCATGGAATAAAATCTATCATGGATTTTAACTTCTCAAGCAAGTACACACAAGATTTGATGAGGTGGTTGAAAATATACAAATGCAAGGCTGTGGCAATTTTATTGGCACAAGGTGAAAAATTAAGCCAAAAAAACGAGAACAAGACTGTTGATGTCTCTCTCTTTCAAATTCTAATTTCAACTGTTATCTACCTTACATCTACTAGATTGGATATTATTGTTGCAGTAATTCTTGTCTTTAGATTTATGGTAGGCCCACATGAAAACCATTTGAAACAATCAAAATGAGTACGGCAACAAAGAGTTTGGATCTGATAAGATTTTGAGACTCGTACCAGGCTGGTTCTATAGATGATTGAAAATCAACATTAGGATATTGTTTGTCTTGGAAGTGGTGTTGTAGCATGGAGTTCAAAGAAGCAACAACAATTGTTTTCTACAGCTATAGAAGCCGCTTTAATATGTTTTAAAAAAAATTGATTGAAAAGTATTTTAAAAGGTCTATGACAGCAAATCAAGTATGCCCCCTGCCTATTCGATGCAATAATCGTAGTAGAATTCAAACTACAAAAAAATCTGTTCTGCATGCAAGGAAAAATCATATTGAACTAAGACATCATTTTATTTGAGATTTGAATAAGCAAGGAGAAGTGTAGCTACGGTTTTCTCGAACAAAGATGAACTTATAGACATATTTTTAGAACAATTCTAAAAGAACTAAAATAATGTTTTTCTTACAAATAAATAATTATCTGTAGAAAAATTCAGTACTAGAGGATAATGAGAAGAAAAAAATGTTTAAAAATTAGAAAGTAAAATATATTTTTAGGTCACAAGAGGAAACAAGATTAAAGAATCATTTCAGCTAGAGGAGCACTAAAATAAAGCAAGATTATTGGAACTAGCATATCTATATTTAGAAAATTCTATGTAAAAGATGTTGAAAGATATCATTATGAGACAATTATTTTATTTGTGCATTATTTGACTTGAAAATTATTATAATATTATATTGTAATTAATATTAAATTATTATTATTATATTATTATTTTGTAATTAATATTAAATTATATGTTATACGATTATATTATTACATTTTTATATTATTCTTATTACTATATGTTTTATATTTTTATATTCCTATTAAACTCTTTACAAAAGCAAAGCCAAAAACACTATTAAGAATAAATTATTATTATATCATTATGATATTATATTTTATTTTATATTTTTTTGATCTTTATCCTTATCCTTGCCAAAAAAAAAAAAAAAGAATTTCTTTACATCCATTTTGAATTCTCGTGCTGACATTGTAATACACCTTCGACATAATAAACACTTTTGAGGCCAATTTTGAATATAATTTATGATGTAATCATGCAATGCAATATGTAAAAGGATATCAAAAGAATCCAGATATTTTTTGTGTGTCCAATTCGTATTGTTAATATTATTTTTATTTTGCAATACAGAACAGCTGCAGCAATATTTTATTCTTAACATTCCTTGCCTCATCTTTGGTACGTATCCTCTCAAAAACTGTGTATAATCTCATAATTATTAAATTTGAGAAAAAAGCTTTTCGCAAACTACAGGAGACAGCCTGGTGCATTAGAAATGAGTCAGAAATTAGAAGGCATGATAATAGCTGCAAGCTAGAAAGAGTTGACGAAGCATGACATGGATTGGCTAACCATATGTAAGACACACAATTTCGATCTTAAAGATGAAGGTATCAACAATACAATGAAAATATAAAGGATTGCCTGAAGTTCATCAAAACGCAAAAAACACAGCTGGGAATATTGATGGGCACAAATCAAATACTCCTTGTTAAAATTCATTGATCCAAGCTTTACATTTATACTGTAGAATTTTCAGCTGGATCCAATTAATCAACTAACAGCAATGAAAAATCTGACAAGCAGCAGAAGTGGCAGCTTTGTTTTTATCCTTTGTAATAGACAGAGATATAGTGGGTTTCTTCTTGGATGTCCAAGAAATGACTGTAGAATCAAAGTCTAAATGTATAACTGGAAGTAGGTTTCTAATCATCTATAGAGTCTGCCCAATTAGAATCAGTATGTCCAACCAATTCATTCTCCTTGGAATGTTGAATATAGATACAATAATGCATTTTTCATCTAAGATAACTAAGGATGGGGTTTCGTAGAGGAGGGGGGGCTTGCTAAAAAGTTTAGTGGGTGTTGTTGAGATTTTTTAAGATTATTTTAAATCAAGCGATCTCATGAATTTATTTGTAGTGCAGTTTAAGTTCTAAAATTTATGGAAGTTGGTGGTCTCATGAATTTTATTATTTAGCATTATAAATAAATACAAAATAAAAAATTAATCGGTAAAGATTAAAAAATTTCATATGGTTGACAAGTGGCAAAAAACAAAAAAGCCAAAGCTGATGGGACAATTTCTAGCCCCCCACCTTTTCCACCCTCTCAAATTTGCAAATACTAAAAAATAGGGGCTGCTATTATTCAGAAAAAGATTCCAATTAATCTTGTAGAAATTTTTTCCTTCATGAGACCTTTCGCTCCTTAAAAATAAATCATGAAGCCCCCCACACTACCCCAGCCTAAGAATCCTTTTAGCATCCCTCCCATGTCTCTTTAGGTGTGGAAATGAACCTACAAACCAAGCTTATTGCATATGTAATATTAGGTCTAATAGTGGTCAAACAAAGAAAACTTATAATTGTCTATAGAGAGAGGGACTCGTAAAATGAGAATTATGAGAATTGGACAACTTAACACCGCCATGGGATTACAATTCTATCTTTGAAACGTCTAAAGAGTATCTAAAACATATTTTTGCCATGACAAAAAAAAACTATCTATATGTAGCCAAACTTCAAGACCAAGGTTGTAACGCATCTGTTCTAAATCAGTCATTTCAAATTTGGAAGGAAAAGCCAAGAAGCCAAATATGATGGCTGATGAAGAGTGGGAGAAATTGGATAGCAAAGGGAGAGCAACAATCTTCCTTTCGTTATCCAACAATGTTCTCTTTACTGTTTCAGCTGAAAAGACATCGTAGGAATTATCGGACAAACTCTCTGCTATATATGAGATGGCTTTGGCTTCAAATAAAGTTTTCATTATGAGGAAGTTATACAATCTAAAGATGAAGGAAGGAGGAATCATGTCGAATCGCCTCAACAAATTTAATACTCTAATTACCCAATTGATTTTGGTGAGCATAAATTTGGATGATGAAATCAAATCCATCTTGTTATTGTGTTCTCTACCAAATAGTCGAGAAGGTGTAGTGATGGTGATCAACACTTCGATATCGAGCAAAGGAAAACTCAATTTTGATGTAGTCGGAACTCTTCTCAATGAATATATGAGGAGAAAAATTCAAGGGTCCTCATGCGATGATGCCTTGATTTTTTTGGCAATAGGGAAAGGCCTCAAGATAGAGGCAGAAATAACAATAAGAGAAGATCCAAATCTGCCAGAAGATTGAAGTCAAGGAGCAAAAATGGAGGTTGCTGGTTTTGTTGTAAAGCAGGTCATACTAAAAAGAATTGTTGGTCATACAAAAAACCACAATTAAAGGACAATGAGGCCAACACTACATATCAAAAAGATGAAGGTGTTCTAATCTTGTCAATAAGTGACACTATAGCAGATTCATGGATGTTGGATTCCGATGCCTCTTTCCATGCAACTCTATGTCGGGAAGCCTTCGAAAAAACTATCAAGAAGGTAAGCTTGGGAAAGTCTACCTTGGTGACAACGAACTGTGTGATATTGGCAAAGGTGATGTGTTGTTGCAATTAAAAAATGGAAATAAATGGCTTTTAAGGGATGTACTTAGACACAATCCCAAGCCAAAAAGGTATCGAATATCTACAAAACGACGTGATGCCCAAGGGTGTAACATCATTTTTTCTTTAAACACTTGGAAGGTGACCAAGGGAGCCTTGGCGATTGCAAGAGGAAACAAATTAGGCAGTCTATATGTGCTAGAGAGTCACATTGAAGTGTGAGCTGCAATGGTGGTTGTGGAAATCGGGATAAATCTTCGGCATGAGAGGCTCGGACATATGAGAAAAAGGGGATTTAAAATTATGCTCAAAAGGGATCAACTTCTTGGTTTGAAATCTATTGATTTGGAATTGTGAGAGTACCATCTCTTTGGCAAACAAAGGCGGGCAACCTTCTTGAAGACCGGTCATGAGAAGAAGACAACACCCTTAAAATTCGTGCACTCGGATGTGTTTGGTCCTATGGAGGTAACCTCTATTGGAGGAGCTAATTATTTTGTTAATTTTCTTGATGATTGTACTCAAAAAGTATAGATTTATATAACCAAATAAAAAATCAGAGATAATTAGCAAATTTAAAGCTTTAAAGTTTTGAGAATCAAATAGGGCACAAAATAAAATGTTTAAAGATGGATAATGGCGAAGCGTTTTTCTCTTTGGAGTTTGATGGCTATAAAGGATTAAAGTTGTTACATTCACCCCTCAAGAAAATGGTGCAGCTGAGAGGTTAAATCGAACAATTTTGGAAAGAGCTTGGTGTATGCTCCCTAATGCTAGACTGGGCAAAGAATTTTGGGCAGAGCAATTTAATGCAGCAGTCTACTTGATTAATCGAGCATACTCATCTTGATTGGATTTTGATATTCTGGAGGAGAGATGGCTAGGAAGACAAATTTCCTACAATCACCTATGAGTGTTTGGCTGTGAAGCGTTTGCTCATGTCCCCCAAAAGTGAATAAATTGCATTTCAAGTCAAGACACTGTATCTTGTTGGCTCTGGAGAAGAGCAATATGGTTTTCGATTGTGGGATCTGATTGCCAAACAAATTGTTCACATAAGAGATGTCTTCAATGAAAAATTGTTCCCTAGTTTACAAACACAAGGGACACAAGTGAAAGAGTATGATCCTTTATTAGATATTACTAATGGAAATAATAACTCTTTGCAAGTAATCGAGGCAATTCCCAAACTCCACTTTCATCCTCTGTGCAAGCACCACATATGCAGGTCATTCTTTGCCTCCTGTGACACGAATTATCGAAGAAATTCCTCCCGCACAGCACACGCAGCCTCCCTCAGTTCGCAAAGTATTGTGAGAAATGATATCCATGAATAGCCAATACATGTGTGAAATGCTCGTTTCACACAACACTCCTCTGTTTTAAACTTACCTCAGCAATCATTGTTTCCCGACCTGGCACACACCTTTGGTGCAAGAACTATTGACCACTCTCTATAGCAACCTGTCTACCAAGCACCTGAAGAAATTGCTATGCGTGTGATGCATCTCCAAGGAGATTTCAACCCGTCAGCTTTGCAAAGTCCCACATTGCCGCTTTGCACTCACAATCGGATGCCTTTTTCTTCCGACCATACTTCAAGTCTGCAATTTAATATGGGTGAATATGCTTCAATGCAGCATTTACCTCTACCACAGTTAGCACAATTGACACCTGGGAGTCTTGGAGAAGTAAATTTTGTCACCTTGCAAGCAGTAAGGGAGCGGCTGCTCTCCAAATCACAATCTGTGAATTCCACGCAGCCTATGAGGAACATTGGTGTTTCGCAAGAAATGCGTGAAGGAAATCTATTCACCCGGTCAAGTTTGCAATCAAGGGAATGGAAAATGTTGGTCAAGCAACAATCAATAATGTTGCTACGTTGCCACAGGTAACAAGGCAAGAACAGAGGAATTTTGAAATACAAGTTAATACTGGTAACACTAGCAATTGTGCTGCTTGAAAATACACACGAGTAATTATGATAATAATATTGGAAACTCGGCAAGGAGGACAAATTTTCAGCCAATACAAAGAAATACTCATAGTCAAGAACCTCAATTGAGGACGTCCACTTGAGAACGATGCCCTTCAACAAAATTTGAAGACTATCAATTATTAATCTCTGATGATAAGCCAAGTACCTTTAAAGAAGTTTGTAGAGATGTCAATTGTGACAAATGGATGGAGGCAATGCAAGAGAAATGGACTCGTTGATGGCCAATCACATTTGGAATTTAGTGAAGCTTCCGTTCAATCGAAGAGGTTTGAAGAATCGATGGTTTAGGTTAAAAGGAGCAAAGGGAGGTAGAAAGAGAAATCCGGCCCGATTGATGGTGAAGGGATATGATCAACAAAAGGGAGTAGATTTTAATGAGATCTTTTCACTTGTTGTGAAGATGACCATCATCCGACCAATTTTGGGATCGGCAGCTATAAATGACCTTGAGTTGGAACAACTTGATGTGAAGACTACATTTCTCCATGGTGAGATTGAAGAGGAGTTATATATGCACCAGCTCGAAGGTTTTGAAAAACATGGGCAGGAGCATATGTATTGTCGGTTGAGGAGAAGTTTGTATGGACTAAATCAAGGTCCGAGGTAGTGGTACCTCAAGTTTGATTCCTTCATGACTGAGAATCGTTTCACATGATGTGAATCTGATCCGTGTGTTTACTACAAGAAGCTAGATAATGGTGAAATTGTTGTATTATTGCTCTATGTTGATGACATTAGTAACCAGCACTAGCATGAGAGTTGGTTGTGATTTAAAGCAACAATTAGCTCACAAGTTTTCCAGGAAGGATTTAAGGGTAGCAAAGAGGATCCTTAGCATGACTATAATCAGGTATAGACAAAAAAGAGAGATCAGATTATCACAAAAGAAATACATTGACAAAGTTTTGGATAGATTTGGTATGACAAGTACTAATGTTGTAAGCATCCTACTCACTGATCACTATCGTCTTTCATCTCAAATGTGTCCTTAGATATAACAGGACCAAGACTTCATGAAAGTTATTACATATTCATTAGCAATTGGCAGTCTCATGGCAGTCTCATGTATGCCATGGTTTGTACCCATCCAGATATTGCTTATGCAGTGGGAGTAGTGAGCAAATATATGAGCAATCTAGGTAAAATTTATTGGAATGCAGTTAAGTGGATCTTGAGGTATTTAAAAGGTACTTCAGATTATGTTTTGTGTTTTGGAGGCAATGATGCACAATTGCAAGGCTTCATTGATTCTAATATGGCCGAAGACTTGGACAAATGTAGATCAACTACAGGTTGTGTCTTTACATTTGACGAGGCAACGATCAATTAGGTTTCTGCTATCACAAAAGCTTACACCCTTCTTGAGCTATCAACTCAGCAACCCTGTGAAACATGGAAACAACCCCGAAGTGTGGGACCTTGCGCAAGGGGATTGAATCTCCTTAGAAGGGCGGCTTCCTTCTCAATCCAAGTGCAGGTGTTGAACCAACTCAACACTCCAAATCTTACTTCTAAACCTATCCTAACTGCTTGCAAAGGAAAAGGGAAGAGAGAAATTTATGAGCAATCCAAGGAAAATTTATTGGAATGCAGTTAAGTGGATCGTGAGGTATTTAAAAGGTACTTCAGAGGACAAATTTTCAGCCAATACAAACAAATACTCAGTCAAGAACCTCAATTGAGGAGGTGCACTTGAGAATGATGCCCTTCAACAAAATTTGAAGACTATCAATTATTAATCTCTGATTTTAAGCCAAGTACCTTTAAAGAAGTTTGTAGAGATATTAATTGTCACAAATGGATGGAGGCAATGCAAGAGGAAATGGACTCGTTGATGGCCAATCACACTTGGAATTTAGTGAAGCTTCCGTTCAATCGAAGAGGTTTGAAGAATCAATGGTTTAGGTTAAAAGGAGCAAAGGGAGGTAGAAAGAGAAATCCGACCCGAATGATGGTGAAGGGATATGATCAACAAAAGGGAATAGATTTTAATGAGATCTTTTCACTTGTTGTGAAGATGACCATCATTTGACCAGTTTTGGGATTGGCAGCTGTAAATGACCTTGAGTTGGAGCAACTTGATGTGAAGAATACATTTCTCCATGGTGAGATTGAAGAGGAGTTATATATGCACCAGCTCGAAGGTTTTGAAAAACATGGGCAGGAGCATATGTATTGTCGATTGAGAAGAAGTTTGTATGGACTAAATCAAGGTCCGAGGTAGTGGTACCTCAAGTTTGATTCCTTCATGACTGAGAATCGTTTAACATGATGTGAATCTGATCTGTGTTTACTACAAGAAGCTAGATAATGGTGAAATTGTCGTATTATTGCTTGATGTTGATGACATTAGTAACCGGCACTAGCATGAGGGTTGTTTGTGATTTAATGCAACACTTAGCTCACAAGTTTTCCAGGAAGGATTTAAGGGTAGCAAAGAGGATCCTTAGCATGACTTTAATTAGGTATAGACAAAAAAGTGAGATCAGATTATCACAAAAGAAATACATTGACAAAGTTTTGGATGGATTTGGTATGACAGGTACTAATGTTGTAAGCATCCCCACTCACTGATAACTATCGTCTTTCATCTCAAATGTGTCCTAAGACATAAGAAGACCAATACTTCATGAAAGTTATTACATATTCATCAGCAATTGGCAGTCTCATGTATGCCATGGTTTGTACCCATCCAGATATTGCTTATGCAGTGGGAGTAGTGAGAAAATTTATGAGCAATCTAGGTAAAATTTATTGGAATGCAATTAAGTGGATCTTGAGGTATTTAAAAGGTACTTCAGATTATGTTTTGTGTTTTGGAGGCAATGATGCACAACTGCAAGGCTTCATAGATTCTAATATGGCCGAAGACTTAGAGAAATGTAGATCAAATATAGGTTGTGTCTTTACATTTGACGAGGCAACGATCAATTAGGTTTCTGTTATCACAAAAGCTTACACCCTTGTTGAGCTATCAACTCAGCAACCTTGTGAAACATGGAAACAACCCCGAAGTGTGGGACCTAGCGCAAGGGGATTGAATCTCCGGAGAAGGTCGACTTCCTTCTCAATCCAAGTGCAGGTGTTGAACCAACTCAACACTCCAAATCTTACTTCTAAACCTATCCTAACAGCTTGCAAAGGAAAAGGGAAGAGAGAAATTTATGAGCAATCCAAGTAAAATTTATTGGAATGCAGTTAAGTGGATCTTGAGGTATTTAAAAGGTACTTCAGAGGACAATTTTTCAGCCAATACAAACAAATACTCACAGTCAAGAACCTCAATTGAGGAGGTCCACTCGAGAACGATGCCCTTCAACAAAATTTGAAGACTCTCAATTATGAATCTCTGATTTTAAGCCAAGTACCTTTAAAGAAGTTTGTAGAGATGTCAATTGTGACAAACGGATGGAGGCAGTGCAAGAGGAAATGGACTCGTTGATGGCCAAACACACTTGGAATTTAGTGAAGCTTTCGTTCAATCGAAGAGGTTTGAAGAATCGATGGTTTAGGTTAAAAGGAGCAAAGGGAGGTAGAAAGAGAAATCCAACCCGATTGATGGTGAAGGGATATGATCAACAAAAGGGCATAGATTTTAATGAGATCTTTTCACTTGTTGTGAAGATGACCATCATTCGACCAATTTTGGGATTGGCAGCTATTAATGACCTTGAGTTGGAGCAACTTGATGTGAAGACTACATTTCTCCATGGTGAGATTGAAGAGGAGTTATATGTGCACCAGCTCGAAAGTTTTGAAAACATGGGCAGGAGCATATGTATTGTCGGTTGAGGAGAAGTTTGTATGGACTAAAGAAAGGTCCGAGGTAGTGGTACCTCAAATTTGATTCCTTCATGACTGAGAATCGTTTCACATGATGTGAATCTGATCCGTGTGTTTACTACAAGAAGATAGATAATGGTGAAATTGTCGTATTATTGCTCTATGTTGATGACATTAGTAACCGGCACTAGCATGAGGGTTGTTTATGATTTAAAGCAACACTTAGCTCACAAGTTTTCCAGGAAGGATTTAAGGGTAGCAAAGAGGATCCTTAGCATGACTATAAATAGGTATAGACAAAAAAGAGAGATCAGGTTATCACAAAAGAAATACATTGACAAAGTTTTGGATAGATTTGGTATGACAGGTACTAATGTTGTAAGCATCCTACTCACTGATCACTATCGTCTTTCATCTCAAATGTGTCCTAAGATATAACAGGACCAAGACTTCATGAAAGTTATTACATATTCATCAGCAATTGGCAGTCTCAAGGCAGTCTCATGTATGCCATGGTTTGTACCCATCCAGATATTGCTTATGCAATGGGAGTAGTGAGCAAATTTATGAGCAATCCAGGTAAAATTTATTGGAATGCAGTTAAGTGGATCTTGAGGTATTTAAAAGGTACTTCAAATTATGTTTTGTGTTTTGGAGGCAATGATGCACAAATGCAAGGCTTCATTGATTCTAAGATGGCCGAAGACTTGGACAAATGTAGGCCAAATATAGGTTGTGTCTTTACATTTGACGAGGCAACGATCAATTAGGTTTTTGTTATTACAAAAACTTACACCCTTGTTGAGCTATCAACTCAGCAACCTTGTGAAACATGGAAATAACCCCGAAGTGTGGGACCTTGCGCAAGGGGATTGAATCTTTGGAGAAGGCCGACTTCCTTCTCAATCCAAGTGCAAGTGTTGAACCAACTCAACACTCCAAATCTTACTTCTAAACCTATCCTAACAGCTTGCAGAGGAAAATGGAAGAGAGAAATTTATGAGCAATTCAAGTAAAATTTATTGGAATGCAATTAAGTGGATCTTGAGGTATTTAAAAAGTACTTCAAATTATGTTTTGTGTTTTGGAGGCAATGATGCACAACTGCAAGGCTTCATTGATTCTAATATGCGCAAGGGGGAGTAGTGAGCAAATTTATGAGCAATCCAAGTAAAATTTATTGGAATGCAGTTAAGTGGATCTTGAGGTATTTAAAAAGTACTTCATATTATGTTTTGTGTTTTGGAGGCAATGATGCACAACTGCAAGGCTTCATTGATTCTAATATGGCCGAAGACTTGGACAAATGTAGATCAACTACAGGTTATGTCTTTACATTTGACGAGGCAACGATCAATTAAGTTTCTGCTATCACAAAAGCTTGCACCCTTGTTGAGCTATCAACTCAGCAACCTTGTGAAACATGGAAACAACCCCGAAGTGTGGGACCTTGCGCAAGGGAGTTGAATCTTCGGAGAAGGCCAACTTCCTTCTCAATTTAAGTGCAGGTGTTGAACCAACTCAACACTCTAAATCTTACTTCTAAACCTATCCTAACAGCTTGCAGAGGAAAAGGGAAGAGAGAAATGCTTATAATGAAAGGAGGTGTTGCACCAAGATAAAAGATGTTTTTCTCCCCATCCGAAATGGCACAAAGAATCAACTGAAATACCCAGGATATGCACAAACTTCAGTCGCATGAATGACCTCAATGCACATGTGGAGGTTAGAACTTGTTGAATGTCAAGAGGGGAGAAGGTTTCCCACAAGTCACACCCAGAAACAAGCTAACACGGCATATATGTGAAAGAAAGCCACAAACATACACTTATAATGAAGGTAAGAACACATACACAACATTCTTAAGTTGAAGTAAGGCAAGAATGATGATTTCAATTCATTATAAGGCCAATGACCAAACTTACAGTTGTAAAAATGCAAGATAATTACAAGTCTGTAAGAGAAGTTAAAGAGCATAGAATAACTCAAGCCAACAGAGAGAGAACCCTCTACAATGAGGCACAATAGCCTTATATAGAAAACTGGTTGCATAGGAGAGACCATTGGTCAAGGGAGAGAAGCCTTGACCCTTGTGTGTGCACGGAAATGTTAGTCAGGGAATGCAGGGAAGTGCATGCACCTGGCATTGTGTACATGCAAGCAACCTGACTATTGTTAGGATTCCTAAAGATACTGAGAGAGGGGGGGGGGGAGGGGGGGTGGAGGGCGGTGAATCAGTATCTAACCAGTATATGGATTTTTTGATCTTATTAAACAAATTGCATTCCAAAACAGTGTACCGGTAAACCAGAATTAATGTTGTAAATAAGAACAATAAGCACAATATAGAAAGCACACCATAACACAATATTTTTAACGAGAAAACCCGGTGTGGGAAAAACCTTGATGGGATTTGTGACCCACAATATTCACTTACTGGCCAATAAATGAATACTACTTACAATAGGGGCCTGCACATGCAGGAAGGGCAATTGCCTAAAGCTCACTGCTTAATTACAAAAGGGAAGTCTCACTGACTTACAAAATGGATTATGCAAATCCAATATAATGTACTTCTTCGGCTCAGCATCTGCTATGTCAGGTTCAGTACCGGTTTAAGCTTATACAATAACTATAAAGTTATAAACCTTACTCCAAAATCTGTCTTTATATTCGCATATTACTTCTGCAATAATCTAACCATGTCCGCATCTTAAATGATCTACAAGATCTCATACTTATATATGAGTCCTATTACAATTTGCCTTGTCGGCTTACAATAAGATATTACAATTAAATACAAAATGTAATAAACAAAATCCTGTCGGCTGGGGTGTTGGTAATCATCTTTGCCGCTGCCGGTAAACTAATTGCCGGTGTAGAGTCTGTCAGTGCCGGTGCCATAGGATTGCAAGGTTGCCATCAATGACAATACCTTCAATCACCTACAATTTCTCATTGGAGTGTGCATTTGCCAACAACCATACCCTGAAAATGCAATCCCAAGAAGAAAGGTACTTCTAGAAGGTGGATTAACTGACATTCCAAAGTTAGAGCATGCAGGCATGACATAAGTAACCACAAATAAGCATGGCCCTGTACTTCTCTTGATGGAAATCCTACAAAAAACATTAAATGTGCCCCTGTAGCTCCACGAAATGTGTACAAGTCGCAAGAGTTGTTGGAGCATTAAGAGCCTTGAGTGTTGATTATGCCATTTGGAAGTGTCACAAGCCGGAAGAAGTTGGGAAGACTTCGGAAACATAGGTTATTGAAGTTGGGAAGACTTAGGACCTGGGGAACCTGGGGGTTCCAGAGTTCCGGGGTTGAGGACTTAGGAACTTGGGAACATGGGGGTTCTGGGGTTGAGAAAGAGAAGACTCGGGAACTTGGGAACCTGGGGGTTCCGGAGTTCCGGGGTTGAGGAAGAGAAGACTTAGGAACTTGGGAAACTAGGAGTTCCGGGGTTGAGGACTTAGGAACTTGGGAACCTGGGGGTTCCGGAGTTCTGGGGTTGAGGACTTAGGAGCTTGGGAACCTGGGGGTTTCAGAGTTTTGGGGTCAAGGAAGAGAAGACTTAGGAACTTGGGAACCTAGGGGTTCTGGAGTTCCGAGGTTGAGGAAGAGAAGACTTCAGAATTTGGGAACCTAGGGGTTTCGGAGTTTCGGGGTTGAGGAAGAGAAGACTTAGGAACTTGGGAACCTGGGAGTTCCAGAGTTCCGGGGTAAAGGACTTAGGAACTTGGGAATCTGGGGTTTCGGAGTTCCGGGGTCAAGGAAGAGAAGACTTAGGAACTTCTTTCTGACAAGACAACACTTCACACTTCATGATTCCATTGTTTCCTCTTTGATCAAACTTGGGCAACACTGGTTCATGGAACATATCTCTGTTCGGTTCTCACTGAATGACCAAGGGTGTCATAAAATGATAACAATTTCCAAAGTGCAACAAGTGGTTGCACTTTCTATTACAAAAGACGAGTACATTGCTCTCACTGAACAAGCAAATTAGATGATATGGTTACAGCAATTGTTGGGTAGATTGGGCTGCAAACAACATATTTTCACTCTATTTTGTGATAGCAACAATGCTGTTCACTTGACAAAGATTGCTGCATTTCATAATCGTACCAAACATATTGAGGTGTCGTATCATTTTATTCGGAGTGTTTTTGAAGAAGGCAAGTTGCAAGTTGAAAAGATCGATACTAAGGTAAGTCCAACTGATGCATTGACAAAGGTTGTTCTCAAGGAGAAGTTTGATTTTAGCAAGGCTTCTCTCGGCATTGTCAAGATGTGACAATAGGACTGAAGTAGGGGAGCGTCTCTGAAGTGTTGCAGCAGTTGTTGGACTTCAAGTGGGAGATTGTTGGTTTTATGAAACCCAATGGTCTTTTGCGCTCCAATAATATGACTTTTGGTATTTTCATTTGAAGGCTTGTTAAAAGCCATATGGATAATGTAATTCATTGATTATTGGAGAGCTGAAGCTTGCTGCCGTATGTAAGAACAAAAGAAATATTAATACGAGATTTCCCTTGCTTTGAAAGTGGATGTTGTCATCTTGGTGAACCACTATAAAATTTTGTGTTTGCCTCTCAATTAGTTTCTGTTCTTAAAATTCCGGATTCTGTTTATTTAATTTGTTCGCACATCATTATATTTGGAGCAGTTTAATTAGGAAAGAAAAATTAAAACTCCAACATATGACAGGCAGAAGTAGCTGCACCTAGTGACCAGTAGTGATCACAAATCAGCAACAGTACACTATCACAAGAACCTCACGTGTCTGGAAACAGTTACGGAATCAATCCAAATCCAAACGTCCACGATCCAGTCCTCTCCTTTTTTTTTGTCTTCACTGACTCGACAGCCACCGACCTCTTCTAGGGTGTCTTCTCCTTCCTCGCACTCTCTGATACCAAATGAAGGTATAAAAAATACAATAGAAATTATACAGGATGATCTGCAGATCATCAAAACACACAACTGTAGGTAAGATTGAAGGGCACAATCTAAAAACTCCTTGTCAAAATTCATCGATCCAAATTAATGAATTGAATCCAACTAGAATCAACTAACAGCAACTAATCTAAAAACTGTCTTATAACAAACAAATAACAATATTTATTATCTTACAAGAAATGTGTTATTGATAGAAAAAATACTAAAGCTCTTGGAAAGCATCCTATTAAAGAGGTAAGTAGCACCATTGATTGGGTCGAGTGCGCTCTTGATATCAATGATTGCGTCCTCGAAAGGATTTGAATAATGACATTTTGGAGTTATGAAAAAGGGTTAACCTTCTTATTAGTAAAATCAAAGGACCACCTTGAACTGAATATGAGCCTTGCAAAATACAGTCGATCTCTACTCTCATCGTGAAAATGAGCTATCTTCAAAATTCTAACTTCAGGGGCATTAAATTAATATAATTGATCTCTGTTATCATCGTGAAAATAGGCTATTTTCATTATTTTAATGTGAAGGTAAAGATGGTGGACACCATTGTACATCTAACATTTGTATCATTGTATGTATTGATGTGTTGTCATTAATTTGAAGAAATAACTGAATCAAACACGTGTTAGTTAGGTTAATAGTAGGAGAGGGTTTTGGTAGTGGTCTCATGGGAAAGGGCTTGAGGTCTTTTTTGTACTTTGCAGGCAGTCTTCTAGAATTAAAAGTTATAGTTACATATTAAAATAATAATATTTTCCTTTAGAAATAGAAGGTCCACATTTAAAGTCACAAATTTTTAGCCCGTAGTGGGGACAGGGGCTGAAAGTTTTTGCCACCAACTTACGGACTTTTATGTTTATGTAATAACTTGCATGGCACTTTTTTTTAAAAAAATTAATTTTTATTTTTATGTAGTTTCTATAATTTCTCTTCATATTTTCCACTTTATAGAAATTTTAGCAAGGTGCCCTCCATAAGACCATAGCCCTAGAGATATTAAACAAAAAATATCAGCAGGTTGTCATTTTAAGATTCATGTGTATAAGAGTTTGTTGTGCTTCTTTAAGATTATATAATGTTATTATCCTCAATAATTAGATAGACAATTTTGTGAATATATTACTAGAATTTCTCTGTATTTTAATATTGTATTACAATTAGATTAGAGGCAACTCCATCATAAAAGTGTCCGAAAATGACAGCCTCTTGAAAGCTGATCCTTGTGGGATAGAAGGAAGTAGCTTAAGGAGAATATCATAGGTATAGTTTACCTAGGTACCTTAACCTGAATATGTGTACAGCAACATGAGAAAGAGGAAACACCGTAATTCTTGCAAGGAGAAACGCCTGTTTATAAGTGTCTCATTAAATCTATACAAATATAATTGTTACCTTTTGGCTTTCCTTTGTACAAGGAAGAAGAAAATATAGTCCACTATCTAGGGTACTTACTAATTTTCACCAAAGAATAAAGTGGATTGATCCTAGCATTCATTAGAAGAATAGCTACATCTGTCATTGCTGCGACTGGAGTGGAATCGAGGCGCTGTCATTCAATAAGAAGAGGAATTCTTTATAAGGCCATTGTCGATGCAGGGAGTAAAATGTTTTTATTAGTTAAATTTAAAATCAGAATGTTTTATTGACATTTATTAATTAAATTGAAAATCACGATACAACTATCTTGTGATTTTCAATTTAATTAATGTATAACAGAAAACTGTTATATCAGGTGCATTCTATACCTGGGATAGACATCTCCCAAAAGAGGAGGTCAGATTTCAAAAGGGTAGTGGTGTACTTGATTTTAGGTAAGTGTTGCATATCCAGTATTCATATGTGTTAATTCGTTATCATTAATTTGAAGAATCATTTAATTAAACATTCGTTAGTTATAGTGCTGATCACAGAAATCAGATTGCAAATCAGTCTCACTCTCAATTAACTGTCCTGATTAAATCCATATTACAAAATTATATATAGTTATTTAAAATTATATAATACAATCATTATGAACGATTTCATTTGCGTGTATCTCCTCTTTTTATACTGCTATCTCTTCAAGTTTTAAGAAGGGCTTCTGTGGACTATATGGTCCAAGTAAATGACACCTATAAATTTGTTTAATGCTGCTAAAGGTCATTAGATTTTTTTTTGGAAAAACTTTATTGTCTTAGATCCTTGTTTGGAGTCATTACCAAGGGGCTTTCTTTTGCCAACTACCTCATGGACTGGGACCTCATTTATCTAAGAATAGTTTGTTTATAGCGAATAGTTTGTTGGGAGCTTCTGCTGTATCAGCTGAGAGGTTTGAAATGTAAGATTTTAAATGTAGACGCATAATTGAGTTTACATGAATCTTGACAGTCTACCTATCATCGAGAGAGACATTATACGGCATGTTTTAATATTGCATACCATCTATCCTCGAAGGATTATTTATCTTGGGTATATTTGTTTTTGGAATTAAGGATAATTTTCAAGCATTGAAACGAAGCTCAAAGAATTTCTGAAATTTCTTTCACAGAGGAGCAAATGCAAAACACTTAGGCGAATTATTCTAGAGGATCAATGAAATGTCTCGAGTCAAATCGTCTTGAGGTTCAATGAAGGGTTTAAAATGAAATTTAGAAATCTAGACCTAGCTACCTCAAATTATGTAATGCTCAAAACCAAAGAGTAAATTTAACGTATATAAAGTTGTAACATCCTAAAATTGTACCTATTGCAATTTTCGATTGCATTTGGGTCTTCTCCTTAGTGTTTGCGCCCCTCAGCCTGATCGAAGACCTGAATATGCTCATACAAGTCAAAACCAACATTTTGCTCAACCCTGCACCTCAAAGCCACCTTGATCCTACCCCAAAATAGGGCAGGACCCGGGCGTGGCACCCTAGGATCCATTGGGACCAGGGCGTGGCGCCCTGGGATCCCCTATTTGGGACCTATTTTGGCGTCCCTCCCTTCTGCTTATCTCAAATTAGAGTGGGGAAATCCCCTCTATGTCGGCCCAAGTGGGAAAATCAGTCAATTAAAGCTACTGGCAAGTATATAAGAGGGAATTTCCTTCTCATTTGAAGATACGTGAAATTCAATCAATCATTCAGGCATTTAAGAGATCAAGCATTCAAGCATTGAAGAGCAATTGAGCATTTTCAGTCTTCCTTCAAGCTTTGGAGCAACAATAGAGACAAGATTTCAAGCATTGAAGAGGATATCAACATTCTATTTCATGAAATGCTAATTCCATGTGAAGGCAAGCAAAATTTCACAAGGAGGTATAAGCATTTCATTTTCAATCAATTCAACATCCCCTCGAAGACGAGGATTTCTACTTTCAGTCATTTCATTTACATTATTTCAACCACTTGGTTAACTCCAAAATCGGGGTTTGATCTGAAGACAAATCCCTATTCCCAACACATTTCTCTTTCTTTCTATGTGTAGGAAACAGGTGCGCAGTTGTATTTATGGAATTAAGCTTTATTCGTAGATACCGAAAAACTCTTTTCGACGCGCGGAAAGTTCGAAGGACCGATAGGAGGGCGCCCCTGTCCAGACACATGATCCTTGCAACTTTTGTCGGATTTCGTAGAGCAGCTCTGAATCATCTCAAACTTCTCAGATCTAGGTGCACTGTTGAATCCCGAATCCTTAGCTCACTGTTTTCGCATACTTTGTATTAATTCAATCAATCAACTTACAAAAGGGTTAATTCCATTCCAATCTACTTAGTATTCAATCCTTGCATCCTTTGGGATTGGATCGAGTAGATTCATCCCCCTCTTTTGAATGTAAAGTCCCCCAAGTGTAAATTGAACTTTAGTCAAGTTCCGACCTTTTTCCCAAGTGGCGAATTGGCTAAGGTTCCCAATTTTCCACTTTACAAGAGCTATTTTAAACTTTTCAAATCAATGCTAAAGAAATTTAAATAATAAAAATCAATTATATGAAGTCATATCAATAATCATAAGTAAAAAAAAAAGCTAAAGTCTCAATGGCTTTTGAAACTACTGCAATGGCTAGAGCTCACACCACTCTTGTAATGGCTTCATCTACTGCTATTATAGATTTGTCTACATTGGGCCCTTCTGAAATCTCTCATGTTGCTATGACTTTGTTTGCTCTTGCCACCCTTGCTTCCTCTGTGGGGGTTTCTGCTCGAGCTCCTTTGATGGTTGGTGGTGTGTGTGGCCTTGTGCCTGTGGGTTCTCCCACCTCTCATTCTGGTGAGCCTCCTCACACCCCCTTGGCTATGGGTGGGTTTGGTGCATCTATTGGTGGTCCTATCAAGGCTTCTGGAGCCCCTCCTCATGGACCATTTTCTTCCACTAGTGGGTGGCGTTTTGGTCGTGTTGCCAAATTTGCAACTACTTGACCTCCTAAAGGAAAATCTTATCCTCTCCCTTGTGCTAAGACCTCCCTTGTTGTGGTCTATGGCCAAGATGTGATAGAAAATGTTGCCTTATACAAATGTTGTGGGTTGGTGTGCAGATTTGTTGGTTCTGCCCTTTATTTCTGGATCTACATTGTTGGGTGAGTGATTCTTGGAAGCCATTGGTTGTTGGCACCATTGAGCTTTACCCTTGTGCTAAAGGTTTTTTTAATGCTTCCTTTGCTTCCTCAATGGATTATGACTTGGTGTTGGGCAAGTTGTGGGCTTGGGGAGTTTACTCTCTCTTGGTCAAACCTAGGAGAACTTTCAACCCTCTTACTCAACCACTCAGTGTGTGACCAGTCTAGATTCATCTTCTCAATCTTTCTCTCCATTTTTGGGAGCATTCTTGCTATGAGGACATCGACAACTCTATTGGATGCTTCTTGAAGGTCAATGATACCACATCCTTCATGGGTGATTCTACTTTTGCTCACATTCTAATCAACATTGACATGTCTATGCCTCTCCTTGGGGATGTGGTTCTCATGGTTGGGGATAGGCCATGGACTCAATCGCTAGATTATACATGGGCCTCCCCTTCTACTGTCATAGATGTTTTTCAACTGGTCACTTAGCTTTTGATTGTTCCCTCTCACGTCGTAAAGGTTTTGTGACTTGATGGAAGGATGTAGTTGTTGATCACTTGATTGTCGATGCTTCTGATTTTGATGACTCTTCTCATGATGACCGTTCTCATGTTAATGATGATCCCTCTTAGGATGAGGTTGTGCCTCTTCCTGTTGTTTAGGCCTCTGCTATCCCCATAGATACTACTAGTGTGGCCTCCTCTGGCCTTGAGACTTTTACTCATGTTGCTCCTGTTCTACAACAACTGTTTGCCCCTGGTGATGGTGTTGTTTTACAACAATAGTCTACTTTAGGTGTTGTTCTACAACAACAATCTACTTCAGGTGCAAATAGAAACTTTGAGGGGATTTCCTCACTTGATCCTACTTGCAATGATGTCTCTAATAGTATTGCCTAGATTGTTGTTTCTCGCAAATGGAAAGGTAAGTCTCCCCCCGTCAAACTCTTTCAAGTCGGGTTATGGGCGATTCTCCCTACTCTTGAGTCAAGTTTATAGCTTTCTAATATTGTGTTGTTGCTGGTTTGGCAGGCATTTAACAATGGTCTTTTTACTTGTTGTTAATGGCCTGTTTGACATGAGCTTTTATAGGGCCAGTACCCTAGTTTTGCTACGTTTCTTTTATGCCAACTACGGGTTGTTGTATACAGGGTGGACACCCTTGTTTTGTTGCTTATTTTAATTAAAAACAATAATCATTTTACAAAACAATCATTATTCCAATTTAAACGAGATAGAATATTTTCATGGCTAACTAATGATGAACTTCATTAATAAAAACGCTATTTTGAAATGAACGATTCCCAAATAACTCCATGGATCCCCTTGAATGGATCAAGAAAACTGATTGTCGATAGAGGATTCTAGCTAAACTTATAATTTATTTCTATTGAACATCATGTTGTAATTGATGTCAAAGGAACTTGCAATTAGTGAGAATTAAATGTAATTGTACATGATCTCATGTATTCATTTTCTATAACAGTTTTAATTGCCTCTAACATGACATGATTGAGCATTTGAGTTTTAGAAGCACTATGGCGATATATGCATCTCTCTTATTGTTATCATTATGCTCTGGTTTTGCGAATTCTTAATTGTCTATCACATATATGTTGCTTGGAGGTATCTACAATATTTTTCTGAGGTTTATTGCTTAGAAACAATATGTACACTTAGTTGCACTATCATGGTGTTTGACTTTGCATTTTGTTGCATTTGCATGTAGGGGTTTGCAGTTTGGAAGTTAAGTAAGAATACATATGAAGTATCATATTCTAGAGTTTTAGAGGTTCAACTCAAGCAAACCAAAAGTTACAAGTAATAGAGTCTTCATTGTGCTTGTTGGTCGACTGTGCTGATATTCCTAATCAATGCACCAAATTATTGTAACATACATTAGTTAGTGGTAGCATGTTGATGTTGATTGGGACTAGTATAGTGTATGCTGGGTAAAACATAGTGTGTCCCTATTCCAAGAGTAACTTGTCGGCTTTTGGATTGGACCCATGACATGTCTAGTTTAAGGTTTATTCTTATGAACAACTTGTGGATATTGTAATCATGTTCTAGGCTGACTTGTGAATGCAAATGTTATTGTAATACATTTAAGTTGATCTAGGTCCATTCCTAATGAGACTCTTGATGTGAATATTTGAAAGGTGTGATTGCTATGTGACTATGTGGCTCATGTTGTATGAGTAGCATCTCAATCATTGTGTGAGTTTTCATTTAGAGATCTTATGCATAGTATGAGGAAGTTTTGAAGATGATAAGATCATGAGGAAGTTGAGTATTCAGCATTGAAGGTTCACATTTCTTATCTCTTTTATTATGATGAGATTGGTGTCTCACATGTTGAGTTGGCGCTCAAATCTTGGATTAGGGGATTTTTATCTCCTATAGTGGTGTCTACAAATTTAATTGGGCATTGGTGTCTCTAGTAGGTTAATGCCTACTTCATTTTGTAAATTCCTTATCGTTTTCTTGTCAGGCTAGATCTGGGCAATAAATCCAAGCATTTATCATTTGTGTAGATGTGTGCTTGTGTGTTGATAATATTCTTTATCATTAAGGAAACGTTAGTAAATAGTTATTTAGAGCATTAGGATCTAACAATTCATTATCATGATCAATATATTGTGATGTTAAGTCTTGCAATTCCATTTGAATGTCACACTTGATGTCCATGACTTATCTTTTCACCTCATTCAAATCTGCACAAAGGTTTTATTCACAAGTTCATTTCTAAAATTTATATTCTTTGCCCAAATGAGTGGTTGATTAACTAGTTTCTTATCTAATATGTTCTCCTTTATGGGCAACTATGGACCCATCTAGCTTTTGAGCTCAATTGTTGGCAAATTCTTTTGTATTTGTTCCCAGTTCTTATTTATAATCATTTATTATTGTTGTGATCTTATTAGCCAAGCTCTTGGATTTAGCTGTAGAGCTCAAGGATTTATCAATAACCTTGTAGTTTGCAGCCTTATCTATACAATCCCTCCATCCAACTTTCAATCTCCCTTGCTACACATTTCATCTTTTCTAGTGAAGAGGCTTGTTTTTATGAGTGTATAGCTAGGGGAATTATTAATCCATCCACAAAGTGGAGGGGAGAAAATATTAGTTTGTAGGTGGTTAACTCTACTACTTTTTGATTGAGTTTTTTTTTGGTATTCTAGTCCTTGTCCATTCAAGATACTAGTGTTGTTATTGTAATTTGCATGTGGCGAGTGTGGCTTGTATTGTTCTACTTTCACTTGTGTGTCTATATTCACCCTCTCCTCTAGTAGATTCTAAAGCCAATCGTTTGTTTTCCCAATTATTTTTTCCCATCTAAAAAATTCTTGCTTACTAGGAATGCCTCTTAGAAAGAAGAGAACTACATTATATTGTTTATTTTTTGAAATCACATCTAGAATTCCAAATGGTAGGTGGCATTTGAGTACTTTACCTCAATAGAGACTTCTTAGATGAGATTCCTATTGTCAATTTGTCACACAGTCATATAAGGCTCCTTGGAGGTTATCTTTGTTCCATGGCTCTTGTCTTTTGTGTTAGCTATTGAATAAGAGGTAGGCTTTAAAGCATTGGCTAAGTGGGTAAGTGACAAAGTTGAGTAGGAGACTTGGTATATGTTAGGGTTTGTACTAAAAGAATTATGACTAGGTAATAAAGTATTAGGGTAGACACCTAGGGTTATGTTTCAAGCAATGCAAGTGTTGATGAGAGAAATACAACAATTTTCTAGAAGTGATAATCACTTGTGGCATTTTTGGTGGTCATTAGGATTGGACAAATAGATGCAAACACATCAACATTATTAATAAATGAAAAAGGTGGTCATTAGGATTGGACAAATAGATGCAAACACATCAACATTATTAATAGATGAAAAAGATACATTTTAAGGCTTATTGAGGCTCAATTTTTGATATCATGAATACCTTTTCTCACAAGCCTTCTTTTTCAACATTATAGAGTGAAGCAAGAGCACTTAATGGGAGGCAAAGTGATCAAATTGAGAATATGAAAGATTATCTTTCATATCAAATGTATAGAGTAATTGAGGTCATACTCAACTTTCATCTAACAAATAGATAAAATGAAAAAAAAAGAAACCCTAAAAGAGATTAAATTTGAACAATACATAAGCTCGAGATTTGGTCTTGCTTGATTTCATTTAAGCAACACTATAATGGGCATGCATGTTTAAGGACACTACAAAGCTTAATTTTATATATAGCTTATTTGTTCTCTTTCCATTTCAACACAACTTTTGTTTGTGTTGGGAACATAACTCTCATTTGTCATTTATTTCAAATAATATCTATGAGCATGGCCTTAAGACTTGTTGTGATAGCAGTTGTTGATTTAATACCCATACTCATTGATGTATTGTTCAATTTTTTTTACAACATTGTACCAATAGTTGTGACTTTAAAGCTGTTATTGCTATGGTGACTACCTATAATTGAATGAAATGTACCCTTAGTTGTAAAAGGCAACCAATCATGTGATGCTACATCAGCTTCACAAATATGGGGGCTTCTATTGCACGACTATTAGTCTCACCCTTTTTTTGGGTTGTTTTGGACACCTTGGCAAAAAACATGTTGATGTGGCATCATATTTGATGATGTGGCCTTGAAAACTTTAGTTATAAGTAGGAGACTTGCCAAGTAAGCTGCTGTAAAAAAAATGGGAGTGATTTGAAATTTCCACATAAGATTTTGAGAAGCGTGAAGCCAGGGTGCACAACTACTAGATCCTTTCCTCTAGGAATGACTTCAATATGCATTTCTATACACAAATCAAAATAAAGATCTTTTCTTCCCATTTATGAACATGCCTCTCTACCACCTGTTGTTTTAAAAAAAATATTATACTGTTTTTATCTTAATAAAGCTAAATAGAACACATCATCTAGATGAACTAACCAAAGTAGAATTTGGTACCATTTTAGATCATGCCACTAAAAGGCACTGCTAGGGCACAATTATCAATGATTGGGGGCGCCCAATAATAACGCCCAACGACGTCCTGTCATCTACTTTCCCATTATGTGGGATGACAGACGAAAAAAGCAATATAATCTCCCACGTGAATGTAAAAGACAAAACAAAGCATGATTGATGTAGACTGAAACAATGGAATAAAATATAAAGCCACTATATCAGAAGGCAAGATGAGCTTGGGTACACATAAATATTGTAAGTTTATGATTCACAAAATGAGCTTGGGTACACATAAATACGAGACAAGATTCACATTTGACTACTTAGTTAATGGCACGTTCATTTTACCAGTCAGCTTTTAAAGAAAGCGACCTTTCAACTTTTGATGGGATAAATTGAGGTACAGTCTCATTATTAGCTCTTGCAGGTTGATAAAAGTTTGGATAACCTTGTTAATTTGTAATTTTATTATTGTTCGTTATGTCATTTTCGTTATACAAACGCACATTGTTAAATTTTATTAAGAAACGTAAATGTACATTTCATGTTAATTTTGGTATGTATATGGTATATTTGTGGCTGGTTAAGGTTACAGAGATTATTGATCGGATAAATGAGGAGCATATTATTATTAATGATTAATGACTTGGGTATATGGATGGATTTTTTTTTTTCATAATTTAAAAATATTCATACAGATTGTAAAGAAACTGTTTTAGATGTATCTATTAATATATGTACGGTTGAGTATGGGATTTATATTACATTGTGAGGAGTTAAGTTTTTATGGAATGGTGATGAGGGCTGTTGTGTTCTTTTACTCAGAGGAATTTTTCATGATGATATATTGTTTATTTTCTAATTGCTTTCTTTTTGTGCTATTTTATGCATTACTCTTATATTACTAGCTTCTTGAAGTTTTTCTTCCTTTAGACTTTAGATATCTATAGAGCTTGGCTAGATGTTTAGTTATAATATTTATCATTCTTATAAATAGAATGAAGATGTCCCACTCATCTATGAACATAAAGTGGTTAGCTTTTGTCAATTAAAGTGTATATCTTTAGATTGTCTAATGAAATCGATTTTATCTTCTTTTTTTTGTAGCATTTCTTTAAGCACATCGAGGTATAGATAGATGTATCTCATTGATAAGGTTTTCCATATAAAATTTCCTCATACACAATAGATTTTCCATTAAGATGTGGACATGACCTTAATATCTCACAAACCTTTGAAAGACCATAATGTACACATAAAGGAACATAAAGGAATACATAGTGCATCTAAAGCTAGCACTTTAATAACCACCATGCCTACAATGAATGCATCTCATGAATCAAGATGACCATTTTTTGTTATCTAGGAGGAAATATAAGTTCCACTTGAATTTTTTAAGCATTCATATGCTTAGTTAAAATTTCAGTAGAAACATGCTTATCCCGCAATAATGGATTTAATCTAGAATGGACAAGAATCATACATATGCTATTCGTGGTCTCAATCTATTTAGTTTGCTTAACTATCGCAAGGCCATCTTTTAATATGACATAGTACGAATGACATTGATGCGCAAGAGGGTATGCTTAATTCTTATTTGTGGACCTCATATGCTTGAGGTCAAGGGACTTATTCATAATGTTAATAATACCCTTCAAATTTTGGATTATAATTTGGTTTCTATATTTATTAGTTGGAAAATATCTAAGCTAAATGCTCTTATGAGCACATCCTTTATGCATCTTAGTGCCTGTGATTTTAGTAGGTTTCTTTCTTGCATAATTGATTTGATCTTTGGTCAAAGGGAAGTCATTTTTCAATCAATAGATATCGTGGACCTACAACTTGTATATTTTTATTCTAAGTTTATATTTTTGTTCTATAAAAACTTAGATAAACTTTTCTAGAGATTGTTGCCTCAAGATATCATTGGTTGATAACATTTAAAACACATTCAAACATTTTTATTTCATCTTGAAATGGATGTGATTAATGTCATATTTGTAAAAGTAAATAACTAAGATGGAATGAAGCAAACAACACACATGTAATGATTAAGACATTGTATTTACATTGGAGAAATCCTAAAGAAGTGGTAATGCTAACAATAGAATGTTTTTATCCTAAATAAGTGGTAATGATAGTATGCAGTAGGACAAAACTATTGTTACCATCAGAGATGATACTGATGCGATCCAGGCTTATGAAGGACCTAGTAAGAGGACTCGAGGCAATATGAAGAAGAAAGCAACCACTTAGAATGTGGACTATAAGGAAATTAAGGTTGATGCTGAAAAAATGAGTACCCTGGAGGTGGAGGTGGCTGAAACCCTCATGAGCCTCATGTAGTTGGGCTGCTGGTTCTGTTTATTGGCAGGACTTTCAGATTTGAGTGGGAGCAATGGAGGATTCCAAATTCAAGGTCGAAAAGTTTAACGACCAGAATTATCAGTTATGAAAAATGTAGATGGAGGATTACCTGTATCAAAAGGATTTGTGGCGGCCATTGGAAGAAAAGGCAAAGAAAGCGACCACAATGTCAAATGAAGAGTGAGACATTTTAGATAGAAAGGCATTGGGATCCATTCGATTGTGCCTTGCACTGTCTATAACATTCAATATAACAGAAGCAAAAACGACTATAAATTTGATGGCAACATTGGCTAAGTTGTATGAGAAACCCTCGGCTTCGAATAAGGTATTTCTTATGAAGCATTTGTTTAATTTGAAAATGAGTGAGGGAGGATCTGTAGCAGAGCACTTAAATGAATTTAATACAATTACAAGTCAATTGTCTTCGGTAAAAATTACCTTTGCAGAAGAGGTTAGGGCTCTCTTGATTTTATGTTCTTTGCCAGAAAACTGAAATAGTTTGGTTATGGCTGTAAGTAACTCTGTCTCTGGTAAAAATACTTTGGTATTTGATGATATTGTTGGTGTTATCCTAAGCGAGGAAATGCGAAGGAAAAGCACAGGTGAGACTCCAACATCATCAAGTAGTGTTTTGAATGTGGAGAACAGAGGAAGATCAAAGGAAAGAGGGAAAGGCCCTTGGAATAAGAAGTCACGAGGGAAGTCAAAGAAATGACGCTCTCAATCTAGAGGAAAGAAAGATTGCTGATACTACGGAAAGCCTGGTCATCTAAAGAAAGATTGTTGGTCTCGGAAAAACAAAGGAGGAGACAAAAATGAAAATGATAGTAAGGACGCTAATATTGCAAGTAATACTTTATAAGATGCTTTAATTTTATGTTTGGATAATGTTAATGATTCCTGGGTAATAGATTTTGGGGCTTCATTTCATGCTACACCCCATAGAAAATATTTTCTAGATTATGTTCAAGGTGATTTTCGACTGGTATATTTGGGTGATGATGAGCCCTGTCAAATTGTTGGAAAAGGAAAGATAAAGATCAAGTTGTAGAATGGAAATGACTGGTTTCTTCCGCAGGGCAACTAGGTAGTGAAGGTTGCATAGTTACTTTCTCAGACAGTATCTGGAAGGTCACTAAAAGATCATTAGTAATAGCTAAATGTGCGAAGGTAGGCACATTATATCTGTGTACTGGTAACACTTACTCTATCCTAGCTGTTACAGATAAAGTTACTGCAGGGACAACAATAATAGATGTTGCAAGAACAAATTCGATAATGTGGCACCATAGGCTTGAGCACATGAGTGAGAAAGGGATGAAAATACTTCACTCCAAAAATCTATTGTCAGGACTAAAGAAGATTGATTTAGAGTTCTGTGAAAACTGTGTTTATGGTAAACAGAAAAGAGTCAGATTTCTCAAGGTTGGGAAAGAGAAGAGTGAGAAGTTAGAGCTTATGCATTCAGATGTTTGGGGACCGGCTCAGGTATCATCTCTTGGTGGCTCTTGTTATTATGTTATTTTTATTGACGACTCAACCAGAAAAACATGAGTTTATTTCCTAAAACAAAAATCAGATGTTTTTGAAACTTTTAAGAAATGGAAAGCTTTGGTAGAGAATGAGACGGGAAAAAAGTTGAAGTATTTCAGATCGGATAATGGAGGTGAGTATTGCAGCAAAGCATTTGAAGATTATTGCTCCTTAAATGGGATTCGAAAGCAGAAGAAAAATCCCAGGAACTCCACAAGAAAATGGTGTGTCAGAGAGAATGAATAGGACTATCATGGAACGCACGAGGAGCATGAGATTGCATGTTGGATTGCCCTTACATTTTTTGGCAGATGTTGTACATACTGCTGTCTATTTGATAAATAGAGAACCTTCAACCCCTTTGGATGGTGGTATTCCAGAGGAGGCATGGACTGGTAAAAAGGTAAATTATTCTTTTCTGAAAACCTTTGGTTGCGAAGATTTTGTCCATATTGATAAAGAAAACAGAATCAAGCTTAATGCTAAATCTCAGAAATGTACCTTCATTGGATATGGGATAGATAAATATGGCTATCGGTTATGAGATTTTGAAAATAAGAAAATAATTAGAAGTAGAGATGTTATATTCAATGAGAAGGTTATGTATAAAGAACAGATATAGGAAAAGAAGCATGAACATGACAAATAAGAATATGTGGTGTTGGATGAGATTCCTGAAAATGAAATGCCATAGGTACCTGATGCTCAGCAACAACAAATTGTCCCACAAACTCCTGCAAGTGTTAGACGTTCTACGAGGTCAAGTAGACCCCCTGAAAGATTCTCTTTTTTTGTATTCTATAATATTAACTGATACTGGTGAACCAGAAGAATATGAAGAAGCAATGCAGGTGGATGTCAAACAACAATGGGAGCTAGGCATGAAAGAGGAGATGGTTTCCTTGATGAAAAACAAGACTTGGGACTTAGTCCCTTTACCTGCAGAAAAAAGAGTCTTGCCTAACAAATGGGTTTATCGGCTGAAGGAGGAGGAAAGAGGTAAGAAAAGATATAAGGCCAGACTTGTGGTAAAAGGTTTTGCACAGAAAAAAGGTATAGATTATGATGAAATATTTTCTCCAGTTGTAAAAATGACTTCAGTTAGAACTGTACTTAGTCTTGTGGCTGCAGATGATTTACATCTTGAACAATTAGATGTCAAAACAACTTTTCTCCACAGAGATTTGGAAGAGGAAATTTACATGTTGCAATCACACGGATATGAGGTGAAAGGTAAGGAGAACTTGGTGTGCAAGTTGAAGAAAAATTTGTATGGCCTAAAGCAAGCACCTCGACAATGGTATTTGAAATTTGATAGTTTCATGGCTGAACACGGTTATCATAAATGTCATTTTGATCATTGTGTATATTTTAAGAGATTATATAATGGCAGTTATATTATCCAGTTACTTTATGTTGATGACATGCTTGTTGCTGGGTCTAACATGCAACATATAAATGATCTTAAACAAAAATTAGCTAGGTCATTTGCTATGAAGGATTTGGGTACAGCTAAGCAAATTCTCGGTATGAGGATTACACGGGATAGGAAAAATAGAACCTTGAATTTGTCCCAAAGTGAATATATAAAGGTGTTGAAAAGATTTAACATGCAGGATGCAAAAACAATTAGTACACCTTTGGCTAGTCATTTCAAATTGACTAAGGAGATGTGCCCAAAGGCACAGGAAGAGGAAAATAAAATATCTAGCATCCCGTATTCATCAGCTGTTGGCAGTCTGATGTATGCAATGGTATGCACAAGGCCAGATATTGCACATGCAGTGGGAGTTGTGAGCAGGTTTATGAGTAATCTGGGTATGGAACATTAGAATGTTGTGAAATGGATTTTTTGGTATTTGAAAGGAACTACTACGAAGGCATTATGTTTCAAAGGATCTAATGCTGCTCTGAGCGAATTCGTTGACTCTGATCTGGCAGGTGATATTGATTCACAGAGGAGTACTACAGGGTATGTTTTTACTATAAGAGGAACTATAGTCAGTTGGATTTCTAGGCTGCAAAAGGTTGTTGCACTTTCAACCACTGAAGCTGAGTATGTTGCTACTACAAAAGCCAGCAAGGAGATGATTTGGTTACAATGTTTTCTGGAGGAATTGGGTCAGACACAGGAGGATCGCCCATTGTATAGTGATAGCTAGAGTGCCATTCATCTTGCGAAGAACTCTGCTTTTCATTCAAGGACAAAGCACATTCAGCTCAGATACCACTTCATCCGGACTGTTTTGGAGGAGGGTCAGTTACGGCTTGAGAAGATTCACACAAGTGAGAATCCTGCCGATATGTTCACAAAAGTAGTTCCATAGGAGAAGCTGATTTCTTCATCAGTTTTTGTTGGTCTTCTTGATTGATAAGTGTGGAATTTATACCAGTCAAGTCCAAGTGTTTTATCCAGTGGAGGCTGCAAGTACAGTGGTGTTGTCTAGTATCAGTCTCCAAGTGAGAGATTGTTTAGTGTGGAGCCTGATCAGTCTCCAAGTGGGAGATTGTTGATATGTGACGACTAATCAACAAAGTACTGTACACTCAGCACGTATCGTCCAAGTTGGAGATTGTTTTTGCCATTTTTGTTGATGAAACCAACATTGTAATAAAATCCTAAAAAGGCCGACTTTGTTTGTTGCCCTAAAAACGCATGTTATAAGCGGCTGAGATGCTTAAGGCATTGTAAGGTTGATGTACTTTTTTTGCTAGATAATAAGAAAGATTGGACGACTGTGTATGGTAGACGTAACCCATTCTGGGTGAACCATGTTAAATCTCTATGTTATCTGTGTCCTGTTTTATTTTTTTATCTTTTGTATTTAAATCTGCATATAATTGTTAGTTCATATTTGCTTTGAATCTGCTAGAAACCATAACACTTATCCCCCTTGCCCTATGAGGCATGAGCGAGAATCGATCATCATTTACATTACTTTGAGTATTTTGGGTGGAATAAATTTTATATTGAATGAATATGTGCAGAGGTAAAATCTGTAAGATTTACACTTATTAATAAATATTTTGCAGCGTTCTTTTGTCTTGACAAATGAATGTGAAAGCCTTTCTCACTTTCTGGTGAAAAGTGTGTTTGTTTCTTGAGTAATCTGCATAAAAATTTATTGAACATCTTACGAGGAGCTGCACTCTTATGCAAAGGGTAAACCAAAACTTGGCTCACCCAACTGTTGGTGCATTTGCTTTTTCATGAAGGGTATGCACGAGTCATTATTTTAAAAACATATAAAAATCAAAGAAAAGGAAAATCTGTTAACCAACAATGTCTTACCTCCTTCATATAGAGTCGTCATCGATCACCACCATAACATAAATCAATATCGGTTTGATGATATCTTCACTGGTCCTTAAACCCTACTAAAACCTTAACAAAACTTCATCAGAAACTTGGAACACATCTTCTGGTAATCATCACAAGATGCAGTTCTGGTCAAATACTCCTTTCCATGAAACAAGTTCACCATCGAAACCTCAAATCACCAAATATTACCGATTGCCCGATTCAAGCAAAACATTTCAGTTTTACTGGTTAAAGTCCTATTTCACAGACTTTAGTTATCTGTCAGCAAACCTTGTCTCTAGTAAACCAAATCACGTAGATGACAAACCAAACATCAGATTACATTAGTGATCATCATCAAACATCATTTCACATCAGTTGTCATCAATGACCACACAAATAACTGATCATGTCATCTTACCACAAAATCTTAGTCTTTTATCCTCTACTGGTTCAATCATTATCCTTCAACTGCATCACCTTCATCATCTCATTTGCATCAGTTATGCCAAATGCCAATAGAGAATGTGTCATGTTAATTTTGATTCAATAATTAAGATCAGTTCTACACAAGTTGTTAGAGATTTTCCTAAAATTGTTAAGTCTTCTAATCCGGTATGTAAGGAATGTCAAATGGGAAAGCAATCAAGAATTTCTTTCGAGAGAAAGAAGTATACATCTGATGAATTTTCAGATCTTGTGCACACTGAGCTATGTGGACCTACAAATGTTAGAAGTATGTAGGGTGACAAATATTTTATGTTATTGATTGATGATTATTCTAGGATGATGTGGGTTGTCTTTTTGAATGTAAAATCCGAAGCATTGGACAAATTCAGAATATCCAAAGAAAAGGTTGAGACTAAGACAGGATTGAAGGTGAAATGTCTAAGATCTGACAGAGGAGGAGAATTATGTTTTGGTGTGTTTGATTCATTATGTGAGAAGCATGGGATTAGAAGACAATTATCTGCTCCTAGAACCCCACACCAGAATGGAGTTGCTGAAAGTAAGAACAAGACTGCCTTGGATTCTATAAGGACTATGCTGATTGAAGTAAATATTCCGAAGATCTATTGGAGAGAAGCTCTTAGCACTGTTGTTTACACATTCAACCAAGTTCATATAAAAAGTGATATCGGTAAGACTCCTTGTGAGCTATGGTTTGGTCATGTTCCTACTGTGAGATATTTCAGATTTTTTGGTAGCAAGTGTTATATCAAGAGAGATGAGGATATAGGACAATTTGATGCAAGAAGTGATGAAGGAATTTTCTTGAGATATTCAAAAAAGAGAAAAGCCTATCGGTGCTACAATAAAAGACTAGGGTAGATATATAAAGACAGGTGAGAGAGATAGGTTTAAATCTTGGAGGAGAGGAGAGAGTGAGATAGAGAGATGGGGGAGAAAAGGGGAGAGGGGGAGTGATAGGAAGAGAGATAGGCATAGAGAGAGAGAGAGAGAGAGAGAGAGAGAGAGAGAGAGAGAGAGAGAGAGTTATAATAAGAGCTTAGTGATTATTGAAATTTGATTGTATGAGAAATTATAAGATCTAGAGCTTGGGGTGAGAGGAGATAGTGAGATAGAGAGAGGTGAAGGGATAAAGAGAGATAGGAAAATAGACAGGTCTAGATCTTAGGGGAGACAAAGAGCGTGAGATAGAGAGATAGCAAGAGAATGATGATATAAGCTTGTTGATTATTGAATTTTGATTAAGTCCAAAAAATTATAAGATCTAAAATCTAGAATCTGCATTATGACTCCTAGAGATCTGAAACCATTCTCAAACATGCTAACAATATATACATAAAATATAACTTAAAGAAGGAGAAAATCTAACTTATACTTAAATGTTACATTTTATGTATATATCTTGCTGAAAAAACTAAGGTAATGCTAAATGAATTGCCATCCAAGTCCATGTTCCTAGTCTAACTTTATGTAAGCAAAATGTGGACTTTTTTTTATTTTTTAAAAATGTGATTGTGTTTTTATTTTTTTTATATGCGGTTGTGTTTTTTATTTTTTTAAAACATGGTCACATTTTTATTTTTAAGAACGTGTACATGTTTTGGCTCGGATTTTCCAAGCCTTAACATGTACAGGGTGTTAATCCATCATATAATATAAAAGAAAGCTACAGGAAATATTTAGCTTCAACCAATGAAACAACATGAAATAAAAGTAAATAAAAGAGATTATACTTTCAAGATTTATGTCTCATTGTGTCCTAAATCCACTGTCCCTAGTTGCAAATGATTTGCTCTCAAACAAGCACTGGTATCTTCCAAGATGGCATATGAAGAATGGACTGATAGTTAACTGATACTATGCGATGAATATGCAAATGATTGAAGCTAACATGATATCAAGAAATTCTAAAATTGCTAATTGCTTCAAACTTAAACTCATGGATGCAAAATAAAAACTCTTAGAATGACTATATGATTAGATATTAGTTTCAAAATGGCTTAGGAGACTTCTTTTTATAGATTTTTGAGTGCATGAGCTTAGGTGGCAGAGATCAACGGTCATGATTGAATCTTGAAAATTGGATGGCTATGAGCAAGAGGTTGAAGGTTGAGAGAAAGGGGGAAGGAGAAGACAAGTGTCACTCATCTCACCTTGACTAAGTTGAAGACCTGAGAGGATATAGGATAGTTGGAGAAGATGTAGGAATGAGAGGACAAGTGGACTCAAGTCCTCCTAAGATATAGGGATATTGAAGAGAATATAGAAAAAGGTTAGGAAATGTGTACGTACACAATATTTTATTTATTTTGGAAGTCGGAGATAAGTGGCTAATAAATTATTTTATTTTATTTTGTTGAATTAATTTAGCCACATGATGGATGAGTTGGCAAAAGGAAATTATTTAATTAATAAGACTATAGGATAGTAGATAGAGGAATAATTAAATATTTAGATATTTAATTAATTGTTTAGAAGAAAAGGATATAATAAATTAATTAATAAAATGTTTCAATTAAATTAATTAATAGAAAGACATGAAATGAATAAAATAAAATAATTTTTTCAAATTAACTATTTAATAGAAGAATAATTATTAAATATTTAAATATTTATTTAAATTGCTCATAGCTAATTTTATGTGTATACATTTTGCCCCTCTTTGAAATGATGTTGAGACAACATTGTTTTAAAGATTAAATCAAGTCTTGATAATGCGCCTAATTAGATTAAAAAAATCTTGATTATGTGCCCCCTCGAGAGATTGACTATGAAATTATTGAAAAATTTGGATGAACAATTAAAATCACGATAAGTGATTGAAATTTCTGCAACTTTGGTTGATGGTAATGTCCGCTCTTTGATTACTTTGATATTCTACTTGATTTGATTATTGATAGAGTTTGATTGACCTCATGATCAATGAGGGTCAATGATATAAATTCGAAGGTTTGATGATCTGATAGGATAGAGTTTGATTGACTTCATGATTGATGAACATCAATGATGTAAACTCAAGATTGGATAGACTAAATGCGTAACTCATGATGAATGAGCATTACTAATATGTGGTCAAAGAGATTGATAGAAATCTCAAGTGAGTGGATAGGATAGTTGATTGATTGATCAAAGTGATTTATTGGATCAAGAACTAACATCTTGTTGATATCATGTTGCAGGGGGATCTAGATGTATTGATATGAGACATTGATTTTTGATACATTTACCCTTATGATGAGACATGATTAACAAGATCGATTGGATTAGATTGGTAAAATTGATTGGATTGAGATCAGGATCCCAGGGTAGAACCATTTGGTGGGTCTTCTCATCCACATCCACAAAGACGGGCTAATTCAGGTGGGAGTGGTTGAGGGCAACCTTGATTTTAGACTTGATTTGTATTCATGGGACACTATATTTTATTATTGATTTGATATCATTGTATACTTGGACTTTTTATTGTTTTATGATGATATGCATACATGGACCCTATATGATGTTGATGATTCATGATTTATTATGCATGCTACTTTGATGATGATGATCTATATTCATTAATTACATGGATTATATATGCATTGATTAGATGGATGATGTTATAATGATCTACTCTTTTTTTATTTTCATCATGATGATGATGTTCTATATGACGCAATGAAAATGCATATGCTTATATAAATGAGATGATATTGTGAAATGATTAAAATGATATGATAAATGAATCTAAGTTCAAAGATGCAATTAAATGACCTTAATGGATAAAAATGAACTAAAATGATAATGAACCTAATGCAAATAAAAATGATATACTACACATGACCAATGAAATGCACTTAATGAAATGCAAACTGCTGCAAATGATTGATAATAATTTAAATGATTCTAAAGATAAATGAAGCTACAATGATCAAATGCAAAAAAAATTTATTTGTCCAAGTATAGTCAATCTTTATTTATGACTATTGATCTCTGAATGGAATGAAATGCTTATAATGCAACTAACAATGAATGCTTCTAATCCAGATGAATAATGAGCTAATCTAAAATGATCTAACTAAAATGATACTTCCATTCTTCATATGTTGTCTTATAATAGTACTTGATTTCATCATTAGGCTTTTTAAATGTTGTAAGAAAATACAAGCAACTTGACATAATAATTGAAGCTGACTTGAGTATTTCTTACATGGATTTTGATATAGAAAGTTAATACAAGAAACTTAATATGATAAATCAAGCTGACCTGAGTATTTCTTGTAGAGCAAACAAAGATTATCCCTTTTCATGCTTGACTCAAAACATCCTTCTTGATCTTTTGTCGATCATATCCTTAGACAAGTACATACCTTACTAAGAGATAACCCATAATCAACAAACAAAGAAAATAACCATGCCCCATCATAGCTACTCTAGTCATGGACATCCTTGAGTCACATAGAGTACATGATTAGCGAAAATCAAGATATAAACATTGAATTTTGTATGTCATACACATTTTCTCATGGTCATTAACTGATATAATCAACTTGATGAATAAGTATTGATAATCCTTCATTACTTGTTGGTTGAATCTTCGTATTTTGAGTTTCACAATTCAGTTCTTACAAATGCCTTGATCTTCATTGCCTTGTTGCTTGTTATATGTTTCAAAACCCTAGGTGTTTTGGATTTTCAAAGCTTTAAAAATTCACCTTAGCAAAAGGAAATTAGGATTTTGCCCCCAGTGGAAACAAAACTTTATTATGGATGTACAAAAGAATGATCCAAACCATGGTGGGATATAATACAAATATGATTAATAAAATCTAAGACACTGACTACGCTAAGTATGTCAATGATTGGTAATTGGTTATAAGCTACATATTTCCTGCTAATGGTTCAGAGAAATTGATGTGAAAGATAAATGGATAGGCTAGGATAGATGGAAATGATAGATGCAATTAGGATGGAGTGGATACGTACGCGAAGCAATCTCATAGATGGAAGAACTAACTTTTAGATAGCGCTTGTTTACCAGGTTTTCGCTATCTAAATTTATTGCATTTTTTCCATATTTGATTTTTTTCTTTTGTTTTCGTTGTTTTATGCTTTTTAAAGATTTTATGCTTTTTTTTTATTTTTACTGATTTCTTCATGATTTTATATGTTTTTTTACTGATTTTTTTAAGGAGTTTATATCTCAAGTATATAACTTCTTGAGATAGATAGAATTGATGGGTTCATCAAACCAATCACCTTTAGGTGTAGATAACGTGTATGCTCCTGAGCCATATGTTGCTACTATAACAAAAGGACCTAACCAGTTTGGTTCAAACTTTCCTGTCTTTTCTCGATCTTGCTGATTTCTTGGATTCTCCTTTAGACTTAGATCTTCAATCTAAAAAATGTGTGGCTTAACTCTGTGATTGTAACTTCTCACCATTCTCTGTTGATATGATTTCAAATGATCTATAGCATTTTGACGATGTTCCTGAATCAGCTCAAGTTTTTGAAGTCTAGAGACTCGTTCTTCTTCTTCTACTATAAGACCTTTCAAGGACACTCGTAGAGAAGGTATCTCTACTTCTAATGTTAATATTGCTTTTGATCCATAAACTAAGAAATATGGGGTTTCTCTAGTTGGTGTGCGAATGTTGGTTTTGTATGCCCAAAGAGAAGGATTTAGCTGACTATGCCAGTGTTTTCCAGTTTCATTGACTTTTTTCTTCAGGATTTTCAAGATTGTTTTATTTGATGCCTCGGCTTGACCATTTCCCATGGATAATATGAGGTAGAAAACCTGTGATGTATATGAAATCTCTCACATAGTTTCTTCGCATCTTGATTCTTAAATGGTCTTGCATTATTAGTGATAATGGTCATAGGGACTCCATAGCGACAAATTATATAATTTGGGATGAATGATGAGATTTTCTCTCCTGTCACTTTTGTCAAAGGCACTACTTCAATCCATTTAGTGAAATACTCAATAGCAGTCAGAATGAACTTATGTCCATTAGAAGATGAAGTATTTATCTTACCTACCAAGAATTCAAGATATCTTCCACCAAGAATTCGTAACGATGTTGATTTTCTTGATTTGCTTATTTGTTCTCATTTCTTGGGGTCTGAATAAATTTTATTTCAAAGTGCTCTTTAAAATTTTCAACCAGCTATTTGTAGGGCATGATGTTGTCATCTTTAGTTTGATAATCATCATTTATTTGGTTGATTATAAGCTATGAACCACCATAGACACAATTCCTTGATGTTCCATTCAATAGCCATTTTGAGCCCAATAACGAGTGCTTCATATTCTGCAGTATTGTTTGTGCATGGAAACCATAGTCTATATGATTTTGGAATTTTGTGTTCCTGAGGTGTGATGAACAAAATTCTAGCACCCGATCCATATTGTGTATAGGAGCCATCAAAGTACAACTCCCCAAATTTTGTGCTTATTGTCAGAATGTCTGCATCAGGAAATTCGATGTGCAACGGTGTGTCATCTTGTAAGGGTGCTTCAGCCAATTGATTAGCAATGACCTATCCTTTGATAGCTTTTCGATCAATATATTCTATATCAAACTCACTTAGTACCATAACCCATTTTGCCAATCTGTCTATCAAAGTTGACTTGCTCAACAAATACTTTAGTGGATTCAGTTTTGCTACCAGTTTCACAGAATGAGTCACCATATAATGTCACAATTTTTTAGTTGCGAAAGCAACTACTAGGCATGTCTTCTCAATTGATGTATAGTTTAATTCGTAGCCTAGAAGTGTTCTACTGATGTAATGCACCGCTTTTTTTTTCCCTTCTTCATCATGTTGTGCTAAGAGAGTTCCTAGTGATACATTTGTTGTTGAGATGTAAAGCAACAATAGTTTCCCTTTGATTGGTGATACAAGTACTGGAGGATTCATTAAAAATTCCTTCATTTTCATAAAAGATTCTTCACACTTCTGATCCCATTTGAATGGAACATTCTTGTGTAAAAGATGAGTGAATGGATGACATCTATCTACTAACTAAGAGACAAATCTTCTGATTGATTGCAATCTCCCTTGTAGAGAATGCAATTGACTTATGTTTTTGGGTGACTCCATTTCCATGATAGCTTTGACCTTTTCTAGATCTACTTCAATTCCATGAGCTGATATAATGTACCCAAGAAGTTTTCCAAAGGTTACTCCAAATGCACATTTCTTTGGATTCAATCTTAACTGATATTGTTCAAGCCTGTCAAAGATCTTGCCCAAGATGTTCAAATGTTCTTTCCTTGTATGAGATTTTGCAAGTATGTCATCTACATAATCTTCCATAAATGTATGCATCATATCATGGAAAATTGTTGTCATGGCTCTCTGATAAGTTGCTCCTGTATTCTTAAGCCCAAATGGCATAACATTCCAACAATAAGTAGCCCATGCATAGGTGAATGTTGTCTTTTCTTGATCTTTAGGGGTGATTCTTATTTGATTGTACCTTGAGAATCCATCCATTAATGAAAACATCTCATGTCCTACTGATAAGTATACGATTATATCAATGTTGGGCAATGGGAAATCATCTTTAGGACATGCCTTGTTCAAATCTCTGAAATTGGTGCAGACTCTTATGCTTTTATCTGGCTTTGACACTGGCACAATGCTTGAAACCCATTCTGGATAGGCAACAGGTCTTATGAAACCCACATCCAATAGTTTCTTTAGCTCTATTTTTACAAGGAGAGCAATGTGTGGATGCATCTTCCGTAGCTTTTATTTAACTGGTTTTGCTTTTGGATCTATATTGAGATGATGCATGATAAGATCTGGATCAAGTCCTAGCATGTATTAGCATCGAGCAAAATTTATGTCTTTGTTTAAATAATTCCATGTAGTCTTTCCTCTGTTCATCTGATAATGATGCAGCATGATGAAGGACTTTGGGCTCCTTTGATGTACCAATATTTATTGCTTTTGTTGGCTCTATTAAAATAGCAGATCTCTCCTAAAAATATGTAGGCAGGGTGTCAATCTTTCCATCTTCTGGTGCCTCAGGGAGGTTTTCACCATCAGATACGTTCTTTATTTTTCCTCTTGATTGATCTTGTGTTTCCATGAAATGGTTTTCAACATTAGGTCTTTTTCCTTGTTTTATTTCAATTTTGCAACTAGAAAGTTTTCTACTCTCCTAACTGCAAGAAGCATTACTTGATTCCGCGGTGGAAGATGTCTTAGGTGTTATTGGTTCTACAACATTAAGATATACGGCTAAATCATGATCATTGGAAAAGACATCCAATTCAGGGTTTTCTAGGTTATCCCAATCAACTAGTTCAGGATGAAGCAAGGGTAAGTCATAGCCATCGTCATTGTTGGGTGTTTCAAAATTCATGACATAATACTCATAGTTTGGTGTAGAGTAGGTAATGTCATAGAAAGAAATATCTTGAAGATAGTCTCTCCCAAGTGGTCTCCAATCAGCTCTAACGAAATCAAGATTGGTATTTTGTGATTCACTATCAAGTGACTCATCATCTGGCGTTTGTCCCTCAAACGAATGGATTATATCAACACATAAATATTTGATACTACGAGTTCCCTCTTGATCAAATTTAATAGACTCATTTGTATCTTGAAGTTGGCATACTTGTGCACATGACATAGAGGATTCTCTTGCTATCTTTTGTCTTCTCTTGAACTCAGCTTTTTCTAGACAAATAGTGAATCCTGCTTGACTATTTATTAATTCTTCTATGGTTCTTCCATACCTTAATATTGTTGGCTCAACGTTTGATGTAGGTCTGATATTTTGTTGATCTTCTGATGATTGATCAATAACTATTTGTGTTTCATGTGGTGTCACTTCTTGTTCTTTTTCATCCTTTTTCCTTTGTTGTTTTGCATATGCCTCTTTCCTCTGAGTTCTGATCTCTTCTTGTCTTCTTTCCAACTCTATTCTTTGTTTTGTGAAAAATGAGTCTTCATTTGTAATAGTTGCTCGTTCTTCATCTTTTTCTTCACTTTATACATCAGATGATAGATCAGGACGCCATTCATATTCGTTTGAATCTGTTTCTGAACCATTGTCTAGAACCACACCACTATATCTAACAGGAATGTTATATGGTGAGAAGAGTTCTCTGATTTTGGCCATCTGTCCTTTCACTGTTTCTGGAATATCTTGATCAGGGTACACACTTGTTTGTATTCCTTGAACTTGTTTGCAAGATTCTTCTTCTCTTTTGATTGCAATTTATTCATGTTGTTTCTCATATTCTTTTTGTTTTTGTTTTTGTTTGTTAGCTACTATTTCTATTGCTTGGTGTAGCCTTTCTTGCCATGGTTCTTCTTTATGAACTACTTTCTTTCTCCACCTTGGATGTTGATAATTATGTGGTTTTGCTTTGATTTGGGATACCCAATTCATGATTTATTTTCTTTAGATTGTGTGTGAGGACAAATAGGTTCTGAAATACCTTCTTGTCGCTTACCAATTGGTCCTTTTTCTTCATATCCCGTCTTTTGCATGATCTTATAACCATTGCCATATTGTCCTGTGGGAATATTAAGTTCTTCAGTTGTTGCTATAGTTTCATTTTCATCTTTGTACAACCAACTAAGAATGTCTTTGTCTTTAGTTTCTTTTGCAAGTGTTCCAGCTCTAACAAATGCTCCATCAAACATTTCAATTTATTTCTCTGAGATTCATGTGTGAACATTTGTAGGCTTTCCATATGATTTAGGTGAAAGTGGCAAGTTATGCAAAGAATACTTTCCCATTCCTTCATCATTTAGTTTAAGGTTTTTCTGAAAGGTTTCCCATACTTTTTATTGAATTTCTTTGGTGGGATAGATTGATTCTTTGTTATATGGAACTCTTGCATCTTGTGTTGGTTTTAGATTATTGCAATATTGACTACGGTCTGCAACTATAGTGACTTCTTGTCCATTATGAGGAAACTTAACACACTAGTAGTATGTAGAAGGAACCACTTGTATGTCATGAATCCATGGTCTTCCCAGAAGAATATTATAAGATAAATTCAAGTCCAGAACTTGGCACAATGTATCTCTTTCCACAGGTCCTATTTTGATTGGTAACACCACAATTCCTTTAGATGAATGTTTTTCCTCATCATAAGCCTTGATAGTTATTTTCTTCTTTGGATCCACTGCATTTTCTGAATATCCCAAAGCCTTAATGCACAAATGTTTAAGCCAGCTCCACCATCTATGAGTACGTGTTTGACAAAGGTTTTATGAATGGTGACTTCAAAATGTAAGGGAGCATTGTGAGGGTGTTGCAAGGATGCATCATCATTTTAAGAAAAAGATAAGCAATGAGGGGCTATGAGGTGTCCCACCATGTTTTGGAATTGATCCACATCCAGGTCTTTTGAGACTTTTGTTTTCATTAGAGCTTTCTCCAATATTTCCTTATGCATAGATGGAACTTTTAGGAGCTCCAAAATTGATACTTGAGAGGGTATCTTTTGCAATTGTTCCACTAAGCTGTATTGTCTTGAAGTGGATGTTGATTCGTTTGTTATACCTAGAAGTGTAACTTTCGCTTTGCTTCTTGTAATGACATTGATTGGTTCTGAGGGCGCGTTGTCTTTAACGATGATGACATCTACCACATCATCATATGTGTAAGTGTAGTTTACCTTATGTTTTCCTTTATCATCTTTTGGTTTGGATTGTTCACCTTTTTCGTAGTTTGGAAGTGGAGTTTTGAATGATAGATGTGATTCATTCGTCTTATGACCATCCACTGTGATAGTTTCATTATCGATTAAATTTTGAATAAGTTGCTTCAATCTTTGACAATCATTAGTTTGGTGTCCTTTGTTTCGATGATAATTGCAAAAATGATTGTCATTCCACCAATTAGGTTTGACTTGAGGTTCATGATTTCTTGCTTCTGGTAAAGTAATCAATTTATTTGGAAGAAGAGTTTTTAGAGCTGATTCCAAGGATTTCTTGATTGTTGTTGTTGGTACTTGACTTGATAAGTGTTGTTTGGTAGCATTGTTGTCATCATTTCGTCCATTGGTAACATTCCTATTCTTTGACCAAAATTTAGGTTTGTCATTGTTATTGTTGTTGTTGTTGTGATTGTTGTTATTGTAGGAATTGTTGTAAAATTTTAACTCTCCTTTCTTTACCATTGTATCTTCCATCTTTAGACCATTTTCAATCATTTTAGCAAAAGAAGGAGGACATTGCATTTTAAGATGGTAACTCATTTCAGTGATAACGTTGTCAATGAACATGTCCATTTTCTCTTGATCGGGTACATCTCTTGGATATCTATTAAACATTTGTTTCCATCATTGTAAAAAGACCATGAAGGGTTCACCATTATTTTGCTTGACGTTACATAGATCTAGCATTGTTATCTCATTTCTTACGTTGTAGGAGTATTGTGAGATAAATCTGTTCACAAGTTCTTCAAAAGATTTAATTCCAAATGGTAGTCTTGAGAACTATTCCATTGATTTTCCACTTAAGCTTCTATGGAATAAATGCATCAGGTAAGTTTCATCGTGTGCAAATTCCATACTCATGGTGCAAAATTTTTTAATGTGATCTTAAGGATCAAATTTCCCATCACATTTATCATATTTAGGGATTTCACAATGTTGTGGGAATGGTATCATGTTTAAACTTTTGTCAAAAGGATATGGGCAGATGTCCTCCAATGAATATTTCATGGAACTCGTTCCATTCTGCATATCTTGTATTTGTTGTTGTAAGGTTTGCATTTGTTGAGTGAGAGTTAACAAAGGATTATCAATACGGGTTCTCCTTGTATCCTCATAAGTTCCTCTGTCACCACACTCTCTTCTTGTATCATCATGGTCTTTTCTTGTTTTATCTCCGCTTGTTTCCTCATGATTTACTCGATTTACATCCTCGTTATTGGGATCATCAGTGTTTTGACGGTTACTCGTCTCTGCATCTTGTTTCAAACTTTCTATGTTAAAGTCTTGTGGCAATTTAGCTCCTGATTTTGCCAAGATTAGGATGTACTTTTCTTTTTGTTTTTCCAATGACTTTTCCATTAGTTTATCAAATTTATAATCTTATTATAGGTCTCTAATGGTGTTATTTACTACTTCTTCATCAACATTCGTGTACCCAAATTGACGAAACATTGGATTTTCCTCTTCCATTTGTTTTTGTTGTTTTCTTAATTGCTCGTATTAAGCTCTTGTCCAAACTAGCATGTGATTGATTTGAAAATTTGCCAAGTTAAGACCTTGTAAATGCAACTCAATAAGTGATTATTTGTTTAGGAAGATAAGCTTTCTTGATTTTACCACTGTTATTTGTGCGTTGTGATAAAGCGTCTTGTTGTTGAAAGACGCGTGCTTGCAAAATTTCTCCGTCAAATTCTGTTCTATAACCACGTAAATAGTGACGAAAACAGTGTAGGAATGTCCTATGTTCTAACAAAGTTTTGCAATTGATATACAATAATCTTGTCCTCTTTAGAGTAGCCTTATAACTAGGTTTTCATTTCTTAAGATGATATTTAAAAGTCATATAAGCATATAATGGTTTACAAGCTTGTTTGATTCCAATGTGAGTGCAATCTTTATTTTGATATAACCTAGGTTCAAATAGGAACAATATATCCAAAATAATGAACAAAGGTTGATATGATCAAGTTTCATGATAAAGGATTTGATATATCCCGATGAGAAATTGATAATGATGTTGATTTTTGCACTTGAGATGGTTGAATCACTAACTTGTTGAATGTTTTATCCTTATGAAAACCTTTGGAAATAGTTTGTTTGATTGGCAAGCTGATTATCTGACTAGTTTGAAGACCTGTGATAGTTTTTTGCTCAATTCGAACTGATGATTTTTCAAGTTTTTGATTATTTTTAGATCGTTTTTGTAGACACAAAAGACACAATGTTTTGGGAATTAAAGTGCACAAGCAAGCACAAATCCTATGGCAGGCCGAGACAATAATTGTTGAATTTCACATGGGGTTTCCCCCGAGGCTACACTATTCAAAGCAGATATTTAGGTGTTTGACCCCATTGGCTCCACCCTCGACACTCACTTCTCTAGGGCAACCAAGCACCCATTTCCATGAAAACTCCCCATGGAAAACTTCATATCTCTACTAAGAACCGTATGTGTGTGAGCCGCTTCAGAGGTCTGACCTCCTGCGCCAACAATTAGAAGGATTTTGAAAACTTTACAAAATATTTTTAGTAAGGGATTCTGGTCATATGGCCATACATGCGACACTTTAAACTCTGTAAATAAAGAAGGTTCTCAGCGTATAGAGGTTACGCTCCATAGGTTTTATGGGGAAACATAGTGTCGGTATGAACTAATCAACACATGTTATCTATGACTTTCATCACATACATGATTTATTTAGAGTGGATGAGAAGGACTCGGTATTAGCTCGTTTCCACTTGGGTCATTCTCCTCTCACTGGCCCCCTCAAGGCAACTCGAGAATATAAGGAAACTCAGGTGCGGAAACAGCTTCCTACACTAATCTCTAGAGGAAAGTATTGTGCAAATTCTTTTAAATCCTTACAATTTCAGATTCGTTAACTACTTTAACAAAGATATTGCAGCCATATACCATGCATACAGAAAATAGAGAATGACACAATGATTTACCCTGGGGAAAACCTTCCGGTAAAAAACCCCAGCACTCCAAAACCTGCACAATGTATTATCTTCAACACAACGGTTACAACACACTTGCAATGCAAGTTCTTTCAGGAGACAATCAACACTTAAAGACAAAACCAGTAGCACGATATCATACCAACAATACACTCTTTTCGTATCACAGTCTGTAACCCTAAAAAATGCTTATGCGCTTTCCTTTTTAGGGCAACTTCCAAAGATAGCCATATTAGGGTTTTACCATTCTCCGAGAAAATAGGAACCCTAAAAAAATTTTCGAGGTGATGCCTCGAACCCCATGATTGAGGAAGAGTGTATAGTACTCAACTTTATCAGTTGCCACATGTCTTGCATGTCTTCACCCGTCATTGAAATCTCCTAGAAATAGCTCTTACGTGTCATAGGAATCCGTCATAACCGTTTCAGCCATGATCTCCTTACACACAATTCAAGATGCCGACACATCAAGTGGAGTGACACATCAACATGCCAACTAGACATGTACACTCACACTTAATTACATTATTTGCAAGAAATACATTTTACAAAACAAATAATAAGAATAGGAATTATCCAAGGTTGAGACACCTTATTCCTAACAGAGAAGGGAGACCCTCTAAAGATTACACATGAAGGAAATAGGTTTGGTGTTCTGATCATCGTATGAGGGTGAGAGCATACTCGTCTACTACTTCAACAAGCACAAAAGACAAAGGTTTATTTTAAGGCTTCTAAAATCTATGTGGAACTACTTTAAAGAAGACACTCAAATGCAAGTTGCATGTTGTTGATTATCCTCCTAGTTAGACTAGATGAACAAGATATGATATATTACTCTCCAAAATAAACTCTTAATTACCTATGTGAGGAAATGCATGAATTTTACTTCAAAATAACCCTGCACATAGATATGTTAGTAGTTTTCAACTTCTCAGTTCTTGAACATTCAGACCTGCAAAAAAAATTTGTTAGCATATTGAAAGTTTTAAAAAAATTACCTGTGAAATGAACAGAAGCATTAATCTAATGAATGCACTATCTTTTAACTCAAAAGCGCTAACCTATAGCACAAAAGCACGAGTTTGAGACACAAAAGCGTTGTCTTGAGTGACAAAATGCGTGAATCCTCAACCAAAAGTGCTAACCTAATTGCCAAAAGCGTTAACCTACTGAATATAAGTGCTGCTCTGAGTGACTAAATGTGTGAATTCTCGACCAAAAGCACTAACCTAACCGCCAAAAGTGTTAACATGTTGAATATAAGCGCTAACCTATAGCACAAAAATACTAACCTATAGCAGAAAAGCGCAAATCTAACTGCCAAAAGCATTTTCCTTTTCACACAAGCGTGAAACAGGTTACAAATGCATTAAGCAAGAAAAAGACAGGATATTAAAAGTTGTATGAGGCCCGAGTCCCACGGTGGGTGCCAAAAATGTTGAGGCTAAAGTTGAACTCCAGATAATTGACCTGAAACTTGTTAATCCATCATATAATATAAAAGAAAGCTATAGGAAATATTTAGCTTCAACCAATGAAACAACATGAAATAATAGTAAATAAAAGAGATTATAACTTCATGATTTATGTCTCAATGTGTCCTAACTCCAGTGTTCCTGGTTGCAGATGATTTGCTCTCAAACAAGCATTGGTAGCTTTCAAGAAGGCAAATGAAGAATGAATTGATAGTTAACTGATACTATGAGATGAATATGCAAATGATTTAAGCTAACATGATATTAAGAAATTCTAAAATTGCTAATTGCTTCAAACTCAAACTCACATATGCAAGATAAAAACTCCTAGAATGACTATATGATTAGCTATTAGTTTCAAAATGGCGCATGAGACTTTTTTTAATAGATTTTTGAGTGCAATAGCTTAGGTGACAGAGATGAACGGCCATGATTGAATCTTGCAAATTGGATGGCTATGAGCAAGAGGTTGAAGGTTGAGAGAAAGGGGGAGGGAGAAGACAAGTGTCACCCATCTCACCTTGACTAGGTTGAAGACTTGAGAGATTATAGGATAGTTGGAGAAGATGTAGGAATGAGAGGACAAATGGACTCAAGTCCTCCTAAGATATAAGAATTTTGGAGAGAATATAGAAGAAGGTTAGAAAATATGTGTACGTACACAATATTTCATTTATTTTGGAAGTTGGAGATAAGTGGCTAATAAATGATTTTATTTAATTTTGTTGAATTAATTTAGCCACATGATGGATGAGTTGGCAAAGGGATTAAATAATTAAGAAAATATTTAATTAATAAGACTATAGGATAGTAGATAGAGGAATAATTAAATATTTAGATATTTAAATAATTTATTAGAAGAAAAGGATATAATGAATTAATTAATAAAATGTTTCAATTAAATTAATTAATAGAAAGACATGAAATGAATTAAATAAATAAATCTTTTCAAATTAACTATTTAATAGAAGAATGATTATTAAATAAATATAAAATATTTATTTAATTTCTCCTAGCCAATTTCGTGTATACACACGACATTTAAATTTATTGAAAACACAATTGCATTTCATTCCTTTTAGGCATTTTTTTTTGTTGGTGTTTGATTTTTTGTTCATCATATTGGTACACTTACCCTTATATATTATTGTTCTACACTTCATTCTTTACACTTAAAAAAAACAAATGAATTTTTTATTATTTTGGTGCAAGTTATTTGACACACATGAATAGGTACCTGATTTTCTGGATGTGTCCACTTCAAAAAATCATAAAAATACTCAACAAATAATTACAAAAAATAACACAACTTCTAGTGCTCACCCTTAACTATCTTTCTACCAAAGGGTTTTTCAAAATACTAAATGCAACTATAACTTTTTTGATGTGCACGTTAGACACTGTATTATGTTTTGCTGAAAAACAAGAACACTTTAGTGTGCGGGAAATATTTGACCCCCTTAGTCTTATCCAATTTTGAAAAACTTTATTAGTTTGGAAACTAAATTTAGAATACTATAATTTTTGTTTTTTGGATATCTTCAAATTTTGAGTGGACGAGTCTCAAATTTCTCCTCCAAGTTCAGATTTAGTTGATTGCAGAAAAAATGTGGCCACTTATATCATGCTTTTTGTTCACCATCTTGGTGCACTTACCCTCATAAGTCTCATAAAAATGCTAGGTGAATTTGTGATACCAAATGACATGACTAGTGATTCATAAAGTCCATCATAAGTTTTAAATATTGTCTTCCACTCATCCCCAGGTTTGATCCTAACCTGATGATAGCCACTTTTTAAATCAATCTTTGAAAAATACATAAAACCACTCAAATAGTCCATTAAGTTGTCCATACTTGGAATATGAAACCTATATTTAATAGTTATCTTATTAATGGCTTTGGAATCCATACACATTTTCCAATCACATTCTTTCTTAGGTACTAGTCCTAGGACTGTAGGAACAACACAAGGGCTAAGACTCTCTCTTATCAATCCTTTCCCCAACTAATTTGTCAACCTACTTTCTTATTACCTCATTCACCTTAGGAGACAATTTGTATGCAACCTTTTTTGGAAGACTAGCTCCTAGAATGAAATCCATGTGGTGACTAAAGTTACCACAATGTCCATGCACTCTTTCAATATATCTTGTATCTCCTTAAGTAGTCCATTCAACTTCGTAGAGGTAAGAACAACCTTAGGCTTGAGTACCACTAGAAATCCCACTTCTTCATCCTTAATGGAATTCCAAAACTCTCTTCCATTCACTAACATTACCTTGTTGTTGCTGCTACTACTATTCATCTATGTTCTTGTTCTTGCAAAGGTAACAAGGTATGCTTGATACCATCTTTCTCAAAAGTATAAGTGTTCTTCCATCGTGTATGACTTTTCGATCAAATTGCCAAGGTCTAACAAGAAATAGGTGACACACATCCATGGGCACAATATCACACATGACACTATCCTTATACTTGCATATTTCAAATTATACTAAGGCGTGTTCATCCACCAACTATTGGCATTTGATCATTTGGTCAACCGATAATGTAATGAAATGTTAGATGCAACCGGTACTTGTGTGTAGATGAAAAGAGGTTAAATTGGTGTATGATGACTATTATGTATGTTCACATTGATGGCAACTATATTTTCTTGTCATCTATACTATACAGTGCAACCGGCAAAGGTTAACTGGTAAAATGATTGATAGAGTCTCACACCGACAACTGATACATGAAATCTATGAAGGATGAAGGAATGTGGTTTTGCAGCAACATTGATGACTAGTAGTTGAAGATAACTTCATGACCGCACAAGCAAATTTGATCAGATGAATGAGATTTGATCAACAAGGCAGAGACCAAGAAACACAGTTAACCGGTACTGATGAAAATCACTCAGATCGGTAACACAACACATAATTGGATTTGTTATGTCGATGGCCGACATAACTAAAGCGTACAATTCAAGATTGTCTAGATGCATTGAACCTAGGGAATTGTAATAAGGTTCTAGCCGACCTTATGACAATTCTTATTGTGTGATGAGGCATGAAAGGATATATATACATGAGTTTGATAGTGTGATAAGTGATGAGTGAATATTGTATTTCTGATAGTGCGAAGATCAGAGGAGTTGTGAGATGAAGTCTCTATGATGTTGTAATATTCTAAAGCGGATCTTATCAGACATAGAAGGTGTTATACTAAGATCATTTGTACTTGTTGTCTTTGTTAGAGTATTCGGGTATTTACTTGATTAATTAAACAATATTTGTTTAATTATTTAAGTTCCCTTTATCTCTTTTACACTTAAGCTAACTTTAGTTGCATATAATTAATTATTATGTGCAAACCTAGGTTTTCTCTTTTAGGTTTTCTTGACCTATTAAAGGTTGAGTTCTTTCTTTTCATTGTATGAAGAAGGATTATTATTGACAATACATTTTGGAGATTATTGAACTCTCATCTTTTGGAGCATATTTTTCCTGTGTATTCTTTCCTTCTGTGATTTGCTTCATTGCTTCTCCTTGTAACAGGTTTTTCAGCTTGCAGAGATTATTTGGGCTCCTGTGGTGTTGTATTTTCTCAACTCCTATATGGTATCAGAGCTTCAGATCTGCAGCTACCTGTTCTTGTTTTGAGAATTTTTGGCTTTGGAAGCAGATCTGGGGTTTTAGAAAGTTTTTATGCACCTAGGGTTTGACTTTTTTCTGAGCACTTTGGGCCTAAACGGACCTCACCATCGTGCTTAGAATGCCCAAAAACCCCTATAGTCATATAAAATTCAACTTATTTTGGTTCCTGAGCCTCTGGGAGTATTTTTTCTCCAGATCCAGGCCATACGACCTTGGCACGCAGTTCGAGAAAAAAATTTCAAAAAAAAATATATTTTGCCTTTTTACGGCATGCAGGCCGAATTTTGATATTTTTGAAATTTTTTTTTAAAAATATCAAAAGCGATTAGGTTTTTTTTTTTTTTAAAAAAATAAATTTGTTTTTTTTGGGCTCCCACGGTAAGCAGGGTACCGTGGGACCCCTGCAAGCGTCAGTACAGCCCCTACGGCTAGCCGCCCTCGGGCCCTGTGCCGCCCTTCTTCAGCTTCCGGCCCCCGCGGCTCTTTCCGGCCCCGCAGATGCTACCGCCAGCACCTGCACCCTCCGGCGGCCCTG